>NW_027332038.1:0-332500 GCF_048418815.1 Hemitrygon akajei
TCTGGCGATGGGAAGTTTTCAGAGGATAAACGTATAGCTTGAAGTCTGACGTAAAAATATAAATGAAGGTTTCTTATTGCTGTGATTGCATTTATGGATATAAAATTTGCTGCAAATTAACAAAAGATTTATGATAAAGAAATGATCCCTGTGAGATTTGGTGTTATTAGTAAACCCAAATAAGACATTTTCAAAACAAAAAGTAAAATCCACATTAATATATTGATCTACAACTTGACAAACATCAACCCAAAATGTTTTAACATATTCACAATCCCAAAACAGATGAAATAAATCCTCTGGATATAACCCACAAAAAGAACAGTTAGTTTCAATATCAGAATTAACCCTTGTCAAATAAACATTGGTTGGATAATATCTAAGTATAATTTTAAATAAGCCTCCACCTCAGATTCCCCAAGCGACTATTCCAAAAACTAACAGAGTACATATAAGTCGCCACCTACAACTCCTACAAACATACAGAGAAAAGCTACAGAACGGTAACTATATCTGGATCACTGAAAGATCAAGCAGAGTGCAGAAGACCACAAACTTCGCCAATGCAAATAAACAACGAGAAGATGAAATAACCGCAGCGGCTGCCGATAGATGTCCGGTG
The DNA here is from genome assembly GCF_048418815.1 of Hemitrygon akajei. Lineage (NCBI taxonomy): Eukaryota > Metazoa > Chordata > Chondrichthyes > Myliobatiformes > Dasyatidae > Hemitrygon > Hemitrygon akajei. Next base: position 623 of record NW_027332038.1, read on the forward strand.
CTCTCAGCGCTCCCCTGTTCAATCTGACAGGCCAAGAAACAGTGAGGAACAAAGGTAAACCCGTGTTTCAGAAAATAAGAAATAGAGAAGGTGTGGCCATTCGGCCCCTTGCACCTCTTCTGCCCTTCAAACAGAACATGCTTGACTTTTGACCTCAGCACCACTTTCCTGCAACTTTCCATCACCGCTGAGCCCCAGGATATGTCCACTCAATTTAGAAACCTTGTGGAGATAATTGCAATGATTCACTGCACTCTGGGTGAGGAAATTTCTCCTCATCTCAGTCCTGCCGAGTTGTCCTCGGATTTTGAGTCTGTGAGCGCTGGTTCCACACCTTATGGGAAACATCATTCCAGCCCTTCCGCTGTAAATATCCTGTGAGATTGTACTTCTCTAATTCTGAGACAGGAATGTGATCTGTCTCAGACAAACCACCTCTTATTTCACTCATTTTGAGACAGTCCCAGTACGATGATTTGCTGTGGGAGCATCTCTATGGACAGCAGGTGAGTGCAGTTATCCTGCGTTGTTCCACAGCCTGATGGCTGAGGTGTAGTAATTGCTCCTGACCCTGGTGGGGCGAGTCCTGAGGCTCTTGCACCTTCTACCTGATTACAGCAGTGAGAAAAGAGCCTGCCTGTGTGGTGAGCCTGATCACAGCCGCCTGTATCACCGTCCCCTCTGGCCTGCCCTATCCGGGACCAAAGGGATTGTGGAGAGTAAATGTGGTATCCTGTCGAATATTACTGTGATCCGTCCCCTCTGGCCTGCCCTATCCAGGACCAAAGGGATTGTGGAGAATAAATGTGGTACTCTGTCGAATATGACTGTGATCCGTCCCCTCTGGCCTGTCCTATCCGGGACCAAAGGGATTGTGGAGAGTAAATGTGGTACTCTGTCGAGTATCACTGTGATCCGTCCCCTCTGGCCTGCCCTATCCGGGACCAAAGGGATTGTGGAGAGTAAATGTGGTACTCTGTCGATTATTACTGTGATCCGTCCCCTCCGGCCTGCCCTATCTGGGACCAAAGGGATTGTGGAGAGTAAATGTGGTACTCTGTCGAGTATCACTGTCATCCGTCCCCCCTAGCCTGCCCTATCCGGGACCAAAGGGATTGTGGAGAGTAAATGTGGTACTCTGTCGAGTATTACTGTGATCCTGGCTCTCTTCCTGCCCCTTATTATTCTTGTCTGTGATTGCAGTGCGACAATCTCTGGCCCAATGTCCCCTCTTTCTACAAACCCCGTTTCTGTCCTCAGCCAAGTGTCCTCTTCATCTGCACCATCTGCACGATTCTGCCACCCGTTCTGGGTTCTTCGTCAGGACCCGAACTCCATCTCCTCACTACCGGTTCTCTGTGCACACTCTCGCTTTTCCCCAGTCCCTTTAAAGAGTCAATTGCGCTCCATATTCATCAGAATATATGGTAAATTGATCTGTCCAGGGGTTTGCCGGCATTGGACTCTCACGTATCCTTAAAACGAGCTATAAAGTACGCAAGGGATTCTCCTTTTTTCTGTAGTTATCGGGTAAATTCACCAAAATCCGCAGGAAGTCGGGCTGTCATTCAAATGGGTTCCCTTACCTCAGTGACCCACCGTGCCATGGCTTGTATTACATCAGCCCCTCTGGTGGCTCCCGGTCACCTTCGGGCGTCTGCCTGGGAAAGGGGAACCCACTCCCTGTCCCTGTCCGAGAGGTTCCATATATAACCCTGAGGAGTGGCACAAGTCCCCGGGCAGGGTCTGGAAAGGGGAACCCACTCCCTGTCCCCGTCCGAGAGGTTCCATATATAACCCTGAGGAGTGGCACAAGTCCCCGGGCAGGGTCTGGAAAGGGGAACCCACTTCCTTTTTCAATGAATTCAAGGAAAGCTCCTGGTCCGGACGGTTATCCTGCTGAATATTTTAAATCCTTTTCTTTTATACTCGCTCCTTGGCTTTGTAAAATTTTTAAAGATGCGATAACCGTAGGTAAATAACCACAATCTTTTTATGATGCCTCCATTTCTCCAATTCTTAAAAAAAGATAACGACTCCACTGAATGTGCATCCTATCGGCCAATATCCTTGCTGAATACGGATTCTAAGATTTTTACCAAAATTTTGGCCACTACATTAGAAAATGTATTACCTCAAATTATCTCTGAAGATCAGACTGGATTTATTAAAACCTGCTATTCATCTTTTAACATTAGAAAATTAATTAATGTAATTTATACTTCTTCATCTAAAATACCAGAATGTCATTTCCTTAGATGCTGAAAAAGCGTTCTATAGATTTGAATGACTATATTTATTTAATATGTTGCAGAATTTAAATTTTAGCTTAACATTTATATCATGGATTAAATTAATGTATTATAAACCTTTGGCTTCGGTTCATACCAATAATCAAAGATCTCCTTTTTTTCAGTTGTCCTGTGGTACAAGGCAAGGCTGCCCTTTAAGTCCTCTATTATTTGACATTGCTTTGGAACCTTTAGCCGTTGCCATTCGTGAATCACCTAATATTTTTGGTATTACCCGTGGGTAAGGGACTTATAAGTTATCATTATATGCTGATGATTTGTTACTATACATATCTGACCCTGAGAGATCTATTCCTGCTATTTCATCCTTGCTTGCTCAGTTTAGTAGCTTTTCTGGCTACAAACTGAATTTTAATAAGAGTGAATTATTTCCATTAAATATGCAAGTTCCAATTTATAAACACTTACCATTTAAAGTTGTCACAGATCATTTTATTTATTTGGGTATTAAAATTACCAAGAAACATCAGGGTTTATTTAAAGTTAATTTTTTACCTTTAATTGAACAAATCAAGCAACTTGTTACCAGGTGGTCCCATTATCTCTGTCATTGGTTGGTCGAATTAATACTATCAAGATGATAGTATTACCCAAATTTTTATATTTATTCCAAGCATTACCAATTGTTATTCCTAAATCTTTTTTTGATATTATTGACTCCAAAATATCCTCCTACGTGTGGCAGAATAAAAATACAAGATTAAGTAAAAAATATTTACAGAAGCCTAAGAAGGAAGGTGGTTTGCTTTGCCAAACCTGAGATTTTACTATTGGGCAGTTAATATTCAGTATTTAATATTTTGGACACAAGAATCGATCATAGTACCTTGCCCACAATGGGTAAATTTGGAGTGTAAATCTGTACAAGACTTCTCATTGTTTTCTATTTTAGGATCTTCGCTTCCTTTTGCTTTATCTAAACCGAATAAACAAATAACTAATCCTATAGTTAAACATACATTAAGAATATGGTTTCAATTTTGTAAATTCTTTGGCTTGAATAATCAAGCCCTATTATATCTAACTTCTTTTTCCAACCCTCTTTTATGGACCAGGCCTTTGTGTTATGGAAAACAAAAGGTATAACATGTTTTCGTGATCTATTTTTAGATAACAGTTTTATGTCCTTTGAACAGCTATCCAGCCTAAAACTCATTTTTTTTAGATACTTGCAAGTTAGAAATTTCTCGAATGTTAGTATTTTCTGAAATTATGTCCAATGGACATTACAGAAAAAAATTCTATCTCTGAATCCTTGCCGGAAGGGTTAAGTAGCTATCATTTATCATATGATCATGAAAATCCAGCCAGGAGTATCAGAAATAATTAAGAAGGAATGGGAAAAAGAACTTCACTGTCTTATACCCACAGAGCAGTGGGAGAAAATTTTACAATTAGTCAATTCTTCTTCTATTTGTGCTAAACATGCCGAATACAATTTAAGGTTGTTCATAGGGCTCACATGTCCAAGGATAAACTCACTTGATTTTATTCTTATGTTAATCCAACCTGTGACAGATGTCATTCTGAAGTCGCTTCATTGACCCACATGTTCTGGTCTTGCCCCTGCTTGCAAAATTATTGGAAAGATATTTTTGGTATTATTTCAACAGCTCTGAATATCAAATTGCAATGGTGGATAATAGTCGTTTATCCCCCCCCACCCCCCCCCCCCCCCCCCAGCCCGGCGGATGATTGCATTTGTTACATTAATGGCTAGAAGATCTATCCTATTGAATTGGAAAGAAATTAGTCCTCCAACTATATTTCAGTGGTTTTCTCGAGTTTAGAAAAAATTACAAGTGTTGTCTTTGACCCTTCAGGTAAATATGAAGAAACATTGAGACAATTTATTCAACATATTCATTTGAGTTAAACTGACTTTCCCTAAACCTTACTTTTATTGTCCTTAATTATTTGAATGGAGGTGCGGAGTTATTGACGCTACTGTGTATAATTGATATAATGCAATGGCCCATGCAGGTTAGGATTTTTTTCATTTTTTTTGGGGGAGGATTTCTTATTTTCTCCATTTTTTGTAACCACTATGAGTTTGGGAGGTTATTATCATCTATTTGTATTTATACCTTCACCTATTAATTATGTACTCTCAAGCTCTTTGTATTCATGTTTCATTTTTGTGTTTGTTTAAAATCAATAAAAAGATTTAAAAAGGACTATTCTGAGGAAAGGGTGGAATAGGCGCAATGGGCCGAGTGGCCAGACATGCTCATGTTACTTATTTTCTAAAGCACGAGTTTCCCTTGGTTTTCAGCCGTTCGGATTGCACAGGGGAGCAGGGCAGCTCCCGTCTCCCAGCAGGAAGGGACGGGTCTGGGAGACAACTCCAGGCAACAGGCCCCGATCCTCGGCGGGGAAAGGCCGGGCGCCCTCCGTGTCGCTGAAACATCTCACAGAATCTCCGCCAATCTCTTCAGCTCTGCCTTCGAAAGGATTCACGACCCGCCGGTGGTGCAGACGAAACCCGAGGCGCAGCTCCCGGTCTCCGGCCTCACTGTGTCCCGGTTCCAAACCCCGGCCCGGCCGGGCGCTCAGCGTCCCGCCCACTGACACCTCTCAGCCAATGAGAGAATCCTTCACCCAGCGGTGATCGCTGATTGGCTGTGTGTGTGAAGACGGGCTGCTGCTGGGAGCTGGAGATGTCAGTCACAGTTTGTTCTCAGAATCAAAGGAAGTTCCCCGAAACACAAATTTCAAAGTAAATTTTATTATCAGAGTACAGATAAGTCACCACATACAACTCCGAGAAGCATTTTCCTGTGGACATACTTAGAAAAAGTATAGAATAGTAACCATAACAGAAGCAGGCAGTAAAAGATCAGCCAGAGAACTGAAGGTAACAAACTGTGCAAATGCAAATATGGAGAAACAGGATAAATAATAAGAACATGAAATAACCGCAGCGGCTGCTGATGGATCTCCGGAGCTCTCACCGCTCCCCTGTGCAATCCGACAGGCTGAAGGCCAAGGGAGAACAAGGCGCAAAGGTAAACTCGTGATTTAGAAAATAAGAAACAGGAGCGGGCGTTGCCATTCGGCCCGTTGCGCTGTTCTGCCCCTCACTCAGAACATGACTGATCTTTGACCTCTGCGCCACTTTCCTGCAACGTTCCCAACATCGCCGAGCCCCAAAATATGTCCGTTTAATTTAGAAAACTTGTGGAGAAAACTCCAAATATTCACCGCACTGTGTTGGGGAAATTTCTCCTCATCTCAGTCCTGCTGAGGTGATCACGGATTTTGAGTCTGTGATCACTGGTTCCACTGCCCAGCCAGGAGAAACATCATTCCTGTCCTTACCCTGTAAATACCCTGTGAGACTGTGTCTGTCTCAATCAGAAAGTTTCTCCATGTGAACCTTGTGTTAATGAAATTGGTGACAGTTCTTTCAGACCAGCAGCTTTGACCACAAGAAACACAGACAGTGGTCAACACGGAATGTCCTGCAGTCACTGCAGGAGAAGGACTGGATGGACACAGTGGAGTGGTTCCCTGAGTAGACAGTCCAGACCATCTGGCAGAATGCCTCATCACCAGATCTCACCAACAGGCACCAAGACCTCACCTGTCTGACGGCGAGAGGGCCCCTCCCAGTCTGATCCTTGCTGCATGCCTGGAGATCACCCCCACAGCGCGCTGCCTCGAGATTACTGCAGTGGAGACGAGATGGCCCCTCCCAGTCTGATCCTTGCTGCATGCCCGGAGATCACTCCCACAGTGCGCTGCCCCGAGATTACTGCAGTGGAGACGAGACGGTCACTCACCTCTTTGCGGACTGTGGGCTGGCGAAGATCTGTGGAGAAAGATGCAAGGGCCTGTGCCACAGCAGCTGCGTGAGATAAGGCTCACTGATCCTCAGGCTGTTCCCAGGACGCGCAGGAAAACGGACGGCGAGTGCTGCTGGAAGATCGTCAACTCGGGGAAAGACGCTGGAAACTTGTCGGCCTGCCATCACGTCGAGATTTCCGGAGAGCAGGGGTTCCCAACTTGGGTTCCACGGTTACTGGTATTGGTCTTTGGCATAAAAATGTTTGGGAACCCCTGTCGTACAGGAATGCTGCCGACTGACACATTCCAGACTACAGGGACACCATTGAAACTATAGGAATTCTCTACACTGGACAGGGAGTGACCGGGTTGGCTGAGGAAGCCTCACAGTTATTGTAGTAGTGAACCACCCCAGGGGGGCACATGGCTTCTCCTTTCAGCGCAGGACTTCAATCGTCTTCCAGGGGAAGGTACTTCCGACCGCAGGGATGAGGCCTTTGGAGATTCAGCTGACGTTTTTGTCACACTGGGTTTTTAAGAGATGGGGTTGCTGGCCATACGGCCAACCCTCCTCCGCTCGTAGCCGGGCTTAGACAGTCCATGGCCGCGTTTTCTTATCTGTTGCCTACTTAATGTGTTTTTAATCCCACACTAAACATAGAAATGGCCAGAAATTCCACTGAACACATCCAGCAAAACCCTGTTCACTTCCTGAGTCTGCAGCGCGCGTAGTGGACAATCGCGGTACTGCAGGGGATCAGCAGCTCCCCGAAAGTAAAAAGCATTCTGAATCAGGAAGTGCTGGGAGTTAACATGGCTTCGAAAGGACAGGCCGAGAGTTTGAGCGAGGAGGTAATTTGTCCTATCTGCCTGGATTTCTTCACCGATCCGGTGTCACTGGAGTGCGGACACAACTTCTGTCGCTCTTGTATCACACGGTATTGGGAAAGGGAGGAGCGAAACTCCTGCCCGGAATGTAGAGAGGTGTTTGCTGACCGCACCCTCAGGGCCAGTCGGGCCTTAGCAAATCTGGCTGAAAAATTTCGAAATCTAAACCTGAATCCGAAAGGGAAGGAAAGTAAACTTCACTGCGAGGAACATGAGGAAGAACTGAAACTGTTTTGTGAAACGGACAAGACAATGATCTGTCTGATCTGTGCAGCTGCGCAGGAACACCGAGAGCACCGCTTCATGCTGATTAAAGAAGCTGCTAAAATCTACAAGGTAAAACGAACGTTAGTTTAATACTTAACACATCTCCTTTGTTCTACGTACACGAGCCTCTATAACCAACACATCACTCTCTGCAACTTCCGCCATCTTCAACGGGATTCCAGCATCTTATCCGTCCCACAGCCCACCTCCGCACCCTGCAACTCTCCGCTCTCGATACGGATCGCGCTCTACGTCCTGTATCGCCCTGATCCACTCGCTCCTCCCTACTGATCTCCCTCCTGGCACCGACACCTGCAAGCGGGACAAGTGCTACACCTGATTCCTAACCTCCTCCCTCGTCACCATTCAGGGCCGCAAACAGCCCAGTTCCTCCCGTTTCTTCCATGGTCGATTGTCCTCTCGTATTAGATTCCTTCTTCTCCAGCCCTTTACCTCTTCCACCTGTCCGCTCCCAGCTTCTCACTTCATCACCCTCCCCCACGTTCCCCCTCATGTTGTCTCACCCGTCACCTGTCAGCTGGTTCTCATCCCCAACCTTTTTATTCTGGCTTCTGTCCCATTCCTTCCCAGTCCTAATGAAGGGTCTCATCCCGAAACACCGACTGTTTATTTCCCCTGAATAGATGCTGCCTGACTCACTGAGTTCCTCCGGCATTTTGTGTGATAATCGGGTTTGATCACCTGTTTCTTTTGATGCATCGTTGTTTCTATTTCCTTCGCTCTCTGACTTCCAGGATCAGCTAAAATCTTCCTTAGACTCTCTCACAAAAAAGAAATCAGACTTCCAGGAAAAGGAGCAGCAACAGAAAGAGAAGATTTCCGGAGTTCGGGTGAGGCTTCCTGAGCGGAATTTCTGATATTACTGTCGAGTTTTGCTCCATTTAATGCAGAATAGCCGAGTATCGCAGCTCCAGTGACCTGGGTTCGATCCTGACCTCTGCTGCTGTCTGTGTGGAGTTTGCATGCTCTCCCTGTGACCATGACAGTTTCAGACACATCCTCAGGACATGCTGGATGAATGGTTAATTACAATTAACCCTGTGAAGATGGGGGAGAGTGATGTGAATCAGCTGGGAGTTAATGGGTCACTGAGAGAGAATAATTTTCAGGAAAATGTGAGGGAAAGGGGTTGACGGGAATGTCTCAGAAGTAGTATGGACCCCAATGGACCGAACGGTCACTTTTATGTCATAAGGAAATACAACACAGCAATGCAGTAAACTAATCTTCAACTTTCATTCGACAGGAACAGTCACACAGCGTTCAGACCCACATCACATCCCAGTTTGCTGAACTGCGCCAGATTATCACTGAGAAAGAGCAAAGCTTACTCAGGGATCTCAGGGAAGAAGAGAAGAGGATTCTCAACCCAATGGAGAAAAATCTTCTTAAGATTCAAGAGAATATAAGGATTATTCAAGAGGAAATCACTAAGTTAAAGGAACAGATGGATCAAAAAGACAGTGTGATGTTTCTCAAGGTGAAGGATTACATTTCAATTTATTTCTTTCAAATTGAACTAAATGAACAGTGGTATATTTGAATTAAACACAGCACAGTGGCCCATTCTACCAAATCAATTGCCGCTGCTGGTGACCTCACACAGATTGTTCTCCTTGCATGACAAACCTCCAATCACTCCGCTAATGACATTCTAAATATCGGACATTGATATTCGATCCTTTATCAGCAACATACAATATTTAAGCGATGAAATTTCAGCTTAATTAATCGTAAATTAAACTGCAATTAATCGGTCAACAAAAGATATGCAGACAGAAAACAGACGTGTTGCTCCTACACACAGCATTTACAAATGGCAGTAAACTGTTTCTCACCAGACAATTGATGCATCTATTCAGAGTTGATGTTGTCCCCAAACTGGACTTCCACAGCTTCTGTACATCCCAGGACAGAATGTAATCTTTTCTGAAAAGATTTACTCTGATCATAACACAGAGCTGCTGATTGTGTCCTTAATTACCGCATTAAATATCCTTTAATACTCTCATTAACACCCAGTTCCAGTCACAGACTGTTAGTGTGTCTGGTGCGGTGGGTGTGAGGGTCTCAGGGTCTCTCTGTCAATCAGGGAGAATAAAGAATGTGACCCACACATCAGACTTATCCTCCATATCTGGCTTCCATCAGATTACAGAAACTTTCACTGTCTCTACTTTTTCGGATAAGTTTTACATGGGATTGTGTCCCATTCTCCGTCATGAGCAGACCATTCGGTCTATCTTCTATCAATTTCCCTTCTGCACAATCCTCCTGACACCTTCTCACCACAACCAGCAACAGTGCCCCGAACTCCCTGGCCCCTCATGTGTTTATCCAGCCTCCCCATTGCATTCAATTCTGATGTTCCACTTCAACCACTCCTGTGGCACTGAGTTCCACATCCTCCTCACTAAATTTCTTGTGGGATTTATTAAAAACCACCTGGCATTTTATCTTTGACTGAAGGTCTCTCCATAAATAGAAACATAGAAACAAAGAAAACCTACAGCACAATACAGTCTCTTTGGCTCACAATGCTGTGTCGAACATCTACTCACTTTAGAAATTACCTCGAGTTAGACATAGATAGATAGATAGATAGATAGATAGATAGATAGATAGATAGATAGATAGATAGATAGATAGATAGATAGATAGATAGATAGATAGATAGATACTTTATTCATCCCCATGGGGAAATTCAACATTTTTCTCCAATGGCCCATACACTTGTTGTAGCAAAAACTCATTACATACAATACTTAACTCAGTAATAATATGATATGCATCTAAATCACTAACTCAAAAAGCATTAATAATAGCTTTAAAAAAAAAGTTCTTAAGTCCTGGCAGTTGAATTGTAAAGCCTAATGGCATTGGGGAGTATTGACCTCTTCATCCTGTCTGAGGAGCATTGCATCGACAGTAACCTGTCGCTGAATCTGCTTCTCTGTCTCTGGATGGTGCTATGTAGAGGATGTTCAGGGTTTTCCATAATTGACCGTAGCCTACTCAGCGCCCTTCGCTCAGCTACCGATGTTAAACTCTCCAGTACTTTGCCCACGACAGAGCCCGCCTTCCTTACCAGCTTATTAAGACGTGAGGCGTCCTTCTTCTTAAGGCTTCCTCCCCAACACGCCACTACAAAGAAGAGGGCGCTCTCAACAACTGACCTATAGAACATAGCTCTCTATTTTTCTAAGCTCCATGTACCTGTGTGGGAGTCTCTTGAAAGACCCTATCAGATCCGCCTCCACCTTCAGCTCATTCCACCCATTCTAAAAAACTTACTCCTTACATCTCCTCTGTACTACTTCCAAGCACCTGTGTCCTCTAGTGTTCGCCATAAATCGAGGTACAATTTCCAACAGCACACAATCAAATCCATCACTAATCTTAAATTGTTCCATTTTATCATTCTGATGCCTTATTTAGATGAAAATGCACAGCCTGTCCTGTCTTTCCTGTAAGTTTCATCCTCTCAGTATTGGTCTAATTTTGAGATTAGTAATTGTCCCTGTGGTTCTGTATTGCTGGTTTGTGTTTGTGACTGTGGGAGTGGGAATTTTCAACACCTTGTGATGATTTTGATGAAATTCAGGATGTGGACAGTAAGTCCAAGTCTAATCAGATTGGTGATTTTATTTATTTCAGGAAGAAGCTCGTCGGAAAAGGAGGTAGGACATGCTCTTTACTGAAACCCTGTATGGATTTGTAAAATAGTTCAAAATTCCAGTTCATCACCAGCAGTTTAATATTTACAGAATCAGTGACCATGTCCAGGAATTGTCGGTGACAGATGAAGCCCTACCGGTTGAAAAATTCGATCACCCCTATTTGTTGAACACAGTGCTGAGAGAAAAACTTGATGCTATTAAGCGAGGTAAAACTTACAAAGATTCATTTTTTCCTTGTTTAAGTTATAATTTGATGTACAGACTGGCTGTAACAATAGGCTGAAGGGAAAATGAAGTTTATTCCACATCAATGGCATCGACGGGGAGGCATCACTGTCACATGGTTAGCTGGAGATGTCAGATCCCTGGACACACCAGCACAGGGTCATAAATCCTACCACAGGAGTTGGGAAATTAATACAGATTTCACGGTATTGCAGGGAATAAAAGCAGGTATCAGTGTTGTGACCGGGATTGCCAGGAAAATACATAAGTCCTTTGTGCCCTGTGAGTCCAGTGTCTGACTGACACAGGTCTTCCCCCTTCTGGATCGGCAACTCTCACTGTTGTCAGAGGGAGAAGAGGGGAGCAGTAGTGATAGGGGACTCAATCTTTCGGGAAACAGACAGGAGAATCTATGGATGTGAAGGGAACATTTGAATGCTATGTTGCTTCCCAGGTGCCAGGGTCAGGGACATCTCAGATCGTGTCTGTAGCATTTTAGAGAGGGAGGGAAAAGAGCCAGATAACTTGGTAAATTTGGGGACAATGACATTGGAAGTAAAAGCAAAGAGGTCCTGAAAATAGAATTGGGAGAGCTTGGTAGAAAGCTCAGAAGCAGCACCCCCAGGGTTGTAATTTCTGGATTGCTGCCTGTGCCACGTGCTGGTGAGGGTAGAAACAGGATAATTTGGCAGATAGAGCATGGCTGAGAAGATGGTGCTGGGGACAGGGATTCAGGTTCTTGGATAAACGGGGTCTCTTCCGGAGGAGGAAAGACCTGCTCAAAAGGGATGGGCTGCATCTGGATCTGAGGGAGACAATATTCTCACAGAGAGGTTAGATGGAGCTGTTGGGGAAGGTTTAAACTAATTTGGAGGGGGGAGGGGTTGGAACTGGAGTGAAGGGATAGGACTGATGGTAAAAATGCAAAGATAGCGTGCAGTCAGACTGCCAGATAGGGCGGTCAGATGCGAGGAGAAAATTGCAGCCAGCAGGGTGAGTATCAGTGCATTAGGGATGCAGAATTAAAAAGGGTAGCAGATACAGTACACAAAGTGTTATATCTCAATGCATGGAGTATGAGAAATAAGGTGGATGATCTTGTTGCACTATTACCGATTGTCAGGTATGATGTTGTGGCCATCACGGAATCGTGGCTGAAGGATGGTTGTAGTTGGGAGCTGAATGTTCAAGGTTACATAATGTATCGGAGGAAGGAAGGAAGGCTGATGGGGTGGTGTGGCTCTGCTTGTAACTCAGCAGCTAGATGTGACATAGGATTGGAAGATGTTGAATCCTTGTGGGTTGAGGTAAGGAACTGCAAAAGTAAAAATGCCACTGACACCAGTCATATACAGGCCTCCCAACAGTCAGTGGGTTGAGGCCCACCGATTACAACTAGAAATAGAAAAGGCTGATGAAAAGGACAATGTTATGATAATCATGGGAGATTTCAACATGCAGGTCAATTGGGAAAATCAGGTTGGTAAAGGATCTCAAGAGAGTGAGTTTGTTGAATGCAATGTGATGGCTTTCTAGAGCAGTTTGTGGTTGAGCCTACTCGGGGAACAGCTCTACTGGATTGGCTGTTATGTATTGAACCAGAGGTGAGTAGTTAAAAGAAACCTTAGGAAGCAGTGCTCACAACAGGACTGAGTTCAACTTGAAATTTGATAAGGAGAAAGTAAAGTCTGACATTGTAGTATTTCAGAGGAGTAAAAGAAATTACGGTGATCTGAGAAAGGAGTTGGCAAAAGCAAGTTGGAAGGAGATCCTGGTAGGGATGAGAGCAGAGCAGAAATGGTGTCAGTTTCTGGGAGAATGAGAGAGGTATTCCAAAAAAAAAAATAATCAAATGGCAAAATAGTAAAACCGTGGCTGACAAGGGAAGTCAAGTTCATGTAAAGGCAAAAGAGAGGGCATACAACTAAGCAAAAAATTAGTAGGAAGACAGAGGATTGGGAAGCTTTTAAATATCTACAGAGAGGAATTAAAAGAATGATTGGGAGGGGAAAAATAAACAAGAAATCGATTTGAATTGAATTGACTTTATTACTTACATCCTTCATATACATGAGGATTAAATATCTTTACGTTATGTCTCCATCTAAATGTGCAATGTGCTATTTATAGTAATTTATGATGAATAGTATGTACAACAGGCTGGTCAATATAACATAGAAATACAGTTAGGTCCACATGAGTTAAGCAGTCTGCTGGCCTGGTTGAAGAAGCTGTCCCGGAGCCTGTTGGTTCTGGCTTTTATGCTGCAGTACTGTATCCCGGATGGTAGCAACTGGTACAGGTTGTGGTTGGGCTGACTCTGCTCTCCAAAGATCCTTTGGGCCCTTTTTACACACCTGTCTTTGTAAAACAAGTTAACAAACACTATCAAATTGCGTTTCAAGTTTTGTAAAAAAATAAAACAGAGATGAATGTGGATATAGGACCGCCAGAAAATGAAGCCGGATATATAATAACGCGGGATAAAGAGACGGCAGATGAACCAAATATTCATTAAGGGAATATCCTGCCTGACAAATCAGTTGGGATTCTTTGAGGAGATAACAAGCAGGATAGATTAAAGGGATGCAGTGGATGTTGTATATTTGGAATCTCAGAAGGCCTTTGACAAGGTGCCACACATGAAGGTGGTAACCAAGTTAAGAGGCCATGGTATTACAGAAAAGTTAGAGGCATAGTTAGAACATTGGCTGATTGGTAGGAAACTGCGAATTAGAGTAAAGGGATCCTTTTCTGGTTGGCTGCTGTGACTCGTGTTCCACAGGGGTCAGTGTTAGGACACCTTCATTTTACGCTGTATATCAAGATTTAGCTGATGGAATAGACCATAAGATGTTGGAGTAGAAGTAGGCCATTCGGCCATCGAGTCTGCTCCACCATTCAGTCATGGGCTGATCCAATTCTTCCAGTCGTCCCCACTCCCCTGCTTTCACCCCATACCCTTTGATGCCCTGGCTAATCAAGAACCTATCTATCGCTGCCTTAAATATGACTTGGCCTCAACAGCCACTTGTGGCAAAAAATTCCACAGATTTTCCACCCACTGACTAAAGTAATTTTTCCGCATCTCAGTTCTAAAAGGACGTCCTTCAATCCTGAATTCATACCCTCTTGTCCTAGAGTAGATGGCTTTGTTTCCAAGTTTGCAGATGATACAAAGATTGGTGGAGGGGCCGGTAGTGTTGAGGAAACAGTTAGGCTGGACAAGGACTTGAATGAGGAGAATGGGAAAGAAAGTGGCAAGTGATGTACAATGTTGGAAAATGCATGGCCATGCACTTTGGTCGTAGAATTAATGTGCAGTTTTTTTTTCAAATGGGGAGAAAACCTAAAAGGGTGAGATGAAAATGGACTTAGCAGTCATTCTGTAGAACACCCTAAAGGTTAACTTGCAGGTAGAGTCAGTGGTGAGGAAGGCAAATCCAATGTTAGCATTCAGTTCAAGGGCTTTAGATAGCATTCAATTCAAGGGCAGGGATGTGATGCTGAGGCTTTATAAGGCACTGGTGAGGCCTCACCTTGAGTGCTGTGAACTTGGGCTCCTCATCTAAGAAATGATGTGCTGGCATTACAGAAGGTTCATTTCATAAGGATGATTCCAGGAACGAAAGGGTTTTCATACGAGGAACGTTTGATAGCTCTGAGTCTGTACTCGCTGGAATTTAGAAAGATGAGGGGGGATCTCATTGAAACCTTTCGAATGTTGAAAGTCCTAGACAGAGTAGATGTGGAAAGGATGGTTCCCATGGTGGTGGAGTTTAGGACAAGAGGGCACAGCCTCAAGATAGAGGGGTTCTATTTAAATCATGCGGAGAAATTTGAGGCAGCGGCTGGTGAATTTGCAGAACTTGTTGGATGTATTTCAGGCAGAGCTTGATAGATTCAAGACTGAACGGTATCAAAGGTTTTGGGCTCCTCATCTAAGAAAAGATGTGCTGGCATTGCAAAGGATTCATTTCATAAGGATGATTCCGGGAATGAAAGGGTTATCATACGAGGAAGATTTGATAGCTCTGTGTCTCTACTCACAGATGCGGAGAAATTTGAGCCAACAGCTAGTGAATTTGTGGAACTTGTGTGTATTTAATGCAGAGCTTGATAGGTTCTAGATTGGACACAGCATCAAAGGTTACGGGGAGAAGACCAGGTAGAGGGGCTGAGGAGGGAAAAAAAAGATCAGCCATGATTGAATGGCGGAGCAGACTCGATAGGCAAATGGCCTAATTCTGCTCCTATGTCTTATGGTGATCAGACCACTACATTGAAGCATTGTGAGAATGAGTTCGGACACACCAACAAGCATTGACATGGGTCAAGATTGCATCTCGGGAGAAGCACACACAGCATAACCGGCCTGGCAAAGCTCCCTCACACACATGCACAGGAAGGACTGGCAGATTGTAGTCAGAGCCTCAGCAATGTACGTTGTTATTTCCCTCAGTAACCTGGAAACCAATCTCTTCAGAGATAGTCATTTATTCATTTAAACAACTCAATCCCGTGTGACATATTGTCAACACACACGAGACATGTGATGACACACTATGACATGCAAATTCTTCAATGTGCACACTCTCCTTCAATGTGTATACACACCACACGGATATTTACCACAATGAGTACACACACACACACACACACACACACACACACACACACACACAC
Organism: Hemitrygon akajei; assembly: GCF_048418815.1. NCBI lineage: Eukaryota > Metazoa > Chordata > Chondrichthyes > Myliobatiformes > Dasyatidae > Hemitrygon > Hemitrygon akajei. The sequence goes on from NW_027332038.1 coordinate 16,491, forward strand.
ACACACACACACACACACACACACACACACACACACACACACACACACACACACACACACACACACGATATACTATCAGAGTGTGACACACGTCCACAGAAATAGGCACAAATTCCCATTTAGGATTGAAATCTGCGGTCCTTACCTAGTCTGTCTGTTCTGTGGCACTGAGCTGCCCTCTGACGTGACGTCACATCAACACTTCACAGACAGACTCCAGGGTGAGATTCCTCAGGAGGATGATCTGGGAGGGTTTGATGGATGTTGAACTCACGGCCCACTTCATCAATTTGCAAGACTAAGATGTCTTCTTGAGCATGGTCCATTTGTGTGTGTTTGCACCACCCCCCCCCCCCCATCCCTCTAACCATTTCCCATCGGTGTACCTGCCCAAATTTATTTTAAAATAGTTTATTTTTACCTGTTTCTACAGCGTCTGAGGGCAAATTCCACTTACCAACCTCCCTCTCTATGAGATTATTACCCGACAGACCAGTCAGAAAAATTTCCCGTCTCACTTGCAATCTGAGGCCTCTGGTTCTGTACTCCCATTTCTTGGAAAAAGAAACGTTATTTAAGCTCCGAATTAATTATTTACCTTGACAAGGGATCATACCTGAACATCCTACACTACAGCTGAATAGCCCAAGCTTATCCACTCTCTGCTTTTAACCCAAGCCCCCAGTCCTGGTAACATCCTCCTGAAGCCTCCTGTCCAGTGTAATGACATCCTCCCCATATTCGGGAACCGGAAATGCAGACAATGCTCCAAGTGTGGTCTATCATCGACATCAAGGGTTTTGCTGAATTACATTTGGACGGTGTGGAATAGGCTGATGAATACAGGACTAAAGGTGTGGGAGCTAAATTCTGAAGGAAGGCAGTTCTGTAAAAAACTTTGCGTACAAGAACGGCGAGACGGCGCAGGACAGCGCGAAGAGTTTAAAAAGATGACCACCCTATACAGCGGGCAGCGGAGTGGGTGGCAGCAGAGTGTAGGGCTTTGGCTCAACGGGCTTAGCCGGTAACGGGAAGAGACGAGAGCGAGGCACCGACTCTTTTTCTCCCCTTGGCAAATCGGCCCGTCGGACGGGGGAACAGCAGGGCACATTTGCTAACGGTTTTAGAAGTTCGTGTGTTTGGCGAAGTAAGTGGGTGAGTAGACCTATCTTTCTTTGCTCCATTCCTGTAGAATTAGGTAGCATGTCTGCAGGGTTAGTGCTTTGTTCAGGGTGTCAGATGTAGGAATCCTGGGAGACTTCCAACCTCCCTGATAGCCACATCTGCACCAGGTGAACCGAGATTCAGCTCCTCGGAGACCGTGTTAGGGATCTGGAGCTGCAGCTTGATGACCTACTGCTTATTAGAGAAAATGAAGAGGTGATAGACAGGAGCTACAGGGAGGTAGTCATCCCTAGGCTACAGGGGTCAGAAAACTGGGTGACTGTCAGGAGAGGGAAGGGAAATGCCCGGATAGTGGAGAGCACCCCTGTGGCTGCCCCCCGCAGCAACAAGTATATCGTTTCGGATGCTGTGGAGGGGGATGACCTGACAGGGGACGGGCAAGGTGACCGGGTCTCTGGCACTGAGCCTGGCGCTGTTGTGCAGGAGGGAGAAGAGGAATGCGGTAGTCATAGGGGATTCCATAGTCAGGGGAACAGACAGGAGATTCTGTGAGCCTGGTAGAGATACCCGCATGGTGTGCTGCCTCCCAGGTGCCAGGGTACGGGATGTCTCGAATCGGGATCAGAATATTCTGAAGGGAGCGAGCAGCCAGCTGTCTTGGTACATGTTGGTACCAATGACATAGAGAGGAAAAGGGAGGAGGTCCTGAAGCAAGATTTCCAGGAGTTAGGAATGAAGCTGAGAAGCAGGACCTCCAGAGTAATAATCTCAGGATTGCTACCTGTGCCATGTGCTAGCGAGGGCAAGAATAGTAGGATCAGGCAGATGAATGCGTGGCTGAGAGACTGGTGCAGGGGGCAGAGCTTCAGATTCTTGGATCATTGGGATCTCTTCAGGGGGATGTATTACCTGTTCGAAAAGGACGGGTTACACCTGAACCCTAAGGGGATCAATATCGTAGCGGGAATGTTTAATAGAGCTGTTAGGGAGGGTTTAAACTAATTTGGCAGGGGGATGGTAAACCGGAATGATAGAGTGGAGGAGGGGGAAACAGAAATAAATCTAAGATAGTGAGCAGTAAAAATGTCAGGAAGGACAGGCAGGTGATGGAACAAATTTGCAGCCACTGGGATGAGTTGCAGTGCAATCAAAACAAAAAGTATCAAATACTGGACTTAAGGTGTTATACTTAAATACACACAGCATAAGGAATAAGGTGGATGATCTTATCGTACAGCTACAGATTGGCAGGTATAATTTTGTGGCCATCACTGAGACGTGGCTAAAGGATGCATGTCTCTGAGAGCTGAACGTCCAAGGATACACGGTGTATCAGAAGGACAGGCAGGTAGGCAGAGGGGGTGGCGTGGCTTTATTGGTAAGAAATGATATTAAATCATTAGAAAGAGGTGACATAGGATCGGAAGGTGCAGAATCTTTATGGGTGGAGCTAAGAAATCGCAGGGGTAAAAGGACCCTGATGGCAGTTATCTACAGGCCTCCTAACAGCTGCAGTGATGTGTACTACAAATTACAACAGGAAATAGAAAAGGCTTGCCAGAAGGGCAGTGTTATGATAATTGTGGGGGATTTTAACATGCGAGTGGATTGGGAAAATCAGGTCAACACTGGATCTCAAGACAGAGAATTTGTAGAATGTCTACGAGATGACTTTTCAGAACAGCTTGTTGTTGAGCCCACTAGGGGATCAGAGGTACTGGATTGGATATTGTGTAATGACCCAGAGGTGATTAGAGAGATTGAGGTGAAGGAACCGTTAGGAGACAGTGATCGTAACATGATTGAGTTCACTGTGAAATTTGAGAAAGAGAAGCCGAAATCCGATGTGTCGGTATTTCAGTGGAGTAAAGGAAATTACAGTGGCACGAGAGAGGAACTGGCCAAATTTGACTGGAAAGGGACACTAGCGGGAGGACGGCAGAGCAGCAGTGGCTGGAGTTTATGCGTGAAGTGAGGAATGTGCAACACAGATATATTCCAAAAAAGAAGAAATTTTCGAATGGAAAAAGGATGCAACCGTGGCTGACAAGCGAAGTCAAAGCCAAAGTAAAAGCGAGAGGGCATTCAAGGAAGCAAAAAATAGTGGGAAGACAGAGGTTTGGGAAGTTTTAAAAGCTTACAAAAGGAAACTAAGAAGGCCATTAAGAGGGAAAAGATGAACTATGAAAGGAAGCTAGCAAATAATATCAAAGAAGATTCTAAATGCTTTTTCAAGTATATAACAAATAAAAAACGGGTGAGAGTGGATACAGGACAGATAGAAAATGATGCTGGAGAAATTGTAATGGGAGATAAGCAGATGGCTGAGGAACTGAACGAGTATTTGCATCAGTCCTCACTGAGGAAGATATCAGCAGTATACCGGACACTCAAGGGTGTCAGGGAAGAGAAGTGTGCGCAGTCACAATTACGACAGAGAAAGTACTCAGGAAGCTGAATAGTCTAAGGGTAGATAAATCTCCAGGACCAGATGGAAAGCACCCTTGTGTTTTGATGGAAGTAGCTGTGGAGATCGCGGAGGCATTAGCAATGATCGTTCAAATGTCAATAGATTCTGGCATTGTTCTGGAGGAGTGGAAGATTGCAAATGCCACTCTGATATTTAAGAAAGGGGCAAGGAAGCAAAAAGTGAATTATAGACCTGTTAGCTTGAGAAATGGTTGGGAAGTTTCTGGAGTCAATTGTCAAGGATGAGGTTACGGAGTACCTGGAGGCATATGACAAGATAGGCCAAACTCAGCTTGGTTTCCTGAAAGGAAACTCCTGCCTGACAAACCCATTGAAATTTTTTGAGGTAATTACAAGTAGGCTAGGCAAGGGAGATGCAGTGGATGTTGTGTATTTGGATTTTCAGAAGGCCTTTGACAAGGTGCCACATATGAGGCTGCTAAATTAGATAACAGCCTATGGAATTACTGGAAAGTTACATATGTGGATAGAGCGTTGGCTGATTGGCAGGAAAGAGAGAGTGGGAATAAAGGATCCCATTCTGGTTGTCTGCCAGTTACCAGTGGTGTTCCACAGGGGTCGGTGTTGGGGGACTCATCTTTTTACATTGTATATCAACGATTTGGATTATGGAATAGATGGCTTTGTGTCTAAGTTTGCTGATGATACAAAGATAGGTGGAATGGACGGTAGTGCTGAGGAAACAGAGAGTCTGCAGAAAGACTTGGATAGATTGGGAAAATGGTCAAAGAAGTGGCAAATGAAGTACAATGTTGAAAAGTGTATGGTCATGCACTTTGGTAGAAGAAATAAATGGGCAGACTATTATTTAAATGGAGAGAGAATTCAAAGTTCTGAAATGCAACGGGACTTGGGAGTGCTCGTGCAGGATACGCTTAAGGTTAACCTCCAGGTTGAGTCGGTGGTGAAGAAGGCGAATGCAATGTTGGCAGTCATGAGAAGGGATGTGATGTTGAGGCTCTATAAGGCACTGGTAAGACCTCAGTTGGAATACTGTGTGCAGTTTTGGGCTCCTTATTTCAGAAAGGATGTTCTGACAGTGGAGAGGGTTCAGAGAAGATTCACTAGAATGATTCCGGGAATGAGAGGGTTAACATATGAGGAACATTTGACCGCTCTTGGTTTGTACTCCTTGGAGTTTAGAAGAATGAGGAGGAACCTCACAGAATCATTTCGAATGTTAAAGGGCATGGACAGAGTAGATGTGGCAAAGTTGTTTCCCATGATGGGGAGTCTAGTACGAGAGAGCATGACTTAAGCATTGAAGGGCGACCATTCAGAACGGAGATGTGAAGAAATTTTTTTTAGCCAGAGGGTGGTGAATCTGTGAATTTCTTGCAGCAGTGGAGGTCAGGTCATTGGGTGTATTTAAGGCAGAGATTGATCGCTATCTGAGTAGCCAGGGCATCAAAGGTCATGGTGAGAAGGTGGGGGAGTGGCACTAAATGGGATAATGGATTAGCTCATGATAAAATGGCGGAGCATATTCGAAGGGCCGAATGGCCGGCTGCTGCTGCTTTGTCTTACGATCTTATTTGAATGCTCCAGTATCCGCAATAAGGATCTTGTAGCACAGGTAGAGTTTGGCAGGTACAAACTTAGGCAGGTACGACTTTGTTTGAAGGAATAAAGACATAGACAATTCTGTAAACAGGGCGACATTCAAAAATCAGAGGTGCAAAGCAACATGGGTGTCCTTGTGCAGGATTCCCTGAAGGTTAACTTGCAGTTTGTGTCAGTGGTAAGATTGGAAAACTCACTGTTTGCTTTCAGTTCGAGAGGATTAGAGTACAAGAGCAAGGATGTAATTCTGAGGTTTTAATAAGGCATTGGTCAGACCACACTTGGAGTATTGTGAGCAGTTTTTGGTCCCTTCTATCGGAAAACATGTACTGGCATTTGAGGGGGTCCAGAAGATTCACAAGAATAATTCCGGAAATGAAAGAGTTAACATATGAGGAGTGTTTGATGGTTCTGGGCCTGTACTCACCGGAGTTTAGAAGAATGGCTGATTTATTATCCCTTTCAACCCTATTCTCCCACCTCCTCCCCAGAATTTTTGAGACTCTGACTAATCAAGAAGTTTACTTATTAACTTCTGCTTTAAAATTCAAACAGGAGAAAATCTGCAGATGCTGGTAATCCAAGCTACGCAGGTCCTGATGAAGGGTCTCGCCAGATCTCTCTGACACCTGTCTGGAGAGAGTTGATATGGGGAGGATGTGGGTGGGTCGAGAACGGTAAGCACAGCCTCCGACTATAGGGATGTCCATTTAGGACAAAGATGAGGAGGAATTCCTTTATCCACAGGATAGTGAATCTGCCACAGGCAGCTGTGGAGGCCAAATAATTTTGTAGCTTTAAAGGGGAGTAACACACACAAATTGTTTGGGGGGGGGGGTGTAACGTGATGACGTGGGATCGAGACGCGGATATCCAGCTCTCCCGTAAAAAGAACTAATAAATTAATGTTTAAGTGAAGAAAAGTTAGTAAATATTTCCTAAAAACTACCTCTAAACTACTCAGGATTTTCCTTAGATATGCCTCCTAAACAGACAAAGAAGAAAACTATTACTTTGAAGATAGTACAAGTTGAGCCGGCCACCATGAAGAGGTCTCGGACTCAAGTGCATCTCAATCCGGCGATACAGAACAGAAATCGCCCGCAGCATCAATAGTCTCCAAGAGGAACAACAGGAACTACGCGTGCGCGCAGGAAAGGGCATGCGCAAACATGAGCATTTTGATCTACAAATCCCAGCTACCATTGGAAGCGGAAGTGACAATGAACCCGCGGTGGATTCGGATTCTCTGGAACATACAGATGAAGATGAGGAGGTAAAAGAAGAACAACAGGAAGAGATTGGAGGTGGAAGATATTCTGGACACATAAGAGTTCCTTCTTTGGTGCAAATAATGCATGAATTAAAAGAATTTAAAAAATTAAAAATAATACAAGAAGATATTAAAAATATGAAGGCTATTTTTGATAAAATGGTGAAAAAACAGGAGAAAATGGACAAGAAAGTTAAAAACCTGGAAGAAATAACGGAAGACACTATTGAGAAAGTGAAGAAAATGGAGGATAATACTCTTGCCTGGACATCAGAAAGAAAACGACTGTTGGAAAAAATAGACGTGCTTGAAAATTTTAGTAGACGAAATAAAATTAAAATTGTTGGTCTTAAAAGAAGGGATAGAGGGAGAGGTTCCAATAAAATTTTTTGAAAAATGGATCCCGGAAAATTTGGAAATGGAAGAGGGAACCCAGTTGATTGAAATCGAAAGGGTCCACAGAGCTTTAAGATCAAAACCCACGACCAATCTTGATAAAATGCTTCAGATATCAGATAAAGAAAAGATCCTGAAGGCGGCTGCCCAATATGCCAGAAAGAAAAAGCCATTGATGATAGAAGGGAAAGCAGTTCTTTTCTATCCTGATATAAGTTATGACCTTTTGAAGAGAAAGAAGAAATTTAAGCCAGCAAAAAATGTTTTATGGGAAAAGGGTTAGAAATTTATATTGCGCCACCCAGCAACACTGATATTTTTTTTGGATGACAGAAAAAGAAGATTTTTTACTGATCATCGGGATGCAGAGGAGTTTGCACAAGAACTCCCAACAATTCGCTAGTCACAGTGAAGATTTAAAAGTGAAACAGATTACAGATGAAGACAGGGACACTGAAGTGAGTTGATGGACATTAAGGACAGAAGAATATTTAAATATACTTTTAATTATATGATACAGGTAAAAATTTGAGAAATATTAATCGAGAGTAGTGATATTATTTTTTCTTATATATACTTTTTTCATGTTACGGGGGAGCTGGAAGAACTTCGGATCGATCGCTACGGGATTCATGTGTGTAATCATGGCGTTTGCCATGACCCACACAACGGAGGGGGGTAATGTTGTGTTTTTTTTATTCACAAAATTAGCAGGGGTTTTATATTTCTTTTATCTTTCTTTCTTTGCCTGGATGATCGGAGGGGAGACACATAGCAACATGGAGAATTTTAAAATAATTCCCCAAGGTACTATGAGAGTTGAAACATTATGTATTATTATAGACTGGAGTAACGACGTTAAAAATAATGACTAATTTACTGATTTTTTAAAGTATTAATGTTAATGGGCTTAATGGACCGGTGAAAAGAAGAAGAATTTTAACATACATTAAGAAAATGAAAATAGATTTAGCTTTTATACAAGAAACACCTTTAACAGAGATAGAACATCAGAAATTAAAGAGAGATTGGGTCGGAAATGTTACAGCAGCTTCATTTAATTCAAAAGCGAGGGGAGTTGCAATTTTGGTCAACAAAACTTTACCAATTAAAATACAAAATGTATTAATTGATTCTGCGGGAAGATATGTAATTATACATTGTCAAATCTTTTCAGAACTATGGACTCTTATGAATATTTATGCACCAAATGAAAATGATGTAAAATTTACACAGGAGGCTTTTTTGAATTTGGCTGACGCACACGATAAAATATTAATAGGTGGAGAATTTACCTTTTGTCTCGACCCAGTTTTAGATAGGTCAACAAAGGTAGTTACAAAACCAAAAGTAGCAAAATTAACTTTATCATTGATGAAAGATTTAAATTTGATTGATAAATGGAGAAGAATTAACCCAAGAGAAAGAGATTATTCATTTTATTCAAATAGACATAAAACTTATTCAAGGATAGATTTTTTCTTACTATCAGCGAATATTCAAGACAGGGTGAAAAATATGGAATATAAAGCACGAATATTGTCAGATCATTCCCTCTTGATAATGACAATGATAACGATGGATAAGGAGAAATCGATTTACAGATGGAGATTTAATTCAATATTATTAAAACGTCAAGATTTTTGTGATTTCATGAGAAAACAGATTCAAGTTTTTTTAGATACAAACTGACATTCAGTTGATGATAAATTTATATTATGGGAAGCAATGAAGGCATATTTGAGAGGCCAGGTAATAAGTTATACTTCTAAAATTAAGAAGGAATATATGGTAGAAATAGATCAATTGGAAAAAGAGATTACAAAATTAGAAAAAGAATCTCAAAGATATATGACAGAAGAAAAACAAAGACAACTTGGTAATAAGAACTACAATATAATACACTCCAGACATACCAAACAGAAAAAAAAACAATTATGAGAACTAAACAGAGATATTATGAACTAGCTGAAAGATCACACAAGATTCTTGTTTGGCAGTTAAAAACAGACCAGGCTTCCAAATCGATAAATGCAATTAGAACAAGTGTAAATAAAATTATTTATAAACCTTTATAAACTTTAAATTTTTTTTATTCTGAATTGTATCAATCAGATGTGCCTTTTACATTAAAAGAGGTCGAAGAAGCTCTAGGATCACTTCAGAGTAATAAATCTCCAGGAGAAGATGGTTTTCCGCCTGAATTTTACAAAAAGTTTAAAGATTTATTAATTCCTCCTTTTATGGAGCTAATACACCAAGCGGAAAGAACGCATAAACTTCCAGAATCTTTTTCGACAGCTATTTTAATAGTATTGCCAAAAAAAGACAGAGATCTTTTCAAACCAACATCATATAGACCTATTTCTTTATTGAACACGGATTATAACATAATAGCAAAGATTTTGTCTAACAGATTATCTAAATACTTACCAAAATTAATACACATGGACCAAACAGGATTTTTTAAAAATAGACAATCGGCAGATAATGTAACTCGGTTACTTGGCATAATTCATTTGGCACAAAAGAGGGAAGAAATGAGTGTAGCAGTTGTTTTGGATGAAGAAAAAGCATTTGATAGATTGGAACGGGATTTTTTTATCTAAGGTATTGGAAAAATATGGATTAGGAGTATCTTTTATAAAATGGATTAAAACCTTAAATACTAACCCCAAAGCTAAAGTGGTGAGAAGTGGCCAAATTTCAACATAATTTCAGTTAACAAGGTCAACTAGACAAGGTTGTCCATTATCACCTGCTTTACTTGTGTTGGCGATAGAACCATTAGCTGAATTAATTAGAACTGACTCAGATATCATGGGTTTCAGAGTTAATCTGGAGGAATATAAGATTAGCTTATTTGCTGATGATGTTCTGATTTATCTAACTAACCCATTACATTCGTTGCGTAAATTATCTTCTAGATTGGAAGAATATGGGAAAATATCAGGGTACAAAATAAATTGGTATAAAAGTGAAATTCTACCAGTTACTAAAGGAGATTATAGTCAATGTCGATTAATAACTATTTAGATGGCCAATAAATGGTATAAAATATTTAGGTATAAGAGTTGATAATGATATAAAGAATTTAAATTAAATTGTTTGCCATTATTGAAAAAAAAATTCAAGAGGATCTTGATAAATGCATGATGTTACCAATAACATTAATAGGTAGAGTCAATGCTGTAAAAATGAATATATTCCCGAGATTACAATATTTTTTCCAAACATTACCAATACAATTATCACAGAAACTTTTTCAAGAGTTAAATAAATGTGTGAGGAAATTCCTTTGGAAAGGAAAGATGTCAAGAATATCGTTGGAAAAATTGACATGGAAATTTGACCTAGGAGGGTTACAATTACCAAATTTTAAGAATTATTACAATGCAAATCAACTTAGATTTATTGCATCTTTTCTTGATGAAGATAGACCAGCATGGATTAGAATAGAATTAGACAAAATAGGAGAAAATATACCAGAAGATTTTATATATAAATGGGAATCTAAATGGATACGGGGAAAGACAGAATCTCCTATACTAAAACATTTGATTGATTTATGGAATAAGATAAATGTTGATGATGAGATAAAGAAATCTTTATTAGCAAAGAGACCTTTAATTCAAAATGAACTTATCCCTTTTACAATGGATAATCAACTTTTATATAACTGGTTTCACAAAGGGATTAGATATATAGGAGACTGTTTTGAAGAAGGTATATTAATGTCATTTGACCAATTAAAGAATAAATATAAAATATCAAATAACACTCTTTTCTGTTATTTCCAATTAAGTACTTATTTAAGAGGTAAACTGGGTCAAACAATGTTATTGCTGAAACCTAATGAAATAGTAACTTTATTTCATAAAGGAAAAAATTAAAAAGTTATTTCTGGTATGTATAATTTGATTCAAAAATAGGCAATTAAACAAGGAATTCATAAGTCAAGACAAAAATGGGAAACTGATTTGAATATTAAAATTGATGAAACAAGTTGGTCAAGATTATGACTTGACAGTATGACAAATACAATAAATGTTAGACTAAGATTAGTAAAATATAACTTTTTTACATCAAATATATATTACACCACAAAAAATAAATAGATTAAACGCAAATTTATCTGATCAATGTTTTCGATGTAATGAAGAAATTGGTAATTTTTTACACTCTGCTTGGTCTTGTTCTAAAATTCAACTTTTTTGGACAACTTTAAGAGTTTTACTGGAACAAATTATTGGAAGACAACTTCCACACAATCCAATATTTTTTTTTTACTAGGCGATATTGAAGGGATAAAATCAAAATTCAAATTGAATAAACATCAGAAAGAATTCATAAAAATTGCATTGGCAGTAGCCAAAAAGGCTATTGCAGTTACTTGGAAATCGGATTCATACTTAAGTATAGATCGTCGGAAGAATGAAATTCTTAGCTGCATTCCACTTGAAAAAAATTACTTACAATTTAAGAGATCAATATGAAATATTTCTGAAAATTTGGCCCCCTTATTTACAAAAAATAGGATTAAATATATAGGTGCTCCGAAGATAAAATTATTGGTTATCTGGGGAAATAAATAAATATACATTTTAAAGCTATTATGAACTCCATGCAGCATGTGGAGATCTTCCGATACCCAGGCATTCTTTCTTTCTTTCTTTATTTTTTCTTCTTGTTTCTTATCGGGATGTTGGGGGGAGGGGGAAGGGTTTTTTTTTTCTTTCTGTAACCTATTTGAAAATTAAAGTAACACACACAAATTGTTGGGGGGACAGCAGGCCGGGAAGTTTCTATGGAAAAGAGTAAACAGTCGACGGATCAGACTGAAACACTTCATCAGGACCTGTGTTGCTTAAGGGTCCCTGCAAATTCATCCCCGTCCTAATGAGGGGCTGCGGGGGATGGGGTTGTGTGAAAGGGGACAAAGTCATCCTCATCTGCCATTTTTGTCCCCTCTAGCTTCTCATTACGTGTACACACACAGTTCACCCACAGGCTTTCCACCACTCCCCCTCCTGGTCCAATCTGCCATTCATCTCTCCCCTACTGGTTCCCATTATCACCTCCTTTACTGTCTCAAACCATCACACTCCCCCACTTCACACTCACAAATGAATGTGAACATTGTATGACGGGCCTGTTCCTGTGCTGTACTGTTCTATGTCCTCTGTTCCCAGTTTCGAGGAATGTGAGGAGATCTCATGGAAACACAAAATACTTTCAGGGGTTAACAGGCAGGAGTGAGGGAGGATGTTTCCCCTGTCTGAGGAGTCAAGGGCCAGGGGTCTCTCGACTCTCCGTCCAGCGGAAAACCCTTGGGGAGTCTCTCCCCGATCCCCGGGGACGCGCTGCCCGAGTCTCCCCCCGATCCCCGGGGCCGCGCTACCCGAGTCTCCCACCGATCCCCGGGGCCACGCTGCCCGAGTCTCTCCCCGAACCCCGGGGCCACGCTGCCCGAGTCTACCCCCGATCCCCGGGGACGCGCTGCCCGAGTCTCCCCCCGATCCCCGGGGCCGCGCTGCCCGAGTCTACCCCGATTCCCGAAGCCGCGCTGCCCGAGTCTCCCACAGATCCCCGGGGCCGCGCCGCCCGAGTCTCCCCCCCGATCCCCGGGGCCGCGCTGCCCGAGTCTACCCCGATCCCCGGGGCCCCGCTGTCCGAGTCTCCCCCCGATCCCCGGGGCCGCGCCGCCCGAGTCTCCCCCCGATCCCCGGGGCCGCGCCGCCCGAGTCTCCCCCCGATCCCCGGGGACTCTCTAATTCTCTGTTTCTCCCCCCAGTCTCTGTCACCCTGGATGTGGAAACGGCGTATCCGCTGCTCGAGGTGTCTGAGGATCGGAAGAGTGTGAGACGGTCCGGGACCCGGAGGAATATCCCTGACACCGGGAAGCGATTCACACACTGGCCTTGTGTGCTGGGATCGGAGGGATTCACATCGGGGAGACATTACTGGGAGGTGGCGGTGACGGGGATTGGGGGCTGGCATCTGGGAGTCGCCGCAGAGTCTGGGGAGAGGAAGGGACGGTTCAGTGTGAGACCGGAGACCGGATTCTGGGTCATCGGGCGGGATGGTGACGTGTTACATCGGGTTTATGACGTTTTCTGTCTCACCTCCCTCGAGTTCCGTCTTGCTGCCGGTCCCATCCCCAGGAGGGTGGGAGTTTATCTCAATTACGAGTCCGGGACAGTTTCATTTTACAACGCGGAGACCAAGTCCCATCTCCACACCTTCACTGGGAATAAATTCACGGGGAAACTTCATCCTTTCTTCGCGACCTGGTATGAAGACCAGTGGCTGAGAATCTGCTCCGGTTCCGCTCCGGGTCTGTAAACGGGTCGGGTCCCGGGACCGGCGTCAGGAGTAAAGTCCCTGTAAATATAAATGTGCGGAGAGTGCATCTAAATACGTGGCTAAGGAGATGGTGCAGGAGGGAGGGCTTCATGTTTCTGGACAATTGGGCTTTGTTCCCTGGAAGGTGGGGCCTGTTCCGACGGGACGGTTTGCCCCTGAACTGGAGGGGAACCAATATTCTTGCGGGTAGATTTGCCAGTGCTGCTCGAGGGTGGGGGGTGGGGGGGGGCGGGGGAGGAGGTTAAACTAGATTTGCAGAGGGAGGGGAACCAGAGTTTTCGAGCGGATAGTGAGGTGGAGGAGGATAAAGGTCATGCGAGGACTGCATGTATAGACAGAAATCAAAGGTTTGTACATTAGGTTGTAAATTAATTTTCAGAGCTTTAGAAATTGTAGAAAATAAAGATTTCCAAAAAGATTTTAATGAAGAACATGACCAGAACATATGTGAAAAAGTGGCTACTTCAGTTTTATACCTATCGCAATAATTGTCTATGTTAGGAAATATTTTGGATTGTCTCTCCTTTGTTAAATAGTAACAGTGAACAACTTTAAATTGAATTAAACACTGATTGGCACATATTAAAGAAGAATTGACCATCTTCATTAACAAAGGTCATATTAAGTTCTCTCTCCCAAACTTGTTTAATCTTTAGTGATTAAGGGGATCTGTTTTTTTTTTTGCAGATTTATTTATTTTTATTATCATTTATTTTGTGATGGTCGAATGATGACTTTTGATAATTAGCAAATATTCTCTCTCTCATACACACTTTCTGCAATATCAGGTCAGACATTTTTTACAAAAATAATTATCTAAGTTCCCATACATGCAAGAATTTGATTTGCTGGATACTATTTTGAATATGAATCCTTTAGTAAGAGGTTCCGTTGGTAGAATTTATAATTTATTTTTAATACATTAATACAAAAAGATAACCTCCCACCCAAGGTTTATACATGATAGAAATATTCGTTTGACAAGGTGCCACATGGGAGATTAGTTCAGAAAGTTCAGACATGAGGTATCCATGGAGAGGTTGGAGAGATTGAAAGAGTTCAGAGATTTACTAGGATGTTGCCAGGTCTTCAGGAGTTGAGTTACAGGGAAAGATTGAACATGTTAGGACTTTATTCCTTGAAGCGTAGAAGAATGAGGGGAGATTTGATAGAGGTTTACAAAATTATGTGGGGTATAGACAGTAAATGCGAGTAAGTTCTTTCCATTTAGATTAGGAAAGATCAATATGAGAGGACATGGTTTTAGGGTGAAAGGGGAAAGCTTTAGGGGGAACATTAGGAGGATCTTCTTCACTCAGAGAGTGGTGGGAGTGTGGAACGAGCTGCCATCTGACGTGGTAAATGCGGGCTCACTCTTAAGTTCTAAGAATAAATTGGATAAATAACTGGACGGGAGAGGATTGGAGGGTTACGGACTGGGTGCAGGTCAATGGGACGAGCGGAAAAAAGTTTCCGCACAGACTAGAAGCGCCAAATGGACTGTTTTCTGTGCTGTAGTGTTCTATGGTTCTATGGAGTGATATAAACACGAGATGAGAATTGTCGATCGATTAATTTTAACTCGTTCACCGCATCCGTCAACCGAACAGAAACACCGGGGATTCAGCAGCAGCTGCGGGCGGCGGGTCCTGAGCTCCCCCGGGTCCTAAAGTCCACCCGTAATGAGACAGGTTAAATGGGACAAGTTGGGGCGGCGCTGACCGGAAAAGACAGTGAAGATTGTTCATTAAGTTCATCTGCCATTTCTTTGTCCCCCATTACTACTTCACCAGCATCATTTTCCAGTGGTCCAGTATCAACTCTCATCTCCCTTTCACTCTTCATGTAACTGAAAACTAAACTTTTAGTATCCTGATTTATATTATTGGCCAGTTTGCCCTCATATTTCGTCTTGACCATTCTTATGGCTTTTTTCATTGCCTTTTGTTGCATTTTAACAGCATCCCAATAATCCAACATCCCACTCACCTTTGCTACCCTATATGTCATTTCCTTCGGTTTAACACATGCCTTTTCCAGCTCAAACTATGAATTGATTTAAAGCCAGTCCCATAATTTAATAGTTTTTATTTGAAAACTATCTACCCTCGCAAAGATTGTACTGAAGACTGCATTTGATTTTTCTTCAGCCTTATACGTTTCACATTGAAATAGTATGTGTTTCGACAGTTTCATAATGACAAAATGTACACGACACAGAATGAAGTTTTCCAATTAGTTACAAGGCACAATTAAGCATAGTGTGGACATTTCTATGTCATGTCAATATCATTCCTTCCCTTGTTTTAAGTCCTTCTTCTATAAACCCAACAGGTTTATGTATTCTGTAAAGGTGTCTGTCCTTATGTCCATTATCCTACGTCTTGCCATAAGCCCCTAATTCTTAACACCACCAACCCTTTAGCTTCTAATTTGCTAAGTGGAAGGTCTATATCCACAGCTTAACATTTAACAGCTTTCGTTGCTAAACAGTCAACCCCATCATTTCCCTCAACAGTGTGATGTGCAGGGCCCATAATGTGCAGACATATAAATCAAACTTTATATATGAAATACCGTTTGACAAGTTTCCAACAGTCAATCTGACCTACTACCAGAATAACCTGTTTAAGACTCATCAAAACCGAAATGTATTCTGAGCAAATTAAAAGGACCAATTTCCTCCACCCACTGTAAGCCTAAGCTGTTGGCAAAGAATTCTGCTTCCTATGCTGATAAATGGCTCTAAGTCATTTCTTTATCATTACCTGCAATTCAGGCACACAAAAACAGCCACACCAACATCCCCAGTTAACTTATCTTTTGATTCATCTGTAAAAATGGTTACTGTATGATAATAACTTTCATTAATATACTGATGAACCAACAGACTCTCAGGCAGAACCGAATCCGATCGTGTAACCTAAAATCAACTGAAGTCTTTGGAAAAAACAAGATGGGGTTACAGAGAAAGCTACAGTGGGGCATATTGTATCATCAAATACACCCGTTATCCCAGCGTGATAAGAACCCAGCTACCCAATACAAAAAAACACTCTTCTTGTGATGTCCCCAACCGTCCTCCAGCACACCTTTAACAGGATGATCATTTCTTTGCCCCTGCAAATTAATCCAGTATGTTGACATCAACTTGAACCTCTGTTACTTTGAGGGCAATTGTCCCATTGCAATCAGTAAAGCCAAAACAGGAGACAACATTACCGCACCAGAACACAATCTTAAAGTCTGTAATTGTATCACATACAAACATTTTTAATTTGAAGATGAAGGTGATCCATAAGCCATATAGACATAATCAAGAACAGATCAAATTAAACAAATATAATTGGTCAACAAAGATTTTCATGTTGCACCCAAGTATACCCACATAAATGTTTGAGGAGATTTAAAGCTCGTTTACATTGATCAATTATTTTACTTATAGGTGCTTCCACGTCAGCTTATTATCCATCCACATACTGAGAAAATCTTCCCACTGACAATTCCTCAAGATATTAATCATATAATTTAAAATCAAGTGCAAGTCTATTAATGCTGTTTGTAAACCACATAATGTGTGTTAACGACTGAAAGCTTAAAATCCTCATCAATCTGTCCACTGTTTAACCTATTAATTGTAAATTGCAATTAATACCTCTAATCTATAAAGCTATGTCGTCTGTATATTGTGAGTTACCCAGGTATCCCATTTTCCCATCTCGGAGAAAATATCATTAATCATAATATTAAATAATGAAGGGCTACAAATACTGCCTTGTGGGATCCCATTCTCTATCTCATAGAAACACAATCATAACATGCTGACCGGTACTTGGACAGTCCATCCAAAAAAAAAACAGAAAAATTATACAATGTCCCCCTCTCTCCTAATTTAATCAAAAGTCCTTTCTTCCATATCATTTCCCTTTTCAGTATCAAGGAATACTGCTATTACAGCATCTTTAATTGTGCTTTCCGAATATCATCTTCCAAACCTAAAACTGAATCTAATGCCATTTCACCCTTCCAAAATCCACTCTAATAAAACACTTTATCACCGCTCTTTCGAAAATATAACTCAAGCGCTTGATTACCATACATTCCATAAGTTTACATAAATGAGACATTCACGATATAGGCCCTTAACTAGAAGGATCAAATGGGGATCTGCCAGGTTTTAGAATAGACACTACTATTTCCATTTTCCATGAGGAAAGTAGATGCACAATTCAAACATTTAATATTTTCACAAATGCGAATTATACACAATTACAATTTCAAATATCACTCTTTCCTGGGAACACCTGACCTGCATTATTAACAGACTTCTTAAATTCATACAAAGAAATCTCTCCATCAGTGATATTATCATTGCTACAGCTGACTTCCAGCACATCAGGGTATTCACTGAAAAACATATCCCTACATTGTTTAACTTCTTCACTTAAATTATCCTGATTATGAATCTCAACAAATGACCCAGCCAGTAACACAACCTTCCCTGTTTCAGTAACAATCATTTTGCCCTCATTAATCAACACTGGAATATTATGATCCCCACAAATCACCCCATTTTCTAAATCATATCCCAAACAATTCCAAGTTTGATAACTCTTACAATATTATCTCCATATAACCTCCAGTAAATCACCTACTTCCTTACCACGGCCTTTGCCCTTTAATTGTTAATAATGTAACTCAGAGACTGATGCACCATCACATAAAAACTCACATTTCTCACAATTTGCTTCCTGTCCCGTTATAAATCCAAATCCAAACTCATGAAGACAGAAAGGCTGACTGACGTTCACATAAACTAATCACCCTCCGAGATCCCATTTGAGCAACAGGCACTACAGCCAATGACAGCAGGGTCAGTGTTAGGTCTGAGCTGCGATAGGCTGGTGGAAATCGGCCCATGATCAGCCCCTCCTGTTCAGCTCCATCGCCATGGCGGAGTTCAGCGAAGTCGCTTCTGTCGGTGTCGCCGGCCTCGGCGCCCACAAGGACGGGTGTGATTCCCCTTCGCGCCTCGGTGGGTCTGTTTCGGTGACGTCTGTGGTGGCTGACGAAACATGCTTTGACAGGGAGCGAGCGAGGTCCAATGACTACAACTCCCAGAAGGCCCCACTGATGACGTTGTGGTGGTGTTCAGGGGTAAGGTATCAAAGCAAAATGGAGGAAAATGTAATGCATTATGTTTTCTGTACTGTGTCGCGCCTTCAATAAAAAATTAAATTAAAAGAGAGATTCCAGCGTGAAATAGATAGAACATAGAACAATACAGCACAGTACAGGCCTTTCGGCCCACAATGTTGTGCGACCCTTAAACTCTGCCTCCCTAAATTTAAATTCCTCCATATATCTGTCTAGTAGTCTCTTAAACTTCACTAGTGTATCTGCCTCCACCACTGACTCGGGCAGTGCATTCCACGCACCAACCACTCTCTGAGTATAAAATCTTCCTCTAATATCCCCCTTGAACTTCCCTCCCCTTACCTTAAAGCCATGTCCTCTTATATTGAGCAGTGGTGCACTGGGGAAGAGGCGCTGGCTGTCCACTCTATCTATTCCCCTTAATATCAACTATACCTCTATCATTTCTCCTTTCATCCTCCTTCTCTCCCGAGAGTAAACCCCTAGCTCCCTTAATCTCTGATCATAATCCATACTCTCTAAACCAGGCAGCATTATGGTAAATCTCTTCTGTGCCCTTTCCAATGCTTCCACATCCTTCTTATAGTGAGGTGACTAGAACTGGGACAGAGTAAACCGTGTGGACACGTAGCCCCAGATCCCTCTGCTTCTCCACACTTCCAAGTATCCTGCCATTTACTTTGTGCTCTGCTTGGAGTTTTTCCTTCCAAATTGTACCACCTCACACTTCTCCAGGTTGAACTCTATCTGCCACTTCTCAGCCCACTCCTGAATCCTATCAATGTCTCTCTGCAATCTTTGACAATCCTCTGCACTATCCACAACACCACCAACCTTTGTGTCTTCTGCAAACTTGGCAACCCATCCATCTACCCCCACATCCAGGTCGTTAATAAAAATCACGAAAATTCGGGATCCCAGAATTGATCCTTGTGGGACACCACTAGTCACAACCCTCCAATCCGAATGTACTCCCTCCACCACAACTCTCTGCTTTCTGCAGGCAAGCCAATTCTTATTTCACCTGGTCAAACATCCCTGGTTCCCATGCCTTCTGTCTTTCTGAATAAGCCTACCGTGTGTAACCTTATCAAATGCATTACTAAAATCCATGTAGATCACATCCACTGCGCGACCCTCATCTATATGCCTGGTCACCTCTTCAAAGAACTCTATCAGGCTTGTTAGACATGATCTGCCCTTCAGAAAGCCATGCTGACTGTCACTGATCAGACCATGATTCTCTAAATGCCAATAGATCCTATCTCTGTGAATCTTTTCCAACAGCTTTCCCACCACAGATGTAAGGCTCAATGGTCAATAATTATCCGGACTGACCCTACTACCCTTTTTGAACAAGGGGACAACATTCATCTCTTTCCAATCCTCCGTGACCATTCCCGTGGACAATGAGGACATAATGATCCTAGCCAGAGGCTCAGCAATGTATTTCCTCGCCTCGGATGCAGAACTGGGAAGTGGCAGATGGAGTTCAACACAGATGAAGAGATTCATTTCTGCAGGTCAAATTTGAACACAGAATATAATATTAATGGTAAGACTCTTGGCAGTGTGGAGGGTCAGAGAGATCTTGGGGTCCATGTCCATACGACACTCAAAGCTGCTGTGGAAGTTGGCAGTGTTATTAGAAAGACGTCTGGTGTGATGGCATTCATCAACCGTGGGATTGAGTTCAAGAGCTGTGAGGTGATGTTGAAGCTATATTTCTCCTAACCTGTACATAAGTAATTGTACCCCAACACGGCAGGGCTGTGGGCTTAGTTGGACCTCACTTGGGAGACCTGTGTTCAGTTCTGGTGGCTTCACTACAGGAAGGATGTGGATGCTATAGAGAGTGTAGAGTAAATTTACAAGGATGTTGCTCTTGGATTGGAGAGCATGCCTTATGAGAATAGATTGAGTGAACTTGGCCTTATTGGAGCGATGGAGGATGAGAGTTGACCTGATAGAGGTGTATAAGATGATGAGAAGCTTTGACCATGTGGATAGCCAGAGGCATTTTCCCAGGCTTGAAGTGACTAACATGAGGGGACGTAGTTTTAAGCTGCTTGAAAGTGGGTACCGAGGGAATGTCAGGGGTAAGTTTCTTACACAGAGAGTGGTGGGTGCATGGAATGGGCTGCTGGCAACGGTGGTGGAGGTGGATACAATAGGATATTTTAAGAGACTCTTAGATAGGTTCATGGAGCTTAGAAACATAGAGTGATATACGATCAGGAAATCCTAGGCAATCTCTAGAGTAGGTTACATGGTCGGTACAACATTGTGGGCTGAAGAGCCTGTAATGTGCTGTAGATTTCTGTGTTCTGTGTCAAAGACAGGCAGAGGGATTAGTTTAAATGGACTGGAGGACGGCATGGAAATGTTGGGCCGAAGGGCCTGTGTTAGTGTCGTAAGGGAGGGGTGCTATCCCAAACATCGATTCTATTCCTCTCAACAGATGCTGCCTGACCTGACAACGTTCTTGAAAATTTCTTGAAAAGTTACATTCAGTTCCGCTTAGCATTCTGTACAAAGGATGTTTTGTGCTGGAAGAGTGCAGAGGAGATTCATCATGATTGAGGGGGCTTGTGTTCATAAATCCATAAGGCATAGGAACAGAATGAGGCCATTCAGCCCATTGAGTCAGCCACCTTTCCATCATGGCTGATCCCAGATCGCACTCAATTCCAGATATCTGACCTCCCGCCATATCCTTTGATGCCCTGACCGATCAGGAAACGATCAACTTCCGCCTTGAATATACCCACACACTCGGCCTCCACCGCAGTCTGTGGCAGAGCATTCCACAGATCCAATACACCTTGGCTAATTAAAAAAAATAAGCTGCTTACCTCCGTTTGAAATGGTGGCCCCTCAACTTTGTGGCTGTGCCCCACCACAGGAAATACCTTCTCCACATCCACCTTATCCAGTCCTTTCAACACTCGGTAGGTTTCAATGAGATGACCCGCATTTTTCTGAGTTCCAGTGAGCACAGGGTCAAAGCTGCCAAGTGCTCCTCATATTTTAACCCCTTCATTCCCGAAATCATCCTAGTGAACCTCCTCTGAACTCTCTCCAATGACAACACATCCTGTCTGAGATGTGGGGCCCAACACTGTTGACAATACTCCAAGTGTGGCCTGACTCGTGTCTTATAAAGCTTCAGCATTATCTCTTTGCTGTTATATTCATGGGGCGAGATTGGACTGTGTTGATCGACAGGGAGATCTTGGAATCCGAATTCATAACTCCCAGATAGTGGTTCCATTGTCGGGCAGGTATGTTGCAGTTGTATAAATCTCTAGTTTAACCACATCTGGAGAATTGCATTCGAATACAGGAATAATGCGGAGGTTTTGGATGGTGAGTGGAAGAGGCTTAACAGGATGCTGCCTGGATAAAGTGAGACCGGACAATCTCGGGGAATTTTCTCCGGAGTGGCTGAGGCTGAGGGAGGTCTGACAGACGTTTACAGGAATGTGAGAGACACAGACAGAGTGGACAGCCGGGATTGTTTCTCTGAGGAGGAAATGTCCAATGCCAGTGGGCATGCACTTCAGGAGAAAGGGGGAACACATCCTCATTGGTCCTTTTTGCACTATTTATGTATTTTGTAATTTAGTGTAATTTTGTATCTTTTCTCTGCATAGCTGCTGTTGAAAAAAAAAACAATTGGAAAAGACAATGATGTTAAAAACCTGACTCAGGATGTTTAAAGGAGATTTGTGTTTCAAGTTTTGTTTTTCATTCCCATCGTGGTGGGTGTCTGGAGTGAATATCGGGTAGTGGTGGAGGCCGATGTGAAAGGGGCTATTAGATACCACGTGAATGTGAGGAGAATGGAGGGATGTGTTCCTTGTGTAGGCAGAAGGGATTGGTTTAGTAAGGCATGAAGTGACCAGTTCAATTGGTTCAGAACAACACAGTGAGCAGAAGGGCCTGTTCAAGGACAAGTACAGCAAGCAGAGCAGGTAAACTGGATAAAGTGATCCCACTCAGAGAACAGACTGTGACGTCAGTGGATATATGCCGGCATCACAGTTCTCTCACCAAAGATACTTCACTGCTGGATAAAATGAAGTTTGTGATGTTTATAACTGATGTGGTGAATTGTACTGAGCAGACATCTCATGCTACTGAGGAAATTAAAATTATTGTGAAAGCTGCAGAAAGGTATCTCGGTGTAACTGGTGTTTTGTGGGAAGCTTTAAATGAGGTTTTGTTGGGTAGGGTATCTGTATCCCAATCTACTTGTGAAGATACATAATCAGATTACAATACTGAATGAAATGCAAGAACTCTGTTTTATAATGGCCAATACTTTAAGAATTTAATTTCTGATTTTTCAGATTCTTCCGATGTTATATCGTTCAGGAAACCTGCACATTTTAAGTTTTTATTCCTGTGCAGGATTATATTGTCGTTAGGCTTGACAGGTTAGTTGGTAGAGGGGTGGTGTTGCCAGTTTTATAAGGAAAGGGGCAGGGTATAGAGTTGTGAATGGCAATAAAATGTTTAAGGAAATTGTAGTATAAATTCTTGATTCAACAAGTATGTATGTAATTTTCTTTTGTGAAAATATTAACTTTTTGAATCGTATTTGCAGGTTTGGCCATCCACTTTCCTGATGGAAAATGGTTGTTGTAGTAGTGTCCATTCTAAACCCTGCAGCTCCCCGTCTGATCCTCCTTGTTATAGGCCAATATCATGAATGTCTCTTTTATGAATACTTCTGGAATGTATGGTAATCGAGCATTTGAATTATATTTTCGATAAAAGAGGTGATTTCACATTTTATCAGAGGGGAATTCAGAAGGGTAGAATAACATTGGAATCAGTTTTGTGTTTGGAAGATCATATTAGGAAAGCACAGTTAAATCAAGATGTTGTAATAGCAATATTTTGTGATATTGAAAAGGCAAATGATATTTTTTGCAGGATGGACTTCTGATTAATTTTTGGAAATGCAATTGAGGGGGCTATTGTACATTTTTTCTGATTGTTTTTATTTGGACGCTTTGTAAAGGTATGGATGGGCAAGTATGAAATTGTATTCATTTTTATGTTTGGAAGATGATATTAGGAAAGCAGTTAAATATAGATGTTGTAATAGCATTTCTTTTACTATTTAAAAGGCAGATGGTGTTTATGGTAGGAAAGACTTATGAAATTGTGGAAATGAGGATGGAGGAGGTGATTATCGAACTTTTTCTCAGTTTTTTTTAATTGAACGTCTTGGCTCAGGTACAGGTGGGCAAGTTATATTCAGGTTGGTATGAGATAGAGATTGGGATCCTAACAAAGCAGTATTTATTACTTCACAATATAATTAATGATACTTTTTCTGAAATAGGTTTTGGAATGTGTAAATCATTGTATGCAGATGATGGAGTTTTGTGGATTAGAGGTAGGAATTTTGATTTTACTATACAGGGGGTGATTGATAAGTTTGTGGCCTAAGGTAGAAGGAGTCAATTTTAGAAAACCTAGCACATTTATTTTCAAAAATAGTAATAGTCCCCTCCTACATTTACACAGTCCAGCGGTCGTGGAGCATACGGATGCCTTCTTTGTAAAAGTTGGCATCTCCAGAAAGTGGTCCACAACAGCAGTGATTCATAAATTCGTGGCCTAAGGTAGCAGGAGATGAGTTATACAGTTCTCGTTACATGCAAGTGCAGGTCAACTCCTTGAGTGATTATGCAGAAAGTTTGAAGTTTATAATTTTTGTGGTATTTCTGTTTCAGATAATTGAAAATTGCAAGTAAGCACTGTCTGAGAAAATGGACATCGGTCTTTGTGCAGTCATCTGCTACCTCGGTCTCAAGGGCTTATCACCCAAGGAGGTCCACAAGGTCGTGATGGCAACACTAGGAGAGGGTGAAAAATAAATGTGCTAGGTTGTCTAAAATTGACTCCTTCTACCTTAGGCCACCAATTTATCAATCACCCCTTGTATAAAGGATGGACTCGCAATTAATAAGCTCAAACAGTTGGCAAATTAGATGGGATTTAAGCTTTTACTAGCTACAAGACAAGTTATGTTATTTACAAACAGGATGAACAGACCTACACGTGATTGGAAATGATCTGGTCAAACTCCTTAAAAGGCGTCAGTGGTAAGATTTCCAGGCATGTGGACGGATAATAAGCTGATATGGAAGCATCGGATCAGAAAATAATTGACAAATGTAAAGAAACATTAAATATTCTCAGTTATCTCTGTGGGTAGTCTATGGTGTTACATGAAAATATTTGTTGACCAAATATATTTGTTTAATTGGATCTGTTCTTGATTATGGTTGTGGTTTGTAGATCAGCTCCAGACAACAGGCCCCGATCCTCGGCGGGGAAAGGCCGGGCGCCCTCCGTGCAGCTGAAACATCTCAGGGTCTTTTCACCTCTGCTATCGGAAGGAATCAAACCCCCGGCCGGTGTTGCAGCCTTTACTCGAGATGCAACTCGCAATCTGCCGCCTCTCCCCGGATCCACTCGTTCCCGGTTCCATGTTCGGCAGCTCCGAGCGTTCAGCGTCCCGCCCACCTACACTCCTCCGCCAATGGGAACATGTGTCTCCCAGCGACCCGCCCACCTAAACTCCCCCGCCAATGAGAACATGCTTCTCCCAGCTCTCAGTGTCCCGCCCACCTACACTCCTCCGCCAATGAGAACATGGTGCTCTCAGCGCTCAGCGTCCCGCCCACCTGCACTCCCCCGCCAATGAGAACATGTCAGTCAGTCAGTCAGTCAGCTGGAGTGGGTGGGTCAGAGTAATTGGAAAGTCTCCGGGATTAGCCATTAGCCAGCGCCACGGGCTCTTTGTGGCGCTGTGGAACATGGCCACTGATCTGGGCAGGAATCTTTCTGCATGGCCTGAACACTGCACGGCACTTCCAATGAAAGAAAATTCCATCAGCGCCGCACCGACTGCGATCTGCGTGGGAGTGTTTCAGATACTGTGCAACCGCACACACGCGCAGCACAGCGACAACAGGGAGTAACACCAATGAGAGAATGACATTGTGCTACGTCACAGGCTGACGTTTATGGTCAGTCCAGAGGCCACAAATCCCACAGATTCGCGACTCTCTTGGTAAAGAAATTCCTCCTCATCTCCTCTCTAAAAGGACGTCGCTCTATTCTGAGCCTCTGTCCTCTGGGTCACCACCGGAAACATCCTCTCCACATCGAGACATTTCAACACCTGATAGGTTTTCAATGAGGTCCGCCTCATTCTGAATTCCAGTGAGAGAGGCCCAGAGTGATCGAATGCTCCTCATATGACAAGACTTTCATTCCCGGAATCATTTTTGTGAGCAACACACACAAAATGCCAGAGGAACTCAGCAGGCCAGTCAGCGTCTATGGAGAGAAAGAACAGTCGACCTTTCGGGTCGAAACCCTTCGGCAGGACTGGAGATTTAAAAGAATCTCAGAGTAGATTTAAAAGGTCGGAGGAGCGGGGAGTGAAACAGCGTGATTGGTGAAATCGGGAGGGGGGATGAGGTAATACGCTGAGAAGTTGATTGGTGAAGGCATTAGAAGAAAAAAATAGGGAGTGGAACACCAGAGGGAGGCAAGGAGATAACATGAGAGAGGAAAAAAGGAATGGGAAATGGTGAATGAGGGACATCACCGGAACTTTGAGAAATCGTTGTTCATGCCACCAGGTCGCAGTCTGTCCAAACGGGATATAAGGCGCTGGTTCTCCAGTGTAAGTGTGGCGTGATTATGACAGTGGGGGAGGCCATGGATTGACATATCAGAATGGGAATGGAAAGTGGAAATCAGGAAATCAGATCATCTTTTACTCGCTTAGCTATTCATAGTAACAGAATTTTTGAGCGGGGTGCCCAAACTTTTGCATGCCGCTGTAGGTAGGGAGAGACTGAACCATGGGGGATTGGGGATAAGACAGAGTCGGGGTATGCTATGTGTTCATTGGGGAGGAACAAGCTGAAACAATGGGTCTACCTGGACACGGGGGTTTAGGATTTTGCGGAGGAGGCAGAAACAGGAGCTTCGGCGTCCGGGAAGTATTGTCAAATCAAGCCAAGTCACTTTTATTGTCATTTCAATCATAACTGCTGCGTACAGTACATAGTAAAAATGAGACGACGTTTTTCAGGACCATGGTGTTACTGTGTCATGTCACAAAAACTGGACTGAACTATGTAAAAAAACAACACAGAGAAAAAAGAAACAACTACACTAGACTACAGACCTACCCAGGACTGTATAAAGTGCAGGCATTACAATAAATAATAAACAGGACAGTAGTGCAAGGTGTCAGTCACCTATTGAGGAGTCTGATAGCTTGGGAGAAGAAACTGTTACATAGTCTGTTCTTGAAAGCCCGAAAGCTTTGGTGCCTTTTCCCAGACAGCAGGAGGGAGAAGAGTTTATATGAGGGGTGCATACAAGGGGTCCTTCATAATTCTGTTTGCTTTGTGGATGCAGCGTGTAGTGTAAATGTCCGTGATGGCGGGAAGAGAGACCCCGATGATCTTCTCAGCTGACCTCACTATCCGCTGCAGGGTCTTGCGATCCGAGATGGTGCAATTTCCGAACCAGGCAGTGATGCCGCTGCTCAGGATGCTCTCAATACAACCCCTGTAGAATGTGATGAGGATGGGGGGTGGCAGATGGACTTTCCTCAGCCTTCGCAGAAAGTAGAGACGCTGCTGGGCTTTCTTTGCTATGGAGCTGATGTTCAGGGACCAGGTGAGATTCTCCGCCAGGTGAACACCAAGAAATTTGGTGCTCTTTACGATCTCTATCAAGGAGCCGTCGATGTTAAGCGGGGAGTGATCGCTCCGTGCCCTCCTGAAGTCAAAAACCATCTCTCTTGTTTTGTTCACATTCAGAGACAGGTTGTTGGCTCTGCACCAGTCCATTAGCCGCTGCACCTCCTCTCTGTAAGCTGACTCGTTGTTCTTGCTGATGAGACCCACCACGGTCGTGTCATCGGCGAACTTGATGATATGGTTCGAGCTGTGTGTTGCAGCACAGTCGTGGGTCAGCAGAGTGAACAGCAGTGGACTGAGCACGCAGCCCTGGGGAGCCCCCGTGCTCAGTGTGATGGTGTTGGAGATGCTGCCTCCCGATTCGGACTGACTGAGGTCTCCCAGTCAGGAAGTCTAGGATCCAGTTGCAGAGGGAGGTGTTCAGGCCCAGCAGGCTCAGCTACTCTATGAGGTTGGTGGTTGTAAGAAGAGAAAGGGTTAAGGTTAGACTGTGCTAAGATCTAAGCTTACAAAACATATGCTGACACATTGCTAAATAAGGATATAAGATTCTTGCAAAACTGTATAGGTACAATCTGTACCTTGTGGTAATCATGAAGAACTAAAAGGGAGTCATTAAGCTAGGAGCTGAGAGCGGAGGTGGATGGAACAGATGGAGATAAGCTGTACTCTTGTGGCTAACTCCAAGGACAGAGGATATGAGAAAATGTGTATGTGACCCCCGAAATGTACAAGCTGTGGGGAGGGGGAGAGTGGAGCTGACTATGAATAATTGTAGGAATGATACAGCAACTGAGGGACACGTGATAACCTACTTGAAACTGTATAAAAGGAAATGAAATGTAATGCTCTGGGCTCAATACTGCTGGAGCAGTTTTGGGTCCGACTCTGCAGACTCGTGAAAAATAAAGCTTTGCCGCTTTGCAGTTTGCTGAGACTCATGGTGTGAGTTATTTCTGACAGCTGGGGGTCTCGTCCGGGATCCCCACTCCGGTCGTGGAGGGCGAGAGGAAGGACATCGGAGAAGGTGCACCCTGCCGAGTTCGGCAGTCCCTGATTCCTTGCTCGTCGTCTGAAACGGCTTGAGCGAGTGAGATCCGGACAGCGCAAGGCGGCAAAGCAGGGAGGAAAGGAGACGGTTCTACGGCACACCGGGTAAGTGAGACTAGCTAACTGAGATCTAGGTGGGTGTGACCGGGTAAACTAGGTGTGACGACACCTAGAGTAAAAAGAACCGGGCCGGGAAGGGAATAATGGGAGGGGGAAGCTCAAAGGAAGAGGAGCCGGAGAGTTCGGGTTTGTTCCCGAAGGTACCTCCTGATAGCCCCCTCGGTAGAATGTTTGCAGGATGGGGATATGGACGAACAAAGGGAAAGCAGAAAAAGAGAATGGTAGAATATTGCAAATCATGGTCCAAACAGCCAATAAAAGGGTCCTCGGTATGGTGGCCACCATTTGGGTCAGATGAGGATTGGGTTAGACAGGCCTTAAACATATATGTAAACTCTAAGCCAAATGTAAAAGAAGAAGAAAGTGAATACGCCTCTTGCTGGGTTTCGGGGCCAGGAGACTCAGCCAGAAGTTACAAATTGGAAACTAAAACTAAGGAGGAAGAGCCTCCTTGGGACGTGTTGAATCATCTACCTCCCCCTTATGTTCCCCGGCCCCAGCAGCCCGAACAAGCTGCTAGTGCTCCGCATCCGGATGATCCGCAACGGCAGGCGGAAGAGGAGAGAGAGAAAGGAGAAGGGGAATGCCGGG
Source organism: Hemitrygon akajei (assembly GCF_048418815.1). Classification (NCBI taxonomy): domain Eukaryota; kingdom Metazoa; phylum Chordata; class Chondrichthyes; order Myliobatiformes; family Dasyatidae; genus Hemitrygon; species Hemitrygon akajei. Next base: position 45,375 of record NW_027332038.1, read on the forward strand.
GAACCTAAGTTTCCCCTGTTAAACCCGAACTGGGATAAGCAGACCGGAGAAGGTCAAGGAAACATGAGAGACATGAGGGAATTCCTGATAAAGGGAATAAGACAAGCGGTCCCCAAGGGTCATAATTTCAATAAGGCATTTGGAAGTCATCAAAACCCCGATGAGACCCCAACTGACTTCCTGGATAGAATTCGGAAAAATATGCAACAATATGCGGGGGTAGACCCGGAGACAGAGGTGGGACAACAGCTAATTAGGGTAGAATTTGTATCGAAAGCCTGGCCAGACATTCGGAAGAAACTAGAGAAGATAGAGGACTGGAATTCAAAACCCTTGAGCGAATTACTGCGAGAAGCACAGAAGGTGTTTGTAAGAAGAGATGAGGAGAAACAGAAAAAGACCGCTAGGATGATGGTTCAGACAGTACGGCAAGTAACCACAGAAAACAGGGAAAAGAGGGGAACGTGGTCAGACCGAGGCAATGGCCAAGAACCAGGAAGGAAAACGCGAAGGACTCTAAGATGCTTCCACTGTAACGAGGAAGGACATTTTAAACGGGAATGTCCTAAGTATCGGCGAGAGGTCAGGTCATATGCCATGATGGAGGACGAAGACTAGGGGGGTCGGGGGTTCCTACCCTTGGGGAGAAGAAACTATCGACAGGAACCCCTGGTAAATCTGAAATTAGGTCCCCAAGGGTCAGATACAACCTTTATGGTAGATTCAGGTGCTGAAAGATCAAGTGTAATCCAGATACCTCCCGGCGCCCGAACAGGAACAAGAGTAATGAAGGTATCCGGTATCGGAGGAAAAACGATACAAGTGTCCATTGTGGACAATGTGGAAGTCGGATATGAAGATAGGGCAACAAGGCAAGACCTTCTCCTGCTGCCCTCGGCAGGATTCAACCTATTAGGAAGGGACCTGCAAGTGCAACTGGGCATTGGAACAGTGCCGAACAATGGAGAAATAATAGTAAAATTATTCGCATTAAAAGAAGAGGACGACCAGAAAATAGAGCCCGAGGTGTGGTATAGAGAGGGAAATAGGGGAGGATTGAACATCAGCCCTCTACAGATCACCTTGCTACCGGACGGTCGCCCAGTAAGGAGGAAGCAGTATCCCATTGCGATGGAAGGAAGAAAAGGGCTGCAGCCGGTAATTGAAGGGCTGATCGCAGATGGACTGCTGGAAGAATGTATGTCGCCATATAATACCCCCATCCTCCCGGTGCGAAAGCCGGACGGGACTTATCGGATGGTACAAGACCTGCGGGGTCTAAATGCAGTAGTCCAGACCCGATACCCGGTAGTACCCAACCCGTACACCCTGATGAGTAAAATCTCCCCTGACCATGAATGGTTCAGTGTAATAGATCTAAAAGATGCTTTCTGGAGTTGCCCGCTAGAAGAAAGCAGTCGGGACATGTTTGCGTTTGAATGGGAAAATCCTACAACAGGGCGGAAAAGACAACTCAGATGGACGGTCCTGCCGCAAGGATTCACTGAGTCACCTAACCTATTCGGGCAGGTCTTGGAGCAAGTACTAGCGGAATTCCAATGTGCTCCAGAGAACCAACTGCTACAGTATGTGGATGATTTATTACTATCCGGGCCAACACAGAAAGGGGTGCAGGAAGATACCATCAGATTACTGAACTTCCTAGGGAAAAAGGGGCTACGGGTCTCCAAGAAAAAGTTACAATTCGTGGAAAAGGAAGTAAGGTATCTGGGACACCGGGTCAGTAAGGGACAGCGAAGCATTACCCCAGAAAGGATAGCTGGAATAACAGGGATGTCGCTACCTCGTACCAAGAAGGAGATACGACAGTTCCTGGGGTTAGTGGGGTATTGTCGAATCTGGATTGAGAATTATACTCCCCTGGTGAGATTTCTGTATGATAAACTCGGGCAAGATGAGCAAACAGTAAAATGGACAAAGGAAGAGGAGCAAAAATTCAACTATATCAAGGGGCAATTGATCCGTGCTCCGGTGTTAGTCTTGCCAGCCCTGGAAAAACCATTCCAGCTGTACGTCAACAATGCCGAAGGAATGGCCCAAGGGGTACTCACCCAACTAAGAGGAGGAAAGCGGCAACCCGTGGCTTTCCTGTCAAAAATGTTAGACCCGGTATCGCGTGGATGGCCCACCTGTATCCAAGCAGTGGCAGCGACAGCGGTATTGGTAGAGGAAGCCCGGAAACTAACCTTTGGAGGGAAGATCACAGTGCATTCTCCCCACTCGGTCAGCACCCTACTAGCCCAGAAGGCACATCGGTGGCTCACTGACTCCCGCATTCTAAAGTACGAAACTATACTGATGACCGGAGAAGACCTAAACTTCGCAAAGGATTCCAGTTGCAACCCAGCCCAGTTCCTCTATGGAGGACTAGAAGAAAAGGAGTCAGAACACGACTGTATTGAATTGTTGGACTTGCAAACAAAGAGCCGGGAGGACTTACAGGAAGTTCCCCTGGGAGAAGGACAGGAATTGTATATAGATGGATCCTCACGATGTATTGATGGAGTACGGCACAGCGGATATGCCATCATTGACGGAGAGACTGAAAGAATAGTGGAGTCCGGGAGATTACCGGGAAACTGGTCGGCCCAGTCATGCGAATTATACGCACTCCAGAGGGCTCTGAGGATATTGGAGAAGAGGATCGGAACAATATACACTGACTCTAAGTACGCCTATGGGATAGTACATACCTTTGGGAAGATATGGAAAGAAAGAGGACTGATAACGGCCAGAGGAAAGGGACTGGCACACGAGCAAATGATAAGTATGACATTGGGAGCCCTGGCCCTACCAACTGAGATTGCGATAGTACATGTACCCGGACACCAAAAAGGATCAACACCTGAAGCAGTAGGGAACCGTCTAGCCGATGGGGAGGCCAAACGAGCAGCCGTTGAAGACCCGATCCAACTCCTGACCTTGATACCAGTGAGGGAAGGACTTACTAAACAACCTATGTTTACAAATACCATACCCCGTGGCATCCCCAGAGTTCGGGACGGGTGGAAAGGATGAACAGTACCTTAAAGGCGCAATTGACCAAATTAATGCTAGAAACCAAGTTACCCTGGACTAAGTGTCTCCCCATCGCCCTGTTAAGAATCCGAACAGCACCCAGGAAGGATATAGGAATCTCCCCCTATGAAATGCTGTTTGGACTCCCGTATTGGAATAAGGTAGAAGGGTACCCCACGCTACAAGGGGGTGATATTTTTATAAGGAACTATTTACTGGCACTATCTCGTTCCTTTGCAGAACTGCGGAAGAAGGGTCTCTTGGCCCAGACTCCGCCGCTCGACTTTGCTTTACATCAGATCGTGCCTGGAGATTGGGTTCTGGTACGGACCTGGAAGCCGGAGAAGTTACAACCACAGTGGGAAGGCCCTTTCCAGGTCCTGTTAACCACCGAGGCGGCCGTACGAACAAAAGAGAAAGGGTGGACCCACGCATCCAGAATAAAGGGACCAGTTAAGCCTGAGGGACACACGGAGTGGACCTGTGTTCCCAGTGAAGAACCGTTGGTGGTGAAACTGAAAAGGCAACAAAAATGAACTCAATGTGGACTGTTACATTATTGACTGTAATATATTTAATTCTGTATGTGGGAAAAATAGAAGGGAAGGTGAAAGTAGGAGAAAGCCCATGTCAGAGTATAAAGTTGGCTAAAACAAAAAATAATGCCACTTGGTGGCCCGAGGAGCCGACTTGGTACATAACTAAAGGGGCAAAGGACAATTGTACGGCTATGGGAAACAATTCGGGAATCTGGAATTGCAGTGGGCATAACCCGTACGAAGGAATTCCCAGTGTTTGGAAAGCCTGGCGGAAAGCAAAGAAAGGAGGATTTGTTCCAGAAGGTCTGTTCTGGATTTGTGGGAATCAGGCATACACCAAATTGCCGAAAGGATGGGGAGGAGTTTGTTTCTTAGGCCTTATAAGGCCAGAGTTCTTCCTCCTACCCCAGGATGAAGATAGGGAATTGGGAATCAAGTTATTTGACTCACTGAGAAGGGAGAAGCGGGAGATAAAGGTGGGAGAATGGGGCGACGAGTGGCCTCCAGCACGCATCATTGAATATTACGGACCAGCAACTTGGGCCCAGGATGGGTCATGGGGTTACCGAACCCCGGTATATATGTTAAATCGAATAATACGCCTACAAGCTGTAGTAGGGGTGATCACCAACCAAACCGCATTGGCTCTGGAATTGCTGGCTGAGCAGCAAAGCCAGATGAGAACAGCCATATACCAAAATCGATTAGCATTGGATTACCTATTGGCCTCCGAGGGAGGGGTCTGTGGAAAGTTCAATCTGACAAACTGTTGCCTAAAGATAAATGATAATGGAAAGGCAGTGTTGAAAATATCCGACAAAATTCGGAAGTTGGCCCATGTGCCAGTACAAACTTGGAGATCCTTAGGGAACCTGAGTTGGCTGGATAGTCTGCTGGGAGGAAGCTGGTGGCGAATAGCCCTGTTAATATTTGGCGGAATACTCATAATGATAATCATATTACCATGCTTAATACCCTGCTTGAGAGCATTAATAACGCGAGTAGTAGTACAGGTAATGCAGCCAGGGAACCCAGCTGACCCGGCTAAAATGCTGTTGCAACGAGGCAGAGAACTGGAAGAGTGGAATCCCTGGACAAATCCTTAGCACACTCTAAAAAGAAAAAGGGTGGAATTGTAAGAAGAGAAAGGGTTAAGGTTAGACTGTGCTAAGATCTAAGCTTACAAAACATATGCTGACACATTGCTAAATAAGGATATAAGATTCTTGCAAAACTGTATAGGTACAATCTGTACCTTGTGGTAATCATGAAGAACTAAAAGGGAGTCATTAAGCTAGGAGCTGAGAGCGGAGGTGGATGGAACAGATGGAGATAAGCTGTACTCTTGTGGCTAACTCCAAGGACAGAGGATATGAGAAAATGTGTATGTGACCCCCGAAATGTACAAGCTGTGGGGAGGGGGAGAGTGGAGCTGACTATGAATAATTGTAGGAATGATACAGCAACTGAGGGACACGTGATAACCTACTTGAAACTGTATAAAAGGAAATGAAATGTAATGCTCTGGGCTCAATACTGCTGGAGCAGTTTTGGGTCCGACTCTGCAGACTCGTGAAAAATAAAGCTTTGCCGCTTTGCAGTTTGCTGAGACTCATGGTGTGAGTTATTTCTGACAGTGGTGGTGCTGGGAGATCCCCAGAGTCAAAATGGTTGGTGATGGTGTCGGAGACGATGTCCTGGTGTTCCTTACTGGTGTCCTGTTCGAGGGGTAAGTAAGAGGAGGTGTCTGAGAGTTGGCGATAGGCCTCAGCAAGGTAGGGGTCAGTCCGACAGCACCTCCGCTATCTGCGGGTTTGATGGTGAGGTTAGGATCAGTGCAGCGGGAGTGGAGAGTTCGACGTTCAGAAGGAGTGATGCTAGAATTACAAAACAGTCTGTCCTTTTATTTCTTCTACCAAAGTACACGACTATGCCGTCCCAGAAATTCAGTCCTTCATCCATTGATGTCTTCTGTAAATCTTTCTACAGGAAAGAAACAGCAATTTGTGTCCGGGAATTCTCAAACACAACACATCTCTGTCCGGATATTTAAGGGGAGACCAGATATTTCCATTGAAGCACCGATATATCAGTTGTTGATCCTTGGGGATGAAGTAGTTTCTCATCTCAGCCGGAAACGTGACTGAAATATTTTCGATGTCACTCAGTGAAATCCACTGGAACCGGGCGTTGAGAACACAAGTAACAGAAGTAAGGCTGTTTACAAGAAGGGGATGAGCGGTCTCCATTTTCTAAGGAAGCCGAGATCCTTGAATGTGTCAGGCAGGATGCTGGAGATGTTTTACCAGTCTGTTGTAGCGACTGCAGTTTTCTTTGCCGCTTTACGTTGGGGGAGCAGCATCGATGCAAAATAAACTCATCAGAAAGGTTGGAACCGTCCTTGGCCACAACCGGGGCTCTTTCGAGTGAGTGGTGGAGAGGAGTGGTGTCACTAAACAAATGGGCACCCATTAGGGACAATCGGGCGCATCCTCTCCATGAGCGACTGCACAGGCAGCGGAGCACCCTTTCGAACAGACTCACTCAGCACCGCTGTCACAAGGACCGTTACAGAAGCTCTTTCCTATCAGATGTAATAACCACACACAACAGTCCATCTGCTAACCGGCCACCCACAGCTCCAATCTCTTCATTAAATTTGCCGACAGCACCACATTGATTGGCCCAATCTCAAACAATAATGAGGTGGCCTGCAAGGAAGAAGTCATCTCTCTGACACAATGGTGTCAAGAAAACAACCTCTCCTTCAATGTCGGAAAATCAAGGGAGCTGGTTGTGGATTACAGGAGGAATTGAGACGGGCTAACTCCTAGTGACAACAATGGATCTGGGGTTGAGAGGGTAAACAGCTTTATGTTCCTCAGGATCCTCATCACTCAGGATCTCAGGTGGTCTGTACACACAAGCTGTTGGGTGAAAAAGGCACAACAGCACCTCTTTCACCTCAGACGGTTGAGGAAGTTTGGTATGGGCCCCCGAATCCTAAGATCTTTCTACAGGGGCATAATTGAGAGCATCCTGACTGGCTGAATCACTGCCTGGTATGGGAACTTTACCTCCCTTAATGGAAGGATTCTGCAGAGAGTGCCGCGGGCAGCCCAGCGCATCTGTAGTTGTGAACTTCCCATGATTCAGGAAATTTACAAAGACAGGTGTGTAAAAAGGGTCCGCAGGATCATGGGGCACCTGAGTCACGGTAATCATGATCTATTCCAGCTTCTACCATCGGGGCAACGCTACCGCAGCATAAAAGCCAGGATCAACAGGCTCCGGGACAGCTTCTTCCATTAGGAATCAGACTGTTTAACTCCCGCTGATTTGAGTGCATTTCTATGTTACCTTGACTGTTCTGTTTATTATAAATTACTATGAAATACTACGATTGCACATTGCACATTTAGACGGAGGCATAACGTAAACAGTTTTACTCCACATGTATGGGAAGGATGTAAAAAATAAAGTCAATTCAATACATCTTTCTGCGACAGATCATAGTTCAATAGTCTCTGCAATATTGTTTCATACATTATTATTGCACATTGGTACAGTAATACTGTGTGTGTTATTATTCTCTATTTTTAGTAAAGTCTTCACACTGCTAAGTGCGATTTTAAATATTGCTGCTGTAACGAAAGAATTTCCCACTCGGGATCAATAAAGTATTTATTATTATTATTATTATTATTATTATTATTATTATTATCCAGCCCTATATCTCTTTCAGCGACTTCACCGCTCTTGACTTTACGCCTCCCCCTTTCCCGTTTTCACCTATCACCTCATGTCGCCCCACAATCTGACTCCCTCCCTTCCTTTCCAGTCCTGAAGAAGGGTCTCGGTCTGAAACGCCGACTGTTCACTCCTCTCCATAGTCACCGCCTGCCCCCCTGAGTTCCTCCAGCATTTTGTCTGTGTTGCTTTGGGTTTCCGTATCTGCAGATTCTCGCCTGATAAATCATTGCGCATGCGTGGTCGGCGCCACCAAATCCGAGTATCGCGCATGCGCTGAGTGGCCCGGAGGCCGAAAACGAGCGGACAAAGGTAAGAGCGGGTTCGGGGCGGGTTCTAATTCACCGGCGTCTGAAACGCGACCGAAGGACAATTACTGTGATTTCCAGCAACACTGGTGCTGCACCCCACGGCGGTCCTGGTCCTCTCCCGCTGTCGCAGCCCCACGATCCGTACCCGGCCCCAAAGCATGCTTACCGGCGCATGCGCATTCTCGGGCCTTTCGATGCGGCCAGGGAGGTTTCTCTCTCCCTCTCCCTCTTCCTCCCCCTCTCTCTCCCCTCTCCCTCTCCCTCTCCATCTCCATCTCCCCCTCTCCGTCCCCCTCCCTCTCTTGTTTTACAGCGGTTGGAACCCAGCTTAATGGTGCATTACCGACACCTTCTGCTCCGGAGTATGCGATGGACTCACATTCTAATTCCCTTCATCCAATCGAACACATACACATAACCTAACCTACACTTTATCCTCCCCATCCTAGTACCCTATTTCTGTTTATCCATCATATCCTATAAAAAACCCCTGTACCCCTTAAGAAAGCTAAAAATACCCTGACCTGTGTTCTCTCACCCATGCCCAGCAACCCTTTTAATGTGAATTCCTGCACTCCCAGTTCCCTTAGATTAATTCTCATCATCTCTCTCTGTATCCCATACTTCCTGCAACTCAGAACTACATGCTCTACTGACTTCTGTTCCTGACATTCCTCACACAGTCCTGCCTGGTGTTTCCCTATCAATTTCAGTGTTTGGTTTAGTGCACAGTGCCCCAGCCTTAACCTAGTCCACACAATTTCCTCTCTTCTGTATCTACTTCCTACCCTAGTACCTGCAACACTTTTTTGTATTTGATATAAATGCCTCCCTTTCCCCTCCCTGTCCCATCTTTCTTGCCACATTTGGTTAATTTTTTCCCCAGATTACACACTTAACCTCTGCTTTACTAATGCTAATGTGCATTTCTATATTTTCTTTCTTTATTGCCCTCTTTGCCAACTCATCCGCCCTTTCATTGCCCTTCACCCCTACATGAGCTGAAACGCATAGAAATTTAACCTGACCTCCCTGATTTGCAACTCTTGTCACTGACTGAAGGACTTCATGAAGTACATCTTGCCGGCTGTTTGAGTGAGAAGGCCTTAAACTTGCTAGTACTGAAGATGAATCTGAGCATATCAACGCTTTGACTAGTTTAGTTTTCTCCACCCAACGCAACGCAACCAACACTGCCATCATCTCCACTGTACACACCGCTAACTTATCAGATGCTCTTCTGCTGATTGCAATTGCTTTTGCTGGTATAGCCACCCCAAACCCTGTCACTCCTGTCTCAGGTTCCTTAGCACCATCTGTATAGACCTGAGTATAATCACTATACTTTTCCATCACATAACAGTTAAATGCACTTACCAAATCAGTTTTATACTTTCCTTTCCTTTTTACCTCTAACAAATTTTCTGAACTATGTATCTTTACAAATGACTTGGCCATGATCTCAGCCTTATCCCTGCTGGAGACCGCTGTTTCCTCCTCAGATGTCATTACTGGATACTCCCAATCCCTTCTATCTCCCCCCATCCTCTTAATCATTCCCCATACCTCTCCCACAGGCGTTGTTCTTATTTTGTTGCAAAAACTCCTCCAACTTGCCCTTTTAGCTTGACGTATAGTTCTTCTCACCACTGCCTGTGCCTTCTTATATTGAATCAAATGCTGCATATTATGGGTTCTTTTAACTAGCCTGAATGCTCTATTTCTGTTTTTATACAGCCTGACAACATTCCTCTGACCACCATGGCACTATTTTTCTATTCATCCTATTTTTACTCCTGGGTATAGATCCTTCTGCTGCCATAACAATTGCTGAAGTTACCTGACTGTTTAATTAATCTATATCTCCAGAAATGTCAATCTTTGTCAATGCTTCTTCACTTAACTTCTGGAACTTACCCCAATCTGCTTTTCCAAACACCCACTTTGGGACTCCCCCACCTGGTCTTATTTCAACTCTTTCACCCACTGAAAATAAAACTGGGTAGTGATCACTGCCTACTGTTGAAACAGTCCAATCTACCCAGTTACTGATGCCAGCCAAGACATTAGACACTAACATAATCTCTAATACCGACTCAGTTCCTGTTGTTATGTTTATCCTTGTTCCTCTACCATCACTCATACATACCAAATCCCTTTCTTCCATCAAATCTTCAATTACAGTTCCATTTGAATCTGTAATCGGATCCCCTCATATTGTGCTGTGAGCATTGAAATCTGAACACCACACTACTTTGTGTCTATTTTGTCCTTGTATCCTTAGTAGGCTGTCCAAATCCAACCTTTTACATGGATTGTAGTAGTTAATTATAACCACTCCCTCCCCTCTCTCCCATATTTCCACCACTATGTACTCCTGATCGACTCCTTTTTCCAGTTCTCTATACGGTGTACTTTGCTTGATTAACATAGCACAACCTCCTCCTCCCCCTAGATTTCTATCTTTCCTTATCATTGTATACCCATGTACCACAAAGTCTAAAACTGGTTTCAACCAAGTTTCCTGAATACACACTACATCCGGTTTTACAACCATTTCCTTAATAAATTCCTTAAATTCCTGGCCATTGGCCAGTAAACTCCTTGCATTCCATTGCAAAAGAATCACCATAATGAGTACTAACTAACCTATGACACTTTCTGGCTTGACTGATTAGTGAGGTTCTCCCTCACTTCTTCCCATGTCAGTCCTGCTAAATGGTTTACTGCTGCTTTGACCACCAGCTGAATTTTGTCACTTTTTGACTTTACCTCTGCCGTACTAATAATGACTCCTGCAATGAATGTTACTACAGCTTTATTTTCCACATAAATCCTGTCATTTACTCTTTGCTGCATCTCTTGCATCCCTATTGCTCTCTGGTCATTAGGAGCATTATTCTGTTCTCTTGACATTCTTACAGCTTCTGCATAACGGATCTTTCTTTTCACTCTTATTTCTTGAATTTTATTCTCCCGTCTCATAACTTCACACTCACTATACGCCACATTATGAACTCCTCCACAATTACAGCATTTTGGTTGCACTCCTGTTCCGCACTTTCCATATTCATGATCATCCCCACATCTGGCACATCTCCTCTGCCTATTACAGTTTTTAGCTATGTGTCCAAACCTTTGACAATTATAGCACCTCAATGGCTTTGGCACATATACCCTTACTGGGTAACTCATGAAACCCAGGAACACTTTCCTTGGCACTCTTTCTTCTTCAAATTCAATCAATACTATTTCATTTTCCTTTTTCATTCCCTCCTTTATTGTTTTCAGTCTCAGAACATTAATTACTTTCCCCCCTTTGATATTCCTCTTCAGCTCCTCCATGTTTATACTCATTGGTACACCCGTTGATCCTTTACAACCACCATTTCATGCTCCCACCTTCCCTGTATATTCCACCTTGCATTTTTCTATCTCTTTTAGCTTGAGTGCTTTCTCAAGTTGTTCCTCATTCGCACATCTTACTAATAGATTGCCATCATTAAGGACTTTTGCAAATACTATTTCCCCTATCTTATTTGCCAGAGTTTTTGTTAGCACAAACGGGTTAATTATCTTCATGTGTCCTTGCACCTTCTTATTAAACCTAATTATGACAACACCTCCTCTCTGAACTTCTTCATCTTCCTCACTTTCAGAACTCTCTGCATTGTCATTTCTTATTCTTTTATTCCCTTTGTCTCGGTTTTCATCCATCCCCTCACTATCTCCTTATTCCCTTTATTTCTCCCTTCACAATAATCCATTTCTCCACAGCTACCTACCTCTGATCCCAAATCCATATCCCGCTCCTTCTCCACTCTCTTTCCCTCAGCCCCTCCTCTCACCTTGTCTGCCATTACCAGACCCAGGCAATCCCCTCCCAGCAATTCCCTCTCCTTCCCGACTCTCTTTCCCTCAACAAGTTCCAAACCACATTCACACATGCACCACCACCTTCCAAACTCTCAGCCCAGTCCACGACCAGCCCAACAACACCGGGAGGTTTCTCTTCGTGAGGGTTTCTGGGTAAAGAGGCAGCCATGGGCGGTATTGCCGGTGTTGTTCCGTACAGTCGAAGGAAGTGCGAGCGGATGTATCTCCTAAACATTGCCGAGCTCCACTATGTAAATCCTAGGATTATGAATCCGAACAAAAATATAATTCCCAGTTAAGCTCGGTTGAAAAGTTTACCTTCCAGTCAGTGAAAATGTCAATTAGTGCTGTATGGAAATAAAACCTTTCATCAGATTTAGTTCTCTCTGGGTCAATAACGATATGAAACAGCTTTACCTCGATGACAAGTGACTTCTGGCTTTCAGATCACAAAGGTGCCGCACTCCAATGAGAATAACCACTGCCCTCCACTATATATTCATTGGCATTGCCATCGATGGGTTCATCACTGTCAATCAGCAGATGGGGGGGCGATCCAATTAATTAGTAAATCTCCAGGATCGTACATGCAGTAACAAGTGATCTTTGTAGTAATGTGGAACATGACCAGAACTTGAAATAATACCAAAGGACAGAGACAGATTGAGCCAAGTCACAGGTTGATTGAAGTCAGAAACAGCCCATTCTCATAAAGACAGGGATATAGTCAGATAATTTGATGGTCAGTCAGAATGTCTGATCCATGCCTTGTTAGAAGATGAGTGCATATGGAAACATAGAAATCTACAATATAATACAGGCCCTTCAGCCCACAGTGTTGTGCCGTCCATGTAATCTATTCTAGATACTGCCTCGTATTTCCCAACTGCATTGCACTCTGTGTACTCTAAGCTCCATGAAATTATTTGAGTCTCTCAAAAGACTGTATGGTATCTGCCTGTACTGTCATCGCTGGCTGTGTATTCCATACACCTGCTACTCTCTGTGTGAGAAACCTACCTCTGACATCCCCATCGACCCTACTTCCAAGCACCTTAACACAATGCCCCTTGTGTTTGCCAATTCAGCCCCAGGAAAAAGCCTCTGGCTGTCCACACGATCAATGCCTCTCATCATCTTATACACATCTATCAGGTCACCTCTCATCCTCCGTCGCTACAAAGTTCACTCAACCTATTCTCATAAGGCATGTTCTCCAATCCATGCAACATCCTTGTAAATCTCCTCTGCACTCTTTCTATAGTATCCACAGCCTTCCTGTAATGAGGTATTAGAATACTCTAAGTGGGGTATAAATCAGGTCTTATATAGCTGCAACATTACCTCACCACTCTTGGACTCAGTTCCATGGTTGATGAAGGCCTTCTTAACAACAATGTCAATCAGTGCTGCAGCTTTAAGTGTAAAATTGACATGGACCCCAAGATCTAGCTGATCCTCCACACTGCCAAGAGTCCTAACATAATATTCCATTCTGTCTTCAAATCTGATGTACTGAAATAAACCACAGCACACTTATCTGGGTTGAACTCCATCTGCCAGTTCTGCATCCTATCGATGTCCTGCTGTAACCTCTGGAGAACTGTCCAGACTGCTCACAACACCCTCAGCTTTTGTGTCCTCAGCAAACTTACTGACCCACCCTTCTACTTCCTCATCAAGATCATTTATAAAGATCACAAAGAGAAGGAGTCTCAGAACACATCCCTGTGGAACACCACTGGTCACCGTCCTCCATGCAGAATACGAACCATCTACAGCCACCTTTTGGTTTCTGTGGGCAAGCCAATTCTGGATCCACAAAGCAAGGTCTACTTGGATCCTCGCGTCATTACTTTCTGAATGAGCCTCGCATGAGGAATCTTATCAAAAGTCTTATTGAAAGCCATGTACACTACATCCAATGCTCTACCTTCATCAGTGTGTTTTGTTACATCCTCAAAGAAATCAATCGGGTTCGTAAGGCACGATCTGCCCTAGACAGAGCCACGCTGACTATCCCACATCAGATGATGCTTCTCCAAATGCTCAGAAATGCTGCCTCTCAGGAGCTTCTCCAACAGCGTGCCCTCCTCTGAAGTAAGAACCACTGGTCTGTAATTTCCTGGCTTATCCGGCTTACCTGAAATGGGAGCAATGTCTCCTCATCCTCTGGTACTTTTCCCCTCCCTGCTGATGGTGCAAAGATCATCACCAGACATCCAGCATTTTCCTCCCTCACTTCCCACGGTAGCCTGGGGTATATCTCAAGATGAGTACCCCCAAATTGAGTTAAAATTGTGATGCCAGAGCTCTCATTCAGAGGAGAACATATCGAAGTGTGTAAAATTATGAAAGGAGTAGATAAGATAGAGGTAGGAAAGTTGTTTCCACTGGTAGATGAGGCTAGAACTAGAGGACGTCACCTCAAGATTTGGGGGAAATTGGGATGGAAATGAGGAGGAACTGTTTTTCCCAGAGGGTGGTGAACCTGTGGATTTCTCTGCTCAATGAAGGAGTGGAGACTACCTCAGTGAATATATTTCAGACAAGGTTGGATAGATTTTGGCATAGTAGGGGAATTAAGGGTTATGGGGAAAAGGCAGGTAGGTGGAGATGTCCATCGCCAGATCAGCCATGTTCTTATTAAATGGCGGAGCAGGCTCGACGAGCCAAATGGCCGACTCCTGCTCCTATTTCTTATGTTCTTATGTTCTCACCACAGACTATAATCTCTCCTGAAATACTGTCCTTCACCCATTGATGTATTTTGCAAATATTTTTACAGGTTTGAAATGACAGAACACTTGTGTACGGGAATCACAAACACAACAACACATCAGTTTTGCTGACTCTGGATATTTAAGGAGTGACCAAATATTTTCTTTGCATCACCAACACATCTGTTGTCAATCCATGGAGATGAAGCATTATCTCATACCATCTGGTAATGTGTTCTGTCTCTGAAATCAAGTTTTCTGTTGTAACTCAGTGAAATCCACTGGAACCGGGGTGCTGTGAACACACCAGCATTTGTTCACTGGAGATCAGTTCTTCAACTGCATTCAAAACTTCAAAACTACAAGGGATTCAAAACTTCTGACTTTCTGAATTGCCAGAGAATTGATCGTAGTCAGGTATCATTCTCCTTCTCTCAGTGTGGTAAGGGATTCACTCACAGCCTCCCCGCAAACGCGCCAGTGAGTTCACCGTGGGGAGATATCATTCTCCTTCTCTCAGTGTGGGAAGGGATTCACTCACAGCCTACCCACAGACACACCAGTGAGTTCACCATGGGGAGATACCATTCTCCTTCTCTCAGTGTGGGAAGGGATTCACTCACAGCCTACCCACAGACACACCAGTGAGTTCACCGTGGGGAGAGGCCATTCACCTGCTCTGTGTGAGGGAGGGGAACTACTCAGTCATCCAGCCTGAAGATACATCAGCAAGTTCACACCAGAGTGAGATGCTCCACCTATTCTGCAAGTGGGAAGCAATTCGTTCCATTGTCGATGCTGAAGATATATCCTAAAGTTCACCAGTGAGAGGACATTGACCTGCTTGGATGGTGGGAAGACATTCACATGCTCAAACAGACCACAGTGACACCAATGAGTTCACACCGGGGAGAAGCCATTCACCTGCTCTGAATAGGGGAACGGGTTCACTCAATCATCTCAACTGGATGAACAGCAGCAAGTTCACATTGAGAAGAGGCCGTTCACCTGCTCAGACTGTGGGAAGAGATTCACTCACTCGTCCAACCTACATAGACACCAGCGAGTTCAAACTGGGGAGAGGCCATTCACCTGCTCAGACTGTGGGAAGGCATTCACTCAGTCAAATCACCTGCTGCAACATCAGTTAGTTCACACCAGGGAGATGCCATTCACAAGCTCAGACTGTGAGAAGGGATTCACCCAGTCATCTCAACTGAAGTCACATCAGCGAGTCCACACTGGGGAGAAGCCGTTCACTTGCTCTGAATGTGGGAAAGGATTCGCTCGGTCATCTGTACTGAAGGTACATCAGCGAGTTCACACTGGGGGGAGGCCGTTCACCTGCTCAGACTGTGGGAAGGGATTCGCTCACTCGTCCAACCTGCACAGACACCAGCGAATTCACACTGGGGAGAAGCCGTTCACTTGCTCTGAATGTGGGAAGGTATTCGCTCAGTCATCTGAACTGAAGTCCCATCAGCGAGTTCATACTGGGGAGAAGCTGTTCACCTGCTCTGAATGTGGGAAAGGATTTGTTCGGTCATTTGAACTGAAGTTACATCAGCGAGTTTACACTAGTGAGAGGCCATACACCTGCTCTGAGTGTGGGAAGGGATTCACTCACTTGTCCAACCTACACAGACACCAGCGAGTCCACACTGGGGAGAAGCCGTTCACTTGCTCTGAATGTGGGAAAGGATTTGCTCGGTCATCTCAACTGAAGTCACATCAGCGAGTTCATACTGGGGAGAAGCCATTCACCTGCTCTGAATGTGGGAAAGGATTTGTTCGGTCATCTGAACTGAAGGTACATCAGCGAGTTCACACTGGGGAGAGGCCGTTCACCTGCTCTGAGTGTGGGAAGGGATTTGTTCGGTCATCTGAACTGAAGTCCCATCAGCGAGTTCATACTGGGGAGAAGCCGTTCACCTGCTCTGAATGTGGGAAAGGATTTGTTCAGTCATCTGAACTGAAGTTACATCAGCGAGTTCACACTGGGGAGAGGCCGTTCACCTGCTCTGACTGTGGGAAGGGATTCACTCACTCGTCCAACCTACACAGCCACCAGCGAGTTCACACTGGGGAGAAGCCGTTCACAAGCTCTGAATGTGGGAAACGATTCGCCCAGTCAGCTCAACTGAAGGAGCATCAGCGAATCCACACTGGAGAGAAGCCGTTCACATGCTCTGAATGTGGGAAAGGATTCACCCAGTCAGCTCAACTGAAGTTACATCAGAGAGTCCACACCGGGGAGAAGCCGTTCACTTGCTCAGAATGTGGGAAAGGATTCATTCGTTCATCTCAACTCCTGAGACACCAGCAAATTCACACTGGGGAGAAACCATTCACTTGCTCAGAATGTGGGAAAGGATTCATTCGTTCATCTCAACTCCTGAGACACCAGCAAATTCACACTGGGGAGAAACCATTCATCTGCTCAGAATATGGGAAGGGATTCACTCACTCGTCCAACCTACACAGCCACCAGCGAGTTCACACTGGGGAGAAGCCGTTCACATGCTCTGAATGTGGGAAACGATTCGCCCAGTCAGCTCAACTGAAGGTACATCAGCGAATCCACACTGGAGAGAAGCCGTTCACATGCTCTGAATGTGGGAAAGAATTCACCCAGTCAGCTCAACTGAAGTTACATCAGAGAGTCCACACCGGGGAGAAGCCGTTCACTTGCTCAGAATGTGGGAAAGGATTCATTCGTTCATCTCAACTCCTGAGACACCAGCAAATTCACACTGGGGAGAAACCATTCATCTGCTCAGAATGTGGGAAGGGATTCACTGATTCAGTTCATCTGAAAGAACATCAGTTTGTTCACACTGTGGAGAGGCCGTTCACCTGCTCAGACTGTGGGAAAGGATTCACTCGGCGTTTTAGTCTATTAACGCACCAGTTAGATCACAGTGAGGAGAAACCATTCACATGCTCTGAATGTGGGAAAGGATTCACCCAGTCATCTCAACTGAAGTTACATCAGTGATTTCACACTGGGGAGAAGCCGTTTGTCTGCTCTGAATGTGGGAAGAGATTCACTCAGTCATCTCAACTGAAGTTACATCAGCGAGTCCACACTGGGGAGAGGCCATTCATCTGCTCTGAATGTGGGAAAGGATTCAGTCGTTCTTCTCAGCTCTTGAGACACCAGCGAATTCACACTGGGGAGAAGCCATTCATCTGCCCAGAATGTGGGAAGGGATTCACCGATTCAGCTCAGCTGAAAGAGCATCAGCTTGTTCACACTGGGGAGAGGCCGTTCACCTGCTCTGAATGTGGGAAAGGATTCAGTCGTTCATCTCAGCTCTCGAGACATCAGCAAACTCACACTGGGGAGAAACCATTCTGAGGAAATGCGGATATATAAAAAATCATTTTGAACCCAAGTAACCTCTAGCTAAAAGAATAAGTGGGACTGAATAGGAATTTTTGAACAAAAGTAAACTCTGTCTTCAGCAGTTAAGAAAGTAAACGGCTTATACTGGTTTCCTTTTAATTGTCAGAGGGACATTGAGAATTTGATAATGTATATTGTACCCGTGTTTGAGTAAGCACTCATTGATAAGGACAGCAATGAACATCTGTCTGGAATGAAGTCAGGACCTTGCAAAGGGAATAGCTGATAAGGACTGGACTGTATATCCATCTGTATTCAAGCCTTGAGTTAGTGCACTCTGTTATCTAAGACCTTAAGTTTTGCACTAACAGACTTGGTGGGCGTACCAGTTCTAATAGCAGCTTGCAACAGTGACTTATGGGACTTACTATGTATAAATATACTGCTGTAACCTGACTGAGAGAGTCCACTTGTCAGATGGTTGGCAGCACTGACATGCCTTCCCTTTGATAACTGGGTCTCAAACTCTTGCAAGAGAATCCACTAAACTGTGGTGCCAAGAGGAAACTGGTCTCCCGAGTTTTATTCAGATTCGACTTTAACATTGGGCGTCACGAACAGGATCCCAATACAGAGAGTGCGAAGCAGACAGACTGAGTAAGCGGCCGGACCACTCCGGGGACTGCGGAGACCGACCGGGCGCCCAACGGGTATTTCACCTTTTGTCGCTCTCCGGTAGTTCCTTTGGAGGCACGGTTCCTCGCCGAGGGCTGCTTGCATATCTTGATAGGATCGGGAAAGTATCTGTCGGAAGACTTGTAGAAAGTAGGCAAATTTTATTAATTGAGCAGGAGGCGGTACCGGGTTAATTTCACTAACTGGGCAGGAGACAGACGTGCTGGGTAAATTTATCAATTTAGCAGGCGGTGCCTGCTGGGTAAATTTATCTGATTGTTAATCGAGCAGGAGGCTCTGTGCTGGGTAAATTACTTAGAGGGAATGGAGTCGAGTGATACGAGTGGGCCGAGAGCAGCCCTACACAATGTGCGGGAGAGTTTTCCAGACAAGGAAAAAGATTTGTGAAGGTTGACCGCAGCGCTGAATAAAAAGATTGGGGGGGAAATGTGGCCACTGAGCGGGAGCCTGCGATATCACCTCTTGAGAACAAGCAGTAAATTTGATACGGAAGATGAAGTGTGGGAAGAAGTGGAAATTGTTGAAAAGGCAATGGAAGGATAAGGCCGATACAAAGTGGAACAGTACATGATGAGCAAGTTGGAGGGTTAATGCGTGTGACAAAGGGAGAGAGGTACGTACTGCAGAAGACGCTAAAGGCCGAGTGTGAGTGGGTGAATGGGCGCCGAAAGCGAGAGCAGGAAAAACAACGTCAGCAAACCAAGGCCGGCCTAGATAGGAGAGAAGGGCAGGAACGTCAGTCTAAAGTTCGAACTGACAGGGAAACAAGGGATCCCGAACCCATGTCTGGGATACAGATCCTGTTTGAGGACGGTGACCGTGATGAGGAGTGGGCACCCACCGTACCCCCGCGCCCCCACCTTACCAGGGGCCGAGTGCTCCCGAACCCCAATCCTCCCAGTACTCAGATACGGTGACCACTCGGGTAAAGCAGCGGCAGCGGGGAAGGGGAGGCTCTCTATATCCTCAGATCCAGAAAGGGAATACCGAGGATTATTACGAGACAGGGAGGGAAGAATCCACTAAAAGCCCAGAGTTAATGGCTCCACAGAGACAATTGCCCACCCGAATGCTGCCTAATCCATGAGCAGCGGAGGAGGGACAGCTCTCAGTGATTCCTGTGTATGCACCCTGGAAGCCTCAAGAAATGATAGTGATCATGAATCCGGCCCCAGATAGAAAAGAAAACCCAGCACAGATTGCTCGGTATGTCCGCAGTACTATACAAATGTATAATGTGACCCCGCAAGATTCATTCGGTCTCTGCTGCATGATTCTCTCAGCTGATGAGGGGCGGGAATGGAAGGCAGAATTAAGATACCAAACCTATCAAGAGTTACAGGTGGGAATCCATGATGAGAATGAACAGACAGACCAGATTATTCAAGCCTTGGAGAGGGCTCTCCAACAACCTGTAAACATCACTAAAGTACTTGAATCCAAACGTAACCCTGGGGAATTGGGGCCCGACTATTGGGAGCGATTTGTGGCCCGCTACGCACTCTCGCAGGAGACCAAACCTCTAGTAATAGCACGGAACGCACATGGAATTCCAGGGGGACCCAGTGTGAGGTTTCATTCACAGCCACCACCAGTCTGGGGTGTAATCTAGCAGAGTGAGACTCGCTCTGTCCATTGCAAGTGGAGATTCTATACACGGACTAGCGAACAACCGACAGCTTCCCCAGTTACCGAATCCCCCTCCAGCGGTGGGCACTGAATCTGGACTCCACTTCGTTCGGACCCTCTCTGCCGGAGGCAGACCCTCATGTGACCCCTACGTGGTGCTCAACTGAGGAAAGCCGATATTATGCACCCCTCGAGGGACAGAAGTTCAAAGTCACCGTGACTGGAGAGGCTAAAGGAAAAGAGGGCAGTGCATTGCTGGCCGAAGTTCCAGGTTTCCTTTGGTGACAGACAGGATTGGTGCTTCCCCATACCACCATTAGGATTTGCCCTGGGTTCAAGCTAAAGAGCGTGGGTTTCTTGCCTGTACCCTGATGAAACAAGCCTCTAGCACCAAGGGAGACTGGCCGGACTTGGCTGCGGGCCAACTCCGATACTGGAAGGAGTTGAAGGTGAAGACCGGAGATCTGGTGAGACACTCTTTTAATATTGACCAAACCCAAGATGTTGTACCACATCACCGGACAATTTCAGGCCATGAAGTCGGCCGCACCAAGTTCACCCTCCCTCCCCACTGTTTGGATCACCGTGAAAGGACAGACTCTCCCACCCCTTCCACATTACCCCCTCAAGCCCGAGGCAACGTCTTATGAGGATGGAAGGTCTCTGGTAATCCAGTGAGGAAACGATGTCCTGGCTATGTGATAATGACGGACAGTGACGTAAGCCTCTTTTCTTGAAGGCTGAGCTGCTCACTCTGACTCGTGCCTGTATTTAGCAACAGATTTAAATAAGAACTTTTACACAGACTCCCGTTATGCACAGACTACGGAGCTTTGAGGGTTTCCTGACTTCTTTTGACTACCCCATTTTAACCTACCTTTTCAAACAACTTACTCAGCACTCTACAGCTACCTCGAGTTCTGGCTATTATGGAATGTGCAGCCCATACTGGGGAATCTGATGAGATATCTATTGGTAATGCCAGGGCTGATGCAGCAGCTAGACAGATAGCCTCGAATCCCACACGTTTAGACACCTCGGGAACCCAGCAAGCTCCTATTAGACACAATCTAAGGACGGGCATGCCAGACATGGGGGAGATACGTACGTTTCAGGAGGACGCCCCTGAAGGAGTGCGCGAACTATGGTCCCAATGGTTTACCACCTTGAACCTCAGAACAATTTATGGGTGACCTCTGCAGGTCAGGTCTGTGTTCCCTCTGTGTTCCTACCTATTTTGATAGATTATGTACATAATTGTACACGCCTGGGCAAGGAGGGAATGGTTGAATGGTTAATACATTATTACAATCTTGCTGGCACCCTGATTTCCAGAAAGCAGCTGCAAAGCGTGCACACGCCCGGCTAATCCACAGCCACTTCCAGGACAGCGGCGACACGAGGCGCATGTGGAAGGGCATCCAGGACATCACCAATTACAGGACAACATCACCTGCAGACCAGCTAGCAGATGTTCTCACTGACATCTTCAACATCTCCCTGAGCAGCGCCACCGTTCCAACGCGCTTCAAGGCCGCCACCATCGTCCCCGTGCCGAAGAAGTCTTCAGTGTCCTGCCTGAATGACTACCGTCCCGTTGCACTCACATCCATCATCATGAAGTGTTTCGAGAGGCTCGTCATGAGGCATATCAAGACCCTGCTGCCCCCCTCACTGGACCCCCTGCAGTTTGCGTGCCGTCCCAACCGCTCAACAGATGCTGCCATTGCTACCTCCCTCCACCTGGCCCTAACCCACCTGGACAAAAAAGACACATGCGTTCAGATGCTGTTCATAGACATCAGTTCAGCATTCAACACAATCATCCCTCAGAAACTGATTGGAAAGCTGAGCCTACTGGGCCTGAACACCTCCCTCTGCAACTGGATCCTAGACATCCTGACTGGGAGACCTCAGTCAGTCCGGATCGGGAACAGCATCTCCAACATCATCACACTGAGCACGGGGGCTCCCCAGGGTTGCGTGCTCAGTCCACTGCTGTTCACTCTGCTGACCCACGATTGTGCTGCAACACACAGCTCGAACCATATCATCAAGTTCGCCGATGACACGACCGTGGTGGGTCTCATCAGCAAGAACAACGAGTCAGCTCACAGAGAGGAGGTGCAGCAGCTAACGGACTGGTGCAGAGCCAACAACCTGTCTCTGAATGTGAACAAAACAAAAGAGATGGTTGTTGACTTCAGGAGGGCACGGAGCGACTACGCCCCACTGAACATCGACGGCTCCTCGGTAGAGATCTTAAAGAGCACCAAATTTCTTGGTGTTCACCTGACGGAGAATCTCACCGGATCCCTCAACACCGGCTCCATAGCAAAGAAGCCCGGCAACGTCTCTACTTTCTGCGAAGGCTGAGTAAAGTCCGTCTCCCACCCCCATCCTCATCACATTCTACAGGGGTTGTATTGAGAGCATCCTGAGCAGCTGCATCACTGCCTGGTTCGGAAATTGCACCACCTCGGATCGCAAGACCCTGCAGCGGATAGTGAGATCAGCTGAGAGGATCATCGGGGTCTCTCTTCCCGCATTCACCAATATTTACACTACACGCTGCATCCGCAAAGGAAACAACATTATGAAGGACCCCTCATACAATCTCTGCTCCCTCCGGCCGTCTGGGAAAAGGCTCCGAAGCATTCGGGCTCTCACGACCAGACGATGTAGCAGTTTCTTCCTCCAAGCCATCAGTCTCCTCAATACCTGAAGCCTGGACTGACACCTTGCCCTATTGTCCTGTTTATTATTTATTGTAATGCCTGCACTGTTTTTGTGCACTTTATGCAGTCCTGTGTAGGTCTGTAGTCTAGTGTAGCTTTCCCTGTGTTGTTTTTTACATAGTTCAGTATAGTTTTTGTACTGTGTGATGTAACACATGGTCCTGAAAAACGTTGCTCATTTTAGCTCTGCACTGTACTAGCAGTTATGGTCGAAATGACAATAAAAGTGACTTGACTTGACTTGAAAAGCGAGCCAAAGCATGTTTAATTTCTAAAAGAATGAATGCTGGGAAGAAAGTGCCTTTTGTTTCCGGAACTGCCCCCTTGTCTGACGGGCCTTTTTTCTTGTTTACAGCTTGGTTTTATAGAATTTCCTAGAGTATATTGTTATGAGTGTTTCTTAGTGACAGTAGATGGATTTAACAGATGAATTGAAGCTGTTCCTACAACTAATAGTACCACTATGACTGTTGTGAAAATATTTCTAAAATAAGTAATTCCTCGCTGTGGACTTCCAGAAATGATAAACTCGGTCAATGGGCCACATTTTGTAGCCAAAATAAATGAGGAAGTCTGTAAAGAACTTGCTATAAAACAGCAGTTCCACTGCACCTGCCTTCCAAAAGCAGCCGGCATAGTGGAACCAGCCAATAGTACCGTGAATGATCAGCTGGCCAAACTTACACCAGAAACTGGACTGACCTGGTTGAAGGTTTTACCCTTAGCCCTAGGTTGCCTACATCATGCCCCACGATGTGACGTCATTGATCTATGTTCCCACCTTTGTCTGTTGAAGTTTTACTGATGAAGCTAGAATTTGTCTGTAAGTAAAACCTCTTATCTAATTAATTAAGTTTTGCTGTAACTGATTTGGTGGGAATGTCCATGGAACCGACTGTTCTTTGTTCCGCCAGTTCTATAAATTGTCATGTTTCTGAGTGTTAGACAGAAAGCTCGTTGCGAGCTGCCGGGGAGAGAGAGAGAGAGATACTCAGTCTTCCTGATGATCGGCTCCGAGTCCTTTCTCGCCGGCTGAATTCGAACAAATAAACGGGTGAAAGATTAAATAAAGACTTGTTTGTGGTGTAGTTATTTGGTCTGGTAAATTTCAGTTTACACTCACATCCAAGACTTCCATCCGGACCATCGGGACAAGCCTGGAGGATCGCCTGTAGGCTCCCGCTGAAGGGGGGGGGGGGGTTCGGTACTATCATGGACCCGTCTGGCAATTCCCCATCTTGCTATTACCTCCTTAATTGGGCATTAATCCCCTCGTCTGATTTCCAATCATTCTCAGTTCTACTAATTACAGAACACACGGTTCACATTAGCGAAAATAGGGTAAAACTCGGGCGTCACGGCCACGCTTTGCCAGTTCGTTGGTCGACTCTAGTGTGAGTAAACCTGGTTTCCTGATTCCTTAGGACTGCCAGTTCTAAGCTCCACATCATTCCCTGGATACTCTACGTAAACACTGTCTCCGTGTAAAGACTCTGCTGGATACCGGTTCCCCGTTTGACACGGTGCTAACGCCTCACAATTCTGCCTCCGCGCCTCTGTCCTGCGCTGGGGTTCATCCTCAGCCTCGTCCTTGCAACCATAGCAGGGAGGTGAAATAAACAACAACACTAAAATAAACACAATAACAACCTGTTACCCAAGAAGCTGATTATTGGTTTCAGGAGGAAGAAACCAGAGTTTCAGACACCAGACTGCATCGGCGGTGAAGAAAGTCAGGAACTTTCTGTGCATCTGGTTTTCGGTGCGGTGTATTTGGTAGAATCAAGAGCTTCGATGAGATCAATCACTTCTCCTACCCCCGAGAATACAACGTTATTTAGCGATGCTTGATTGTACAGAGAAGCTTCACTCACCAACTTAATTTCTGATAAGAACTCCACGGAGTCAGACTGCTAAACATGTCCATTTACAGGTCAAACGAGAGTTTCGTTTGCCAGATATTTTAAACCGGTTTTTGTAAAGAGCCGCGCGCTTCCGAAGCGAAACAACATTACAAATATTACTTACACCAATATAATCAAACCAATCGGGAATAAAGCTGTAGTGATAGCCATTAAATGTTCTTTACTTGATAAACCATTCAAATCGTAGAACCATTTTAGTAACCGCCTTTGAACCGTCTCCAGTTTCAGCACATCCTTCCAAAGATAAGCGGCTCTTATCTTAGAATTACCATGGTTCTAGATTGGGTATAAGCACCAAACCTCAGTAGAAGACAAGCCGGCTTGCATTTACACGCCACAACTGCATAACAACCCATCGAAGTCAGCTGCTAAGCATGTCCATTTAGATAGATAGATAGATAGATAGATAGATAGATAGATAGATAGATAGATAGATAGATAGATAGATAGATAGATAGATACTTTATTCATCCCCATGGGGAAATTCAACTTTTTTCCAATGTCCCATACACTTGTTGTAGCAAAACTAATTACATACAATACTTAACTCAGTAAAGAATATGATATGCATCTAAATCACTATCTCAAAAAGCATTAATAATAGCTTTTAAAAAGTTCTTAAGTCCTGGCGGTAGAATTGTAAAGCCTAATGGCACTGGGGAGTATTGACCTCTTCACCTGTCGCTGAAACTGCTTCTCTGTCTCTGGTTTATGGGTCAGACGATAGTATCGTTATTAAACTTCCGTTTATGTAAGGGACAACGCTTTTCCAGAACGAAAAGGCATTCGAAAAGCACCAATGCAATGGATGTTACAATCATTCCAGCTCACTTTAACCGTCACGGGCTTTCCATGTTCTCGACATATTGCTCAGGTTCTCAACGAGAAAGTCCACTCGTGTGCCAGAAACCGTTAATCTGTGAATTGTAATGGACCTGTAGCAATGGAAGAAAAATCAGACCGGCATCACGTGGGTGGTTGGCATTTTTCAATGCAGTCTCTGCTCACGTGAAGATCTCATTAGCGAGTCTTCATTCGTTGGCACATCTGCCCAAATTAATTGAGTTAATTTTGCTGAACGAACCGGTAATGACAGGTTATTAATGTTCCCCACCAGGCTGAATGATATCGACATTTATTTGAACTCCCAACAAACTTTACAATCGGAAATGCGTTTTATCTACAGAGCCGACCACTTAATCTGAGCAGATGTTTGAGTCCATACGTCAATTGCTCCCTGAATTTCCTCTGTGTCAGAGTGTAGATACACGTGTTGGTGCAGGTGGAGAGAAACTGCAACATGAACCCAATCTCTTGCAGGATATACGTCGGGGTGTTGAAATATCTGTCAGTGTAAGAGTAATTCTGAACTTGCCAGTTCATAGTATATACAATATAGGGGATCCACAACAATATGAAATTGGCTGACAGAGCGAACAATAAAATTATTGACTTTCTCCGGTTCTCCACCTGTGGATCATTCTTTTTCTCTCTGTTGTTCCTGAGCCCCCGGCGATCTCTGTTTGCCGCGATAACTGTGAAAGCATTAAAAAGTAGAATCAAACCGATCGGCAATAAAGGTGTATTGATAGTGTTAAACAACTGGAATGCTTTCCACGCTGGTAAAGTTGGGTATTCCACTCTCGCAATGCATAGCCAGGGTATGTTGTCAATGATAATGTAAGGTTCTACCGCAAAGTAGAATGGAACACTTTTCGCACAACTTCCTAAACAGACAACTACAATCACAATAGTCGCTGTCCTCTCGGTGCAGTATCGTTCCCGCAGCTTTTGACTGCAGATTGCAACGCAGCGATTGAACGTGAAAGCCACCGTGAGCCAAACAGAACAGTCCGTGGTTGCGAGCCTCAGGACAAGAGTCATGGCGCAAACCGGTGTAATGAGCAAAGTAAGGGAATACATATAAATATTATTTATATCACCGAGTACAACAGCAATAATAACACACATTAAATCAGCTGCTGCCATTGCCAACAGGTAACGGGAGATGCATTCAGAGAGTCCGCAGTTTCCCAGACAGGATCACAATCGCCACTAAATTAACTGCAAGAAAGCAAAAACGAGTTAGGATCATGCGCAAAATCCCTGAAATTTTTACTTGATATAGGTTCAAATAAATGTGTTGTATCGGATTGAGTGAGCCTCAGACATCTGATCGTATGCGGGATCAGGCGGCCCTCGATACCGAGAGTGGAAATATTGTTCGCACAGGCTCCATCACTGTCCTACGATTGGATGATAACGACGCAACCGAGTAACAGTTGAACCGCAGCTTTGCAGTTGACAGCAGGTTTTCCAATCGACTGCTTATCGACCCCCTGATCTAGACAGACCCATGACTGTAGCTGAGAATTTTGAAGGGTTTATATATTGCGGCCATAAAATGCGCTCGTGGAAACTGTTTCTTCGGAGATAACATTTTGGAGAGGAGGGACGGCAGAGCTAAATTGATTCTTTGATTTACAGGTGGCAAATAATGTTGAATTTGTACATTGGGACCGAGACACAATAGAAAAAAATGGCATTCTCACGTTGTGAGATGGATGTAAGAAATAAAATATATCATATTTTATCTAAATTAAAACCCGCCTAAGGAAGAAGGACGCGGAAAAACAGGTATATGGAGGAATTTAAGATGGAGGCGGGTTATATCGGAGTCAGCGTTTAAGGGCCGGCACAACTTTGTTGGCCGAAGGGCCTGTTCTCTGCTGTGCTGTTCTATGTTCTAAAACGGAGAAGTTGTGCACGTTATTGTGGCAATTTCAAAGACAAATAAACAGACAAAAATATACATATCAGAGAGTTAAAAAAAAACCCGCGACGCCGAAAAACCAGGGGTCTCGCAGAGAGAGCTGCAACGATCCTTAAGATTTTGTTTTGATGTTTGTAATCATGGGAGTATCAATATTGATGCAGAATCAGATTCAGAACAATACCTGATGGGGACACTGGAAGTTGGAGTAAGGTAAAATGCTAGAACTGTAGCAATATTAACTCAATCACTTGTTAATATTGACCAAATGATCGGACACCAGAATAGAGCAACACTTAGAGAGAAAAATGAAAGAATAAATTAAAATATATATTTAAACCCGAATACGTTTCAAACACTCATCAGATGAGGCAGCACGCACATACAGCAGTAACCAAATCCAGTTACTTACCAGGGATGCCAGTCGTTGCCAGTACAGGATAGTAAATACTCGCCATGTAGTAAATTGCTGGATATCCCATTTTCTGTTTGAATTGGTGATCAGTTGAAAATAGTCCAACTGCCGATATCTACTGTTGTTTGCTTTGCAAGTTCTTATAGAGGAGAGGAACGGGCACTCTGACAATTAATCACACCACGTGGTCAGTCACATCAGTGAACAAACACTTCAGAATTGTTTTCGTTTGTATTAATTTCGTCATCGTGCAACTAAAATCGCTCCCTCGGAGGAATCACAAAATACCAACTATGTTTAATTTTGTTTATTCACACCTTCAAACGAGAACGTTGTACATTCTTTCTCCATGACACATAATTGATGCGTTTCACATAAAATAATCCTTAGTCTCAATACTTTTACAACGTGCACTATCACGCTCAAATAATTATCAGTAGTAAGAATAGGCGAAATGAATTAAGATTCTGAGAGTAAGGGAGGACGTTTAATTTGATTTTTGAATTCAATAATCTTTTTCTCGAAAGGGAATGTTTACAACTGCTTTCAGATCGGTTTGCTGCAACAGCAGTGGTCGGTCTGGATGATAAACAACTTCGTAAACGATTACATTAGTTATGTATCTCGAAGATCATCACGTCTAAACACGGGAAGTGGGGGGTGAGGAGACGAACTGGAAATATAAGGATGTAGTTAAAGGAAAACAGAGAATAAGAAAAGTTACGAAGGACAACAGAATTAAAGGGGCAGAAAGCTCAGGAAGGGATCAGAGAGTATGACCAAATGCAGTAGGGATCGGTGTGAGAATTGAGGGGAGTAATGGATAAACAATAATATATATGAATGTACGAATGTGAGAAATAAAGTGGATGAGCTTGAGGCTTGGTTGGAAATTGGCAAGTAGGAATAACAGAGACATGGCTGCAAGAGGACCAGGGCTGAGAAATGAATATTCAAGGGTATACGTCCTATCGAAAGGACAGACAGGTGGGCAGAGGGGGTGGGGTGGCTCTGCTGGTGAGGAATGAAATTCAGTCCCTTGCGAGGGGTGACAGAGAATCAGGAGATGTAGAGTTCGTATGGATAGAACTGAGAAATTGTAAGGGCAAAAGAACCCTCATGGGAGTTATCTACAGGCCCCCAAATAGTAGCCTGTACATAGGGTGCAAGTTGAATCAAGAGCTAAAATTAGCATGTCGCAAAGGTAATACTACGGTTGTAATGGGGGATTTCAACATGCAGGTAGACAGGGAAAATCAGGTTGGTACTGGATCCCAAGATAGGGAGTTAGATAGATAATTTATTCATCCCCATGGGGAAATTCAATTTTTTTTCCAATGTCCCATACACTTGTTGTAGCAAAACTAATTACATACAATACTTAACTCAGTAAAAAAATATGATATGCATCTAAATCACCATCTCAAAAAGCAT
Organism: Hemitrygon akajei; assembly: GCF_048418815.1. Taxonomy (NCBI): domain Eukaryota; kingdom Metazoa; phylum Chordata; class Chondrichthyes; order Myliobatiformes; family Dasyatidae; genus Hemitrygon; species Hemitrygon akajei. The sequence continues at coordinate 74,569 of NW_027332038.1, forward strand.
TAATAATAGCTTTTAAAAAGTTCTTAAGTCCTGGCAGTAGAATTGTAAAGCCTAATGGCATTGTGGAGTATTGACCTCTTCATCCTGTCTGAGGAGCATTGCATCGATAGTAACCTGTCACTGAAACTGCTTCTCTGTCTCTGGATGGTGCTATGTAGAGGATGTTCAGAGTTATCCATAAATGACCGTAGCCTACTCAGTGCCCTTCTCTCAGCTACCGATGTTAAACTCTCCAGTACTTTGCCCACGACAGAGCCCGCCTTCCTTACCAGCTTATTAAGACGTGAGGCGTCCCTCTTCTTAATGCTTCCTCCCCAACACGCCACCACAAAGAAGACGGCGCTCTCCACAACTGACCTATAGAACATCTTCAGCATCTCACTACAGACATTGAATGACGCCAACCTTCTTAGGAAGTACATTCGACTCTGTGCCTTCCTGCACAAGGCATCTGTGTTGGCAGTCCAGTCAAGCTTCTCGTCTAACTGTACTCCCAGATACTTGTAGGTCTTAACCTGCTCCACACATTCTCCATTAATGATCATTGGCTCCATATGAGGCCTAGATCTCCTAAAGTCCACCACTATCTCCTTGGTCTTGGTGATATTGAGACGCAGGTAGTTTGAGTTGCACCATATCACAAAGTCCTGTATCAGTTTCCTATACTCCTCCTCCTGTCCATTCCTGACACACCCAACTATGGCAGTGTCATCAGCGAACTTCTGCACATGGCAGGACTCCGAGTTATATTGGAAGTCTGATGTGTACAGGGTGAACAGGACCGGAGAGAGTACGGTTCCCTGCGGCGCCCCTGTGCTGCTGACCACCGTGTCAGACCTACAGTCTCCCAACCGCACATACTGAGGTCTATGTGTCAAGTAGTCCACTATCCAATCCACCATGTGAGAGTCTACTCCCATCTCCGTTAGTTTGTGCCTTAAGATCTTGGGCTGGATGGTGTTAAAGGCACTAGAGAAGTCAAGGAATGCAATCCTCACAGCACAACTGACCCCCTCTAGGTGAGAGAGTGATTTGTGCAGCAAATACGTGATAGCATCCTCCACTCCCACCTTCTCCTTATATGCAAACTGAAGAGGATCCTGGGCGTGCCTGGTTTGTGGCCTCAGATTCTGTATTGTTTGTGTATTCTGTATTCTCAGTTTGTGGAGTTCCTCCGAGATGGATACCCAGAACAGCTTGTACTGGAGCCTATGAGGGAGAAGGCAATTCTGGATTTAGTGTTATGTAATGAACCGGATTTGATAAGGGAACTCGAGGTAATGGAGCCATTAGGAGGTAGTGACCATAATATGATAAGTTCTAATCTACAATTTTAGAGGGAGAACGGAAAATCGGAAGTGTCAGTATTACAGTTGAACATTGGGGACTATGGAGCCTTGAGGGAGGAGCTGGCCAAAGTTGACTTGAAGGATACCCTAGCAAGGATGACAATGAAACAATGGCAGCTATTTCTGGGAATAATACAGAAGGTGCAGGATCAGTTCATTCCAAAGAGGAAGAAAGATTCTAAGGGGCGTAAGGGGCGAACGTGGCTGACACGGGATGTCAAGGACAGTATAAAATTAAAAGAGAAGACGTATAACATAGCAAAGATGGGTGGGAAGCCAGAAAATTGGGAAACTTTTAAAGAGCAACAGAGGATAACCAGAAAAGCAATGCAGGTAGCAAAGATGAGGTACGAAGGTAAGCTAGCCAAGAATATAAAGGAGGATAGTAAAAGCTTCTTTAGGTATATGAAGAGGAAAAAAATATAGTTAAGAACAAAGTTGGGCCCTTGAAGACAGAAATGGGTGAATATATGCTGGGGAACAAGGAAATGGCAGACGAGTTGAACAGGTACTTTGGATCTGTCTTCACTAGGGAAGACACAGACAGTCACTGAATGCACAACGGACTATATTAATTTTTGTGTGGATGCGGTTGTTCCTGTTAGAACTGTTCGCTGCTATCCCAATAATAAGCCCTGGATCACTAGTCACATCAAAGGCCTCCTAAACCAGAAGAAGAGGGCCTTTAAAGATGGTGATCGGTTGGAGCTTAAAAGAGTTCAGAAGGAACTCAGAGTACAGATAAGGGGGGCAAAGGAGCAGTATAGGAGAAAGTTAGAACAAAAGCTGCAGAAAAAAAAGCATGAAGGAGGTGTGGGATGGGATGAAGATCATCACCGGATGTGGTGCAAAGCGGGGGGCAAACATAAGTGGAGATGTGGAGAAAGCGAACCAGCTGAATAACTTCTTCAATAGGTTCGACAGCACAATCTCACCCTCACTGCAGAACTCCACACCAGGCTTACTTCCCTCACAGGAAAATAGCCACTCACAGGAGACCTGGCCCACGCCCAGGTTTACGGCTGCACAGGTGGAAGGTCAACTGAGGAAGATCTGTACCAGCAAGGCGGCTGGACCGGATGGAGTTTCCCCACGATTACTGAGGGCCTGTGCGACTGAACTGGGAGAACCACTACAGCGCATCTTCAACATGAGTCTAGATCAGAGAAGAGTCCCCAGGCAGTGGAAAACATCCTGTATTGTCCCGGTACCGAAGAAGCCACAACCAAAGGAGTTGAATGACTTCAGACCTGTTGCCTTGACGTCGCACGTGATGAAGACCATGGAGCGGCTGATAATACAGAATCTGAGGCCACAAACCAGGCACGCCCGGGATCCGCTTCAGTTTGCGTATAAGGAGAAGGTGGGAGTGGAGGATGCTATCACGTATTTGCTGCACAAATCACTCTCTCACCTAGATGGGGTCAGTTGTGCTGTGAGGATTACATTCCTTGACTTCTCTAGTGCCTTTAACACCATCCAGCCCAAGATCTTAAAGCACAAACTAACGGAGATGGGAGTAGACTCTCACATGGTGGATTGGATAGTGGACTACTTGACAGATAGACCTCAGTATGTGCGGTTGGGAGACTGTAGGTCTGACACAGTGGTCAGCAGCACAGGAGCGCCACAGGGAACCGTACTCTCTCCGGTCCTGTTCACCCTGTACACATCTGACTTCCAATATAACTCGGAGTCCTGCCATGTGCAGAAGTTCGCTGATGACACGGCCATAGTGGGGTGTGTCAGGAATGGACAGGAGGAGGAGTATAGGAAACTGATACAGGACTTTGTGATATGGTGCAACTCAAACTACCTGCATCTCAATGTCACCAAGACCAAGGAGATGGTGGTGGACTTTAGGAGATCTAGGCCTCATATGGAGCCAGTGATCATTAATGGAGAATGTGTGGAGCAGGTTAAGACCTACAAGTATCTGGGAGTACAGTTGGACGAGAAGCTAGACTGGACTGCCAACACAGATGCCTTGTGCAGGAAGGCACAGAGTCGACTGTACTTCCTTAGAAGGTTGGCGTCATTCAATGTCTGCAGTGAGATGCTGAAGATGTTCTATAGGTCATTTGTTGAGAGCGCCCTCTTCTTTGTGGTGGCGTGTTGGGGAGGAAGCATTAAGAAGAAGGACGCCTCACGTCTTAATAAGCTGATAAGGAAGGCGGGCTCTGTCGTGGGCAAAGTACTGGAGAGTTTAACATCGGTAGCTGAGCGAAGGGCGCTGAGTAGGCTACGGTCAATTATGGAAAACCCTGAACATCCTCTACATAGCACCATCCAGAGACAGAGAAGCAGTTTCAGCGACAGGTTACTGTCGATGCAATGCTCCTCAGACAGGATGAAGAGGTCAATACTCCCCAATGCCATTAGGCTTTACAATTCAACTGCCAGGACTTAAGAACTTTTTTAAAGCTATTATTAATGCTTTTTGAGTTAGTGATTTAGATGCATATCATATTATTACTGAGTTAAGTATTGTATGTAATGAGTTTTTGCTACAACAAGTATATGGGACATTGGAAAAAATGTTGAATTTCACCATGGGGATGAATAAAGTATCTATCTATCTATCTATCTATCTATCTAACAGTGGTCAGAGGACCTAGGGTAACGGAGGTACTGAAGGAAATACAGATTGGGCAGAAAATGGTGTTGGGTACACTGATGGGACTGAAGACTGATAAATTCCCAGGGCCTGGTGGTACTTCACTTCCCAGGGTACTTAAAGAGATGGCTCTGGAAATCGTGGTCGCATGGGTAATCATTTCCCAATGTTCTATAGATTTAGGATCAGTTCCTGGGGATTGGAGGGTAGCTAATTTTATCCCAGGTTTTAAGAAAGGAGAGACAGGGAAAACAAGGAATTATAGACCAGTTAGCCTGACATCTGTGGTGGGGAAGATACAGGAGTCAATTATAAAAGATGAAATAGCGGTACATTTGGATAGCAGTGGCAGGATCGGTCCGAGTTAGCATGGATTTACGAAGGGGAAATCCAGCTTGACTAATCTTGTGGAATTTTTTGAGGATGTAATTATGAAAATAGACAAGGGAGAGCCAGTGGATGTAGTGTACCTGGACTTTCAGAAAGCCTTTGATGAGGTCCCACATAAGACATTAGTGGGGAAAATTCGAACACATGGTATTGGGGGCAGGGTACTGACATGGATAGAAAATTGGTTGTCAGACAGGAAACAAAGAGTGGGGATTAAATGGTCCTTTTCAGAATGGCAGGCAGTGATAGTGGGGTACCGCAAGGCTCGGTGTTGGGACTGCAGTCTTATACATTATACATTACAGTGTGCATTAACGATTTAGATGAAGGGATTAAAGGTAACATTAGCAAATTTGCAGATGATACAAAGCTGGGTGGCAGAGTGAAATATGAGGAGGGTGTCAGTCGGATGCAGGGTGACTTGGACAAGTTGGGTGAGTGGGCAGATGCATGACAGATGCAGTTTAATGTGGATTAATGTGAGGTTATCCACTTTGGTGGCAAGAACAGGAAGGCAGATTACTATCTGAATGGTGTCAAGTTAGGAAAAGGGGAAGTACGAGGAGATATATGTATCCTTGATCATCAGTCACTGACAGTAAGCATTCAGGTACAGCAGGCAGTGAAGAAAGCTAACTGAATGTTGACTTTCATAACAAGGGGAGTTGAGTATAAGTGCAAAGATTTCCTTCTGCAGTTGTGGAGGGCCCTGTTCAGACCCCACCTGGAGTATTGTGTTCAGTTTTGTTCTCCAAATATGAGGAAGAACGTTCTTGCTATTGAGGGAGTGCAGCGTATGTTCACGAGGTTAATTCCCGGGACGGCACAACTGTCATATGTTGAATGATTGGAGCGACTGGGCTTGTATACACAATTTAGAAGTATGCGAGGGGATCTGATTGACACATATAAGATTATTAAGGGATTGGACACGCTAGAGGCAGGAAACATGTTGCTGATGTTGGGGGAGTCCAAAACCAGAAGCCACAGTTTAAGAATAAGGAGTAGGCTATTTAGAACGGAGTTGAGGAAAAACATTTCACCCAGAGAGTTGTGGATCTGTGGAATGCTGTGCTTCAGAAGACAGTGGAGGCCAATGCTTTCAAGAAAGAGTTAGATAGAGCTCTTAAATATAGCGGAGTCAAGGGATATGGGGAGAAAGCAGGAACAAGGTACTGATTGTGAATGATCAGCCATGATCACAGTGGATGGCGGTGTTGGCTCGAAGGGCCGAATGGCTTACTACTGCACTTATTGTCTAATGTCTAAACCGATATGGGGATAGCAGTGTCATCTGTGATTAATGTAAGGAGACTGTTTCACAAAACTCTCCGTAAAAGTAGATTTATTCCATACCATTTTCCCCCACAGAACTGCACTGTTTAACAAGAAGTACTCGTATTTCTCCCAATAATATATCGATCCACTCCATCTCTCTCCATTAACATTTCTTCCAGGTGTGTTATATTCATACAATGTACACTTAATCTTTTTTCTTTCATCTTTATGCAAGTTTTACAAGGCTCAGCGTGTCCAATGTAGGGAGGAAAATGACGTCCAACAGCGGTGACTTATCCACAGGTGGTGCACTCTCAATATTTCCATTAGTGGATTTAACCCAGGCAACCTGTTCATATTAACTACCTTCACAGTTTGGTCCGGATCAATTATGACCCGGCTCAAGAATCCCCTCATAACAAGCGTCTGTAGTAAATCTTCAGCCACAAGTCTATTTAGAATGTATAAATAGCCTGTCTGACATTAATAGGTCACTTCAGGAAAAGTCATCAAATGTCGGCTTCAAATGGTGTTTAGGGTATTGTTACTGCTGTCAAATGTCAAAACGGGTCAAATTTGACCCGAACAGTATGTAAGGGTTAAGACATGTTGCGGTAAAGTGAAATGAGTTGATATCCGCTCGAAATAACAATAACTTATACTCGCGCTTTCCGTGTGTGTGAGAAGACCCCTGCCTTCAATATATCTCTGATAAATCATTTCGGAACTGTTTTTGTTGTCGCCAGACGCACGTTGTTTTATTGTAGAATCTGTTTCTGATAAATATTTTGCTTGGGAACTCCCACGCTTTCCCACGTGAAACACCTGTACGGCCAGTCATGGTGTCCAGTGAAAGAAGAATTACTATATATAGTGTCTATGTCGCAGCTTGTATCTTTAGAATATAATGGGTCTCTACAACAACAACACCATGACAGCTCCTTCGGTGAACTTGCCATTTGACTTAGGACAAGAAGGTCTTTCCGTCTCATATAAGCCAATGAGAACTCTTGTTTGATATCGGTCAGTATTTGTCTTTATTATCAACAATACAGCAAGTCAAACGGTTCAGTTTTGACTCTGCTGGAATAACTTTTCAATTCTTTGTGATTAATTTAACGGCGATTGCGTACCTTGTCTCTGGAAATATGTGGAATTTGGAAATCTATCCCCTGTACCAGGTAGAAATGGCAAAAAGAGATCTCATACTAGTTGTCTTCGTTGCGATTGTGTACACGAATTACATATATTATTAAGTAAATTTATTGCAGATCACTCATATTTGCGCTCAGGCTCTTGCACCGAATGTTGTAAATAGGGACGGTGTCATTTGACTAACAGTGGGTTTCTCTTTCAATTTCTCTTGTTACATACCCCGTGGATTTCTTGTGACTGTCTTATGACCATGATGTTATTGATTATCTGGTAAGCATTATGTAACGGTCTTGTGATGATGGGGTGATGTAAGTTCCCGCCAGTGAGAGGTCACATGATGTAGTTTTCACGCCAGTGAGAGGTCGTGTGATGGCCTGTTTCAACAGGTATAAAACGGGAAAGCCTTGCTGTGACGCAGGTCAGTTCGTGGTTTAATTCGTCGGTGACTCCGTTATGCTGCGTATTCGTCTCATGACGCAGTTTTGTTTTAAATTAGAGTTTTAATTTAAAGGGTATTGCTAGCAGTTTCGCCACAACGCTGCCAGTTTTGGTCCAGTCAGAAAGTGAAGATTTATCGAAGTGCGAGAACCCAAAGAATCGAGTAAAATTGGTGTCGTCGGCGGTTTACTACAGGATCAATATTATTGAATCCTCGTTCAGAAGGTAGTAACCTGCATCCGAGATAATCCCTGCTGTAAAAGCAGAAAGGGTTGGGTGCAGCGTTACTCGCGAAAGAAAAAGGTCAGTTCATTTAAACCGTTTTTATTTCCTTCGTCGTAAATCCTTCAGGCGATGTATTTCTCGGCTGGGGTCAGCAGTAACATCACGTCGTCGAGGAATTCCTTTCTTCAGGAAAGTCTCTCCCAAATTATAGTATAAATCATTTGGACTTTTGGCATTTACCACTTTTAAGAAAAGTGTTCGCATTTATCGCTTTAAGAACTGTTCGAGTTGCCGTATAGCAGTTAACTTCCGGTTAAGTTAGTCGTTTATTTACTTTTCATTTGTTGTAGAACTGTGTTTAAATAAATATTTCTTTATTTATGAAAACCCTGTCTCAATCCTATATTCATTGTTGCCATATCAAAACACTCTATCGCAATTTGTTGACAAACTCTGGGGGTATGATACTGCACCAAGAGAACAGCCTTTGTGGTTATAATGTTTATGTCGTTCGCTCTATTAGGCAATTTCAACGACTCTAGTTAGTATCTTCTATCGTTTGCCATTTACCAAACAACAGCTCGCATGTATGTTGCAAATGATAAGTTTCTGGGTTAACAAGTGTGCCTGTGGGCTAATGTAGGCAGGGTGCAGAAAACAGCTGAAGAATGTAATGAAGTATATATTTTTATTCAGGGGCTGCTGTGCAGATAACGAGCGACGCGAATTGCAGGTTGGCAGAGTATGGGAGCAAATGTTGTGAAACATTAGTGCATTTGCCAGATCTGCCATTTATTCATTGAATCATAGGTTTATGGAATTACAGAGACTGGAATAAGTATTTAGCCCAACTGGTCTTTATAGTCAAGGCCCCTAACTACGCTTATATCATGCCCGCTTGTCAGCCATATCCAGATACACCTAGTCCATCCATGTAACTATCCGAATGTCTGTTAATCATTTCAGTTTTACTTATCTCTACCTGTCTGCCAGTTCGTTTCATAATTTCAACAATGTTTCTTCAAAATCCTTTCTTCGTTATCATGTTAAATCGTAGTGTTAACATGTTTCCGGGCATCGCTGTAAGCTGAACGCTCCATATTTCCTGTCCCTCTCCATGGTAAACAGATTAATTCATGGAGGTATCTGCTTGATCACTGGGTACACTTACATCCGCCGGAGGTTGCATCTTTAGTTTAGTCTGGATGGGAAATTGGGGCAAACGACAAAGTATTGGTGCTATTATTTCTGCGTAGGTAGAAGTTTATTAATGGAAGGATTTGGCAGCTTTAGTGAGGGTGCAGCGGGATACACCAGGATACTGCCTGGACTTAAGGTAATGCCCTTTGAATGTCAGTTAACCGAGCCAGAACTTTTCTCTTCGGAGATAAGGAGGATGAGGTGTGAATTGACAGAGGTATACTAGATGATAAGAGGCATTGATAGAATATGTGCCTAGATGCTTTTTTCCCATCGCCGAAATGGCTAATATCAGAAGGCATTATTTTAAGGTGATTGTACGTAAGCATAACGGTGGGTCAGAGGACAGCAGTTTATACAGAGTGCTGGGTGCGTACAACGCCCTGCTCGGGGCGGTAATAGAGCGAGATGTGTTAGGAGCATTTATCAAACTCTCCACATGCAAATAGATGATAGCAAAGTGGACGTCTACGCTGGAGTGATCTGTTACTGTGTAATGACTATTCTAAGATTGTCAGTTGTTTGCGAAGTTTCTGAAGGAAGTAAAATAGGAGCATTGACTCTTTTCCGCATTCCCTTTAAATCTGTGTTTTCAGTTTCATTCGCCCAGGTGGAATCCATGACAACGTGTTGAAAATGTGCAGGTCTCTCTCCTGGATGCGAGTCTAATAAATTCAGTGAGAATAGAGCATTGGGGAAATTAATGATTAGTGTTCATTTAAGTAACGAATTTACATGTGGTATTTTGGGAGACAGATCGGTATAATTCGGGAGCAATCTGAAAAGTAGCCTTTCTAAACTGCGTTTCTATAGAATGTTAAAATATGTTGCACAAGATTTCTAGTACACTGATTTTGAATTTCGAGTTAATATAGAAAATTGCATCACGTAAGAACTGTGACTGTATTCTAAAATGCTAATGAGCAGATAAGATTCTTGTCCTTCATGTGTTTAAGTATGCTGAATGATTGCATAGACGCATAATTATAATAAAATAAAGGAATTCATAAAAAGTAGTTGCTGACGTCAGTTACGTGAGTCTGTTTACAGTTTCAGAGACACAGAGACGATAAGATTCCAACAGCAGAATGCGAGCTCTTTTCTTACTTTCCACTCTGTTTTTTTTTAATTTCATGAATTACTCAAACTTGATTCCACCCTGATCTTTAAAAAAAAAATCGGACAGCAAAAAGTCGGATATTGAAATGGTTGTTCGGAATGAGTTGGGACAAATTACGTTTCAGCTGCTGAGGAAAGTGTCCGTGACACCCCACGTTCTGAGGATCGAGGATCTGGGTCTTCTGTTCGGCGGACCTGAAGAGAGAAGACGCCGAAATGGAGTCATGATCCGACGAAGGCCGTGGAGATAGAAAGAGAATCAGCGAAGGAGAAACCGTGATCTTCAACGAGTGCACATTAGACTGTTTCATTAAAATGGGACCTTTCTTTTTTTTCGCTTTCTCCTCATTAACTCTGTAGTCAAATTAAGAATTATAAAGCTAAACTTTATGCGCTGCATTGTCTGTCATTTCGTGGTACTGATTTGTTACAGGTAACAAATGTCGCAGCGTCCACAAAAACGGGGGTTTTCGAGGTGGACTAGCACCTCAGTCTCACCCGCTTGGCAGAGCCAAAGATTGTCTTCCCTTGACTTACGAGGCCAACGGAACCTAATGGTTACCATTGTGGGGGTTTGTCCGGGATTTGGGATGCTCTGTGATGCTGCATTGAACCAATGCATTGTGTGTTTAATTCTGTGCTAAACTATGGCCAGGTAAAGTGATGACAATGCGGGGGTGTGGATGCTGCCGGGGTTGAGCGGTGGTGTGAATCCACGGGGTTACTGGCAATGAATGCGAGCGTATCGAGTGGGATCGATATTCGTACTCCTGGTGAATTGTTATTTCCAGTTTTAAGTACAGTTAAACTGCAGGGAAAGTTACAATTGTGGGGTGGAGATTTGATAAAATAATGGGCACAGACTTCGTTCTAGTTCAGACCAGCGCTGACATAACGGCAGTGGAACAGCCTGGTTATATTGGGGCCCCAGGAGAGGAGGCGGGGGCGTGGACTGTCCGCACCTCCATGAAAGTTTTTATACATGAGAGGAACGTGCACACTGGTAATTAATTATACCACGTGGTCAGTCATATCGGTGACAGTCCACTGAACAAACACGTCAGGTCGAATCGCAAGTCCAGACTCCCGCAGCCCGGGGCGGAGTCTTCAGAGACAGGGTTCCCTTGTTTCTACGAAGTGAGGCAGGGGGCAGTGTGATTTGGAAAGTCTATTTAGTTCCCAAGCGAGGAGTACGTTGGGTTAACTCCCTGGTAAATAAGTGGAAAAAAATGCCCAAGTTCAAGTCCCAGCTGTGATATGGTCCCTCTGTTTTCAGGAACGAAGCCCATCGCTGAAGGGGAAAAGGAGTATGAGACTTGGGCGGAGCAGTCCAAGTTGTTAGATGAGTGACATTCCTCTGATAATGTAAAACGACAGTGATTGGGTGAATGTTTGAGCGGGTGGGCTGATGAACAATTGAGAGCCGTGAAACTCACAATACCGCTGTCACTCCGGCAGCCTAAATGCAAGCACTAGAAAAGGCGCTCGTTGCGACGGAAAGCCCAGTGGCGCTCATGATTGGGCTTCGGAGCGTGTGTCAGGAGGAGTGGGAGAAGCTTTCTGCCTACAGTTTTTTTTCGGCTGAAAGGGCAGCTAAATTGCCTGTGGCACAGAGAGGTCATTCAGACGGTTGAATTGAATCATTTGAGAATGGAGCAGATAGCGAAAGGCGCCCAGTCCCAGAACCTGATCGCTTGCGGACTTCGACTGTGTTCAGCTGATCAGAGAAGTACAAGAGGAAGAGAATGCGTAGGAGGCCCGGGACGCCTCCGTCAGCAGGGTACGGTCCTCGCTAGTGGTGCCCTTCGTTTAACTGACCGAAAGGATTGGTGGAGGAGATTGTGGCAGAGTTGAGAACTGAGCTGTCCCGGTGCGGCCCACTGATAGAGTTGATAGGGAGACGGATTCTCTGAGGGGAGAGACTATGAAGAGGGCTGCTAGCAACCGGGGTCCCGCAAGATGAGGAGCGGCTGGTATTGTCTGTTGCAACTGTGGAGAAGAGGGACACTTCAGGTGGGAAATGTTTTGCGAACAGTTGAAAATGATTCTAGCTCTGGCATAATCTGAAATGCATGTGAGGTGGAAGCGGATTTGGGTTTGCACACAGATTTGGTGGTGTGCATGGATTTAGGAATGTATCGGCAAATATGGTTGTACAGGGGTTTTGGAGTCCGTGCGGATTTGGGCGTGCAGATCAATATTGGGTGTAAGCGGATTTGGGGATGTACGCAGCGTTAGGTGTGTGTTGGTGCATACGAAATTGTGGCTGTCGACCGATATGGGATTTGACGAGCCACAAAGTCGTTTAATTTATAAAGGCTTTAAAATAAGTGAACTTCAAACTTTGAACTTTAAACTTAAGCATTGAACTGCACTGGAAAATTGTAAAGACCGATATTTTGTGAAGGGTTTGAATTTATTCTTTCTTTGGCATACTCGGATTCGAGCAGGTTCTCTGGATTTACGATCATGATGAATCTCACGTTTGTTTCATTTATTAATCAATGCACTTGCATTTTTTTTTCAAATCTATTTGTATTGTGTTTTTAAGTTTGACGTTGTTGCTCATGATTTGCGCACGAACTTTAGGCCTCGTTCTTTAACGTCGAGGCAGCTATTTTCTGAACTGTTTGACACGATCCATGCTCTAAGATAACCCAATGTGCAAGTGCTTTTGAGGTGCACAACGGATTTGGGATAGAGCACTGAATTAGTGACGGCCATTGCGGGTCTGCACACGGCTTTGGTGGTGCACATGGATTTCGGGATGTGTTCTCAAAAATGGGGGTGCGCACCGACTTAGGGATTGAGCAACTTAAAGGTTTGCTGGCAAATACGGCTGTGCACACTCTTTCGGTGTTACACCCAGATTCGGGTGTGTCGGCCAATCTGGTATTACAAACGAGGTGCGCGGGGATCTTCAATGTTGAGACAGCCATTTGATGAACTGTTTGAAATGATTCCTGTTCTAATGTATTCTGTCAGGCAGATTTAGGGGTACCCATGGATATCGGGAATGCACGGATTTAGTGGTTCATTCCAGAAAATGTTGGTGCGCACTGCTCAGTGGATTGCGTATAATTCGGGATGTGTCATCAAATAATGGGTGCACAAATAATGGAGAAATGATGGGTCTGTGCACATGGGTTTGGTGATGCTCGTAGTTTTAAGTGTGTCTTGTCGAATATGGGGGTGCACACGGATTTGGGGTTACACTTTTATTTGACCGTGTCGACCAAATTGGAGTGTGTGTGGATTTTAATGTCGAAAAAAGTCATTTTCTGAAGTGTTTGAAATTATTCCTGCTCTGAGATAACCTGTTATGCTTGTGCGGGTGTCAGCGTATTTGGGCACACACGGATTTTGGGATTGTGCAGATTTGGGGCGGTGTAGGTAAATATAAGGATGCAGACTGGTTTGGGGATGCGAACAGATTTAGTGATGCGTACGTCAATATGGGGATGGTAACAGATTTCGGGTTTTTCATACAGTTGTGATGTCCGCGGATTTGGAATTCTCACGTTTCTCATGTTTTTTCTAATTATGAATATGTTGATAAGAAATGATTCTTAGACTGGGATAATAATGTCTGTGTGATCGTGTTTGAGTTGCACAGTAAATTGGCGGTAGCGCAGATTGTCGGCGAATTGGAGTTGAACATGTTTTTCGGGATTCTCATCGGTGAATTTTCGAATATGCGGGTGCGCACTGATTTGGGGATTTTGGAGATTTATGAATGTGTCGGCAGAGATGGGGACACGCACGCATTTAGTGATTCAATATGGGAGTGCACACTTGTTTGAAGTTGCACCAAGGTTTGGGTGTGTCGGTCAATCTGGAGTTTCAAAGCATTTCCGGGTGCTTTCTTGCCCAGGCAACTGTTTTCTAAAGGGTTTGAAATGATTGTCGCTCTGAAAGAGTCTATTCTGCATGCGGGCGTGTCAGCGGGTTCGGGGAGCGACCCTCATTGGGGATAACGCAGTATTAGGGAAGTCACTGCCAATATGGGTGCGCACAAGGTTTGGGGGTGTACATGATTTGGGGGTGCGCACTGATTTGGGGGTTGAGTAGCTTTAGAGATTTGTTGTAAAATAAAGGGTGTACTTGGCTGTTGGTGGTTCATGTGCATTTGGGAATGGCCGCAGATTTAGTAGTTGTACAGGATACGGCGTACAAGCGGGTTTGTTTCCTTTATGGATGATTCCATAATCAATGCACTTCGGACAATTAACAATACACTTGTTGGTGGGGCTCTGGAATCCCGAATTTGCATGTGGGGGTGTCATCTCCCCAATTGGTGTTCACACTTTTAAGTCGGTGTCGTCGAGTGGTTTGAGGGATGCGAACAGATGCAGTGATACAGAGGTGTACACAAAATGGGGTTGCTCATTGATTTAGGGTTGTGTAGGGATGTTTACTGATTTCGCTGTTCTCACAGTGCCGTAGTGGCTGCGTATTTGGAGTTGTGACGTGTATATTTTGGTGGAGGCAGCCATTTCGTGCGAAGGTTGCCTGGAACCTTCTGGAATCCCGAATTTGCATGTGGGGGTGTCATCTCCCCAATTGGTGTTCACACTTTTAAGTCGGTGTCGTCGAGTGGTTTGAGGGATGCGAACAGATGCAGTGATACAGAGGTGTACACAAAATGGGGTTGCTCATTGATTTAGGGTTGTGTAGGGATGTTTACTGATTTCGCTGTTCTCACAGTGCCGTAGTGGCTGCGTATTTGGAGTTGTGACGTGTATATTTTGGTGGAGGCAGCCATTTCGTGCGAAGGTTTGTGGATGTACTTTGACTTTGGAGTGTACACGGACTTGCGCAGGAACGCGTATTCGGGTGTCTCGACGGATTTGATGTTGCACACAATTTTGTGGGTCCATTCGGACTTGGGGTGTCGGTGGATTTGTGGATGTAACGACTATCAAAGTTGTGTCATTTACATATGATATTGGTGTATCTGCAGATTCCGAAGTAAGTCGAATCTGAAGGCTGTAACATTGCGGCACAGATTCTGGAAGCTCTTGCTCAGGGATAATATGATGTGGAGATGTCAGAGTGTTCGAGGTGGTGCTGGTTGTGGTTTGAGATGAGGAGATAGGGAGAAGGGAAGTTGCCAATCCAACGGATAGTCAACAGAATAGAGGAAAAGAGTGATCCTCAGATAAATATCTTTGGATCAAGAGGAGTGGATGTTGGCCAGAAATAATGTCAATCTACAAATCAGCGAGTTCAAATTCGTCAAGAACAGTGGTTCAGACAGACTAATTGTCTTTGATTCTGCCGCATGCTTGGGGATGGAGGCTGCTATTTTGTGAAGACTCTCTATTCTTCATTTTGTGAGCTTGACATGCTGGGTTCGTTGAATGCTTTAAAGGAGACATAATGATACTGCAAGTAATCAGAAGGACTGGGGATCATTTCCAAATAAGAAGTTCTTTGATTGGATATAACATGCATACTTGTGAATGTTGGGGTTGGGGCCTGCCCGGAGTGCTTCGAGCTCATTGCTGATTGAGAACAAAGAGCCATAAATTATCCACTGTCACTTGACGGGAAGAGGGCAATAAAAGGATGCTGGCTTGGAGCAGAACCAATAACAGGGTATTATGGGCAGACAAATGACCTGTGGTCAATGACACAGGAATGTGATATTTGAATTGATAAGGAATGGATATAAAAGTCGACACTTCGTGTGTGTTAGTAACATTAACTTCGAAGAATAACCATCACGGATATAAACGTGAGCACATCTGTATAAAACACGTGGCAAGTGAATCGGGGCAATGAGGAAATCCTTTGCCCGGGTCATACCTTTGCTATTATTTGACTTTACAGGAGAGTCAGGGATATTAGCCGGTGTGCACACAAGGTATTTAGTGAATGAATTCACGTTAATGTTAGTTTACACAAAAATAATTCCGGACATTGTTGGTAGAGGAGTGGAAAAAAACCTACAATATGAAAAGAGGTGCAGCTTGTGTTCAATGATGCGGATAATGAAACACACTGGGGAACATAAAAATATCGAGTCTCCATCACTTACAGCTTTACACAGCTGCTTCTGTTTCTGATTTCGCATACCACCAAGAACAGAATCAATAAGTATAATTGTTAAAATATCGCGCACGGAAGTAAACATACGTATAACGTAGTTAAACACTGAAAAATATTGCGAATAGCGCTGCAAATAGACGTTAGGTTGATGTTGCTCCGAGCAGGCTGTGCACAACAAAGAGAATTATTGCGCATCACAAATCAGATTAATTACAGTCAGAAATAGATGTAGTTAACCCGTTGTAGTGCAGCACATGCAGAAATACGGGATACACCACATGTCGGTATAAAATGAAATTAGGACGCATTATTATTAAAGGTTTTGACATAATTTTATTTGTTGCTCTGATAGGCGTAAACATTCCAACGAAAATTTCTCTGCAGAAGGGGAAGGATGTGAAACACAGACTTGATGAATCCGCCCAAAATCTCCACTAGTCAAACTCAGACTCTCTGACCTCTTGGAGAACCACTTCCTGGATTGGAACTGCAAGACAGCGGACGCGAACAGACACATTGAGTGTGAAGCGGGAACGTCAGAACGGTTACGGGCTCTTGTATTCAATATGCAAAATGGTCTGTACTTTCAAAGCACGTGACTGACCGCTCTGATGTCGTCATTGCTTCTCTGGATCTCAGCTCACTGAACTGAGATGATGATATCGCTGCAGGCCAAGCTGCCGAAGTCATTCCTATTCCACGCGCACCGTTGACCATGATGATAATTTTGCCTCTGGAGCCTTAACACTGACCACAGTGGTACCGTTACTGTGTGTCCTGGTCATTCCCAAGACCGCCATGTTTGAAATTCCTCCTCTCTGCGTAAAATTCAATTTGAGAATTATCAAATGAGAGTTCCCCGCAGTCAGCTGATCGTGAATATCTAGCTCAAAGGCACCTATAAATGGTGTACATCAGCGATTCTCAACGGGGTCCATTTGGCTCCCTTGGGGGCCCTGGCACATTTGAAGGGGGCCACCGACTGAAAACTGTCAGAAGGGGAGCCCCCAGGGTTTATGGGGGCCCTGGTAACTGAACCGATGAAATACCGAAACAGCAAACATCATTGGAGTCAATAGATTCCCTCCTATTTATAATTTCGTTCCAACACACCGTTTGAATTCGGTACAACTGGTACATTCATTGTTTAAGCTCTTCCCACACAGCCTCACTTCAGAGTCAGTCGCGATTAAGACTGCTCCGTGTCAACGTATTCAATCAAGGGTTATCGCATCCATTATCGCCATACTTCCTTCTCCGAAGATCAGCGTGTCTTGCTAGGCTTTTTTTGCCTAGTAAC
Source organism: Hemitrygon akajei (assembly GCF_048418815.1). Classification (NCBI taxonomy): domain Eukaryota; kingdom Metazoa; phylum Chordata; class Chondrichthyes; order Myliobatiformes; family Dasyatidae; genus Hemitrygon; species Hemitrygon akajei. The sequence continues at coordinate 91,694 of NW_027332038.1, forward strand.
TTTAAAGTATATGTATTTGTATATATTATACGTTAAGGTAGGTAGTGAAAGCTGTTTAGTACTGCATATGACGTCACTGAAAGAAAATCCCTGGCTCCGGGTGACAACATTTTTTGTCAGTGATGTATCTGTATTTCGCGCGCTCATTCCCGACTCAAAAACGTTTAGGCAGCCTTCCTAAACCACTTCCCAGTCAATGTCGTCCACTTAGCTAGAAAAAAAAAGCAAAATCAGTTTTGTTTCATTTTTGGTAGTTTTAGCGAATGCATATGACAAGGAAAATTGAAAATATTGTATTATTATGCATTTCTACTATGTTATTTGCTAAATCAGTTAAAAATTGTAAATTTTCACGGTAATTTGGGAAATTGGCTGTGTAATTTCATCATCCAGTTTCAAACAGATATTTGAATCAAGAATGATCTGCCGAATAAATTTACAACACAGTGGGGAAAATCCCAATTCTTTTATTGCCTTTCCCTCAATATATTTGGTTGAGAGCGGATTCTGCAAGGTGGCTTCCTTGACAAAATCCAGGAACGGAATTGATATCGCAACAAGCGGTGACCTCCGACTGTCATTGCTTAATTTTGAGCCCGATATCATGAAACTTGCAAAAAAGCACCAAGCTCAAGGATCACATTAGGCCTGATAGATGTTTAATTTCATACAGTCGTTTTTAAAGTTTTGTCCAGTATGTCAGAATGTTCAAGTTTTCTTGGTGTCCAATAATAAATGATTTCCTCTCTATCTGTTCGTGTTGTATCCCCGTTTGAAAGGGGGGCCCTGGAACCTGAGAAGAGCTCCTGAGGGGGCCGTGGCCAAAATATGGTTGAGAATCACCGGTCTACAGTCATTCCCAAGACATCCATATTTTAAATTCCTCCTCTGTGCGTGGAATTCAATGTGAGCATTCTCAAATGAGAGTTCTCTGCAGTCAGCTGATCGCGATTATCGAGCTCAAAGGCACCTATAAATGGTGTACATTACTGCTCCATTTGATTCCATTTTTCTAATGTCAATAGACTGCAATTTGATAAAGTGTATCTGGTCTGGATTCTATGTAGATAAGCCACTGCACACCGGATTGCAAATTATATGAAATGAACACCAAGAGAAATAACCGGATAATTTGTTGCTCAGACTGGACGGTTATGTTTTGTGATGCGTCACAGGGTTCAGTTTAGGGATATAAGTTGTTGGAAAGAATATGACACAGCTGTAAATCTGCCAAGAGCAGGCTGTCCTCAATAAGTGAGAGATCGTGCCGGAAAGGCACATGTGATGGAGGCCACCAAGAGATATATGACACCTCGGGGAGAGTTAAATGCCTCAGTGGCTGAGAGGAGCCAGACTGCACAGAGAACAGCTGTTGTCCTGGTGCTGCGCCAATTTTCTTACTTTTCAATAACCTTTTTCACTGAGTTGCTTGGAGTGTTCCTTTGTCTTCATGATGTAGCTTTTGCCAGGACACTGTCTCAACAGCAGCTGGACTTGCCAGATGCAAGAAGGCCAGGAATGGCGGAGCAGTCTCATCGAACAGAGAACATTGAAATTTGCAACCCTCCGGCCGCCAATGTTATGCCACCACAATGCTGTAGCCTGCTCTAGAGACTGCCGAGAATGTCCCTAAAAGACCCTGTTGTATCCGGTTACACCATTACCGCCAGCAGTGCATTTCACGCAGCCAGCACTCTGAGTGTGAAAAACTTGCCCCTGACACTATTCCCCTTCACATAAATGCCAACATTGCGTTTACCTATTTACCGCAGTCTCAGCTAATAAAATAAACTTCTGGATGTCTTGCATGAGGAGTCCTAAGTCATTCTGTACCTCTGATGGTTGAATCTTCTCCCTGTTTAGATAATAGTCCGTACTATCGTTCCCTTTACCAAATGTATGATCATGCATTTCTCAACACTGTCTTTCATCTGCCACTTTTTTTGCCTATTCTCCCAATTTCTCTAAGTACTGCTACAAACACCTTTCTTCCTCACCACTACCAACCCCTCCACCTATCTTTATGTCATCCGCAAACTTTGCAACTAACCCTTCAATTCAATTGTCTAAATCGTTGATAAAGAATATGGAAAGTAGCGGTCCCAATACAGACCCCGAGGAACACCACTAGTCTCTGGCAACCAACCAGAAAAGGCCACTTTAATTACCACACGCTGCCTCCTGCCTGTCAGCCATTCCGCTGTCCATGTCAGTATCTTTCCCGTAACGCCATTGGATTTCATCTTGTTACGTAGTCTAATGTGCGGCACCTCATCAAATGACTTCTGACAATCCAAGTCAGTGACAACCTCTGCCTCTCCTTTATCCATACAGCTTGTATGTCCATATCCATACAGCTTTATCCATACAGCTCAAAGAATTCGAACAGGTTCATCAGGGAAGATTCCTTTGACGGAATCCATGCTCACTTTGACTTATTTTATCATCCGTCTCCAAGTACCGCGAAGCCTCATCCTGAATAAGACTCCAACCCTTTCCCAACCATTGAGGTCTGGATAACTGGCCTCTCCTTTCCTTTCTTTTGACTTTCTCCCTTCATAAAGCGTGGAGAGACATTTTCAATCTTCCAGTCCCCAAGGACCAGGCCAGAATCAAGAAATCCTTGAAAGATCATGACCAATGCATCCATTATCTCTTCAGTAACCTCTCTCAGGAATTTAAGATGTTGTCCCTCTAGTCCCCGTGACTTATCCACCTTAAGATCTCTGAGCTTGCCTAGAACTTTTTCCTTTCTATTAGCAATGGTACTCACTAATGCCCCGGCATACCAGACAGTGATGCAGCCCGTTGGAATGCTCTCCATGGTACATCTTTAGAAGTTATTTGTTGATATACCAAATCTCTTCATATTCCTAATGAAGTGTAGCTGCTGTATTGCCTTCTTTATAACTGTATCGATATGTTGGACCAGGTTAGATCCTCAGAGATCTTGACACCCACCTCTGATCCCTCTATGGGGATTTGTATGTGTCCCTTCATATTATCGTTCCGAACGTCATAATCAGTTTTTCATCGTACTCACTTTGAGTGAAAGGTTATTACTGAAACACCACTCTTCTAGTTAGCATATCTCACCCCGTACGCCCTCTCGTCAACGCCTGAGATTCCACCAAGAATCGTTGTATCATCAGCAAGTGTATAGGTAGTAAATGAGCTATGCCGAGCCACACTGTCATGTGTGTATAGAGAGAGTAGAGCAGTGGGCTAAGCACGCACCCCTGAGGTGCGCCAGTGTTGATTGTCAGTGAGTAGGAGATGTTATATCCAATCCGCAGGTCTTGTGGTCTTCCAGATATAAAGTCAAGGATCCAATCGCAGACGTAGGAACAGAGCCCGAATTCTGCAACTGCTCAGTCAGGATTATGGGAATTAAATGCTGAGCGATAGTCGATGAGCAACATCCTGACACGGGTGTTTGTGTTGTCCATGTGGTCTAAAACCGTGTGAAGCGCTATTGAGGTTGCATTGTCGCTGAATTATTGTGGCGACAGCAAACTGCAACGGATCCAGGTCTTTGCTGAGGCAGGAGTTCAGTCTAGTCATGAGCAGCCTCTCAAGGCATTTCATCACTGCAGATGTTAGTGCCACTGGGCGATAGTCTTTAAGGCAACTCACGTTATTCTGTCCAGTTACTGGTATAAATGTTGGCTTTTTGAAATAAGTGGAAGTTTCTGCCCGTAGCAGTGAGATGTTAAATATGTCCTTGAATACTCCCGTCAGTTAGTTGGCACAGGTTTTCCCAGCCTTACCATGTACTCCATCAGGACCTTCTACTTGTAAACCTGCTGGATTATGGTGAGCTCTGTCATACTGGTTCACAGTAAACGGAACAAATCCGCGAAAAGTACAGCGCAGGAACAAACCGTTTGGCCCATAATATAATGCCAAACCATCTGAAGAAAAATTCAGTTAACGCCCAAAAACTACCCCTTCTGACCTACACACTCACTCACTCCATCCCCCTCATATTCATGTACCAATCTCAACGTCCCGTAAAAGCCCATAATGTATTTACCTCCACCACCAGACGCGGCTTCCAGCACTCTCTGAGTAAAAAGACATACCCCTCACATCTCCTTTCAAATTACCCCCCTCTCGCCTTCAGTGTATCAGACATTTCCACCCTGCGATAAAGATGTCGCAGTCATGTCTGCTCGATCTGTGCTTCGCATAATGTTACAAACCTCTATCTGATCTCTCCTCAGCCTCTGCTGCTCCAAACAAAACAGCCCAAGTTTGTCAGGCCACTTATGTTAGCACATGCCCTTTAAACCAGACAGCATCCTGTTAAACATCTTCTGCTCCTGCTCCAATTCCTCAAAATCCTTCCTGTACTGGGTCAACGAGAACGATATGCATTGCTCCAGATGTGGCCTAACCTGAGTCTTTTTAAAGCTGCAACATCACCTCTTGAACTTTGAGCTCAATACCTCAGCTAATAAAAGCAATCATTTGATCAGCATCTTAACCACTGATTGACCTGTGTAGTCATTCTCAAGGAGCTGTAAACTTCCACCTCAAACCTCTCTGCTCAGCAACACTGATAAGGGTCTTCCCCCTAAACTTTACCGACTTGCTTTTGGACTACCAAGGTGCAAAATCTCACATTTATCTGTGATCAGCTCCTTCTCCATTTCACTGTCCTTATCAGGGACTGATCTACATTGCGCTGCATTATTTGCCAGTCTTCTTCACAGTCCACAACTGCGCCACTCTTGGTATCATTCAAAAACTTATTAAACCACCCATCTACATTCTCATCCCGGTCATTCTAATATTTCACAAACAGCAGAGGCCCCAGCACAGATCCCTGCAGAACACCAGTAATTACAGACCTTCAGCTCGAATAAGTCACTTCAAATACATCTCTCGGGCTTTTATCAAGAGGGACTTAGTTAAATGCTTTAGTGAAATCCATGTCGTCGATATTCTCTGTTCTACCTTCATTAATCACTTTTTGTCAATGTGATAGAAAACTCAACCAAGTTGTTAAGACAGGACCTGTCTCACACGAAGACATAATGGCTCTCATTAATTCGGCCTTGGCTTCCGAAAGCTCATGTATACTATCTTGAACAGGTTTTTGTGGTAATCTCCGTACAACTGACATGAGACCTACCGCTCTACAGTTCTCCGGATTTTCCCTTGTTCCCTTCGTACATAGAGGTATAACGTTCACCACTCACCCGTCCTCTGGGTCCACGTCTGTGCCTGGGAATGATACGAAGCTACTCGTCAATACCAAAGAAATCTCGCCTCTTCTTCCACTCAAAACATGACGTAAACACCTTCAGGCCCCACGATGTTATTAACCTTAATACTCATTAAGAGAACCAATGCTTCCTCCTCCTTGACCTCCAAACTCCCGAACATTGTTATACATGCAGCACTGTCTACTGGTCCACGTCTTTTCCCTTTGGGCAATACTGAAGCAAGGTGCACATTTTGTATTTTACTCATATTATCCACATCCGAGCAAAAGTTTCCCTCTTTACCCTTGAGGCGTACTACCCTCTCCCCAGTTATCCTCTTGACTTGATATATGTATAGAGTGCCTTGGGATACACTTTAATTCTACTTGCTAAGGACGTTTCATGGCCCTTCTTGGCTTTCGTAAATTCCTTTTTATTTTAGCTCTTTTCTGGATTCTGTATAATCTTCACATACTCCATTTGATCCTAACTTCCAAGACGTAACATAATTTTCTTTATCTTCTTGACTGAATTCTTCACTTCTGTGGGCATCCAAATTTCTCTTCTCTTTCCATCCCTGTGCATTCCTCTAACAGACAAATAATTCGGTGCAATTAATTCTTTAAACACTCTCCACATGTCCAATGTGGATTTGTCAGAAGAGAAGTTACTTCCAACGAACTGCTCTTAGTTCCTGACTCATACCCTCGTAATTTGCCGTTTTCCAGTTTACAAATATCCCATCCTTATCTGTCGCTATCTTGGAAGTGAGGGAGTTGTGGTCTCTGTCACCTTACTGCTCACCCACTGAGAGGGCATCTGAATAGATTCATTATCCAACAGCAGGCAGTAGTAAAATCCCAATAGCTTGATTGCACCCTTTCCGTTCCTGAGTTCTACTCGAATGGACTCAGTGTCTGAACCCTCTACTATGTCTCCCCTGAGTGCGGCTGTGATATTCTCCCTGATTCGTAGTGCAACTCACACCTCTTCTACTTCCTTCTCCAGCTTTTGAAAAATTTCAAAAGCCTGGTAGATTAATCACGCATCCCTGCCCATCTCTCAACCAAATCTCTGTAATGGCCACAGCATTGTAGCTCCATGTACTGATCCATGTTCTATGTTCATCAACTTTTCCCTGCATTCAAATACACACCATTCAAACTATATATATCTCATCATACCTATTTATTTGATTTTGCCTGGCCGTACTTTCACTGGTAACTACCTTTGTGTGCAGTCCTTCAAAAAGTGACCTGGTCTTCCGATTCCCGGCCCCCTGCAATACCAGTTTAATCTTCCCGAGTAGCATTAGCCAACAAATTAGTCCAGCATTAGTCCAGCATATTAGTTCACCTCCAGGTCAGCTGCTAACCGACCCTCTTCTACAGGTCACTCTTGCCCAGAAATATGTTCCATTAATAGAAGCTTAAACCACTGCCCACTTTACCGTCTCCTCAGTTTTTCATTCAGTTGTACTATCGTAACATTCTTAGATACACTAGCCCATGGCACTGGGAGTAATCCAGAAATTATAACCTTGTATGTTCTTCTCTTCACCCTATTTCCTAACTCTATATACTCCGCCTGTAGAACCTCTTCCCCTTTTTTTTGACAACGACATTGGTGCCAATATGCACCACGACCTCTGACTGTTCACTCTTCCCCTTCGAAACATCTTGCAGCTGCTTGATTACATCTGGACCCTTGCACCTGGGAGGCAAGGCAGCATCCTGCGTCGCTTTTGTTGCCACAGTATCTCCTGTTTTGTACAGCTAACTACCAAGTCCCTTATCACTAATGCACTGCCTAACTATACCCTTCCCTGCCTCAGGGGGAACCATGAGCGTTTCTCCGCCTCATTTTGAACTTAAAGATCTCCGTAGAATCAGGTACTGTCAAAAGTTCACTAAAGTGCTGTGGACTCGGTCTGACTTCTGAATAGAAGGTGATCGCACAAGTCTGACGTCGCAGTACTTCAGTGGTGTAAGGGAAATTACAGTCCTATGAGAGATCAGATGTCAAAAGTAAATTGGAAGGCGGGCGGAACAGGCAGGGCTGATAGCAGATCTGAAATTGCAGGGGTTTCCGGGAAACACGAGGAAGATACAGGACAGATGAATTCGAAATAAGTAATAAATATTCAAATTGCTAAATTTGTCAAAAGCAAGCTAGCATGCACTATGAAGTTCGTTAGAAAACTACACATTGAAAAATAAAAGAGAAATGAGAATGGATTTAAGACTGCCAGATAATGAGGTCTGAGACAGAATAAAGTGGAACAACGAGATGGTAGATGAACTAAATGAGTATTTTACATCAGTCCTCACTGCGGAAGACAGGTTGAAGGGGGTTAGGTAATAGAAGTGAGTGCAGTTACTATTACAAAGGAGAAGGTGCTCAAAACGCTGAAAGACCTAAAAGTTCATTTGTCATCCGGATCAGATGATCTGCACCCTGGAGATTGTGGAGGCATTAGTATAGGTCATTCAGGAAACATTGGGGTCCAGCGTGTTTCCGGAGGACTGTAAAATTGCAAACGTCTTTCCACTCTAGGAAAGGACAGGGGCAGCAGAAAGAAAATTATAGGCCAGTCAGCCTGAACGCAATGGTTGGGGAGATGTTTGAGTCAATTGTTAAGTGGATGTTATTGTGTACTTTACAGGTAAGTGGTTAATTAAATGTAATGCTGGTAAATACATGGTTATGCACGTTAGTGGAACAAATAAATGAGTAGACAGTTTTCGACATGGAAAGAAAATACAGGAATCAGAGAATACAGGAATCTGCAATGAGTCTTGAAAGTCCTTGTGCAAAACATCCTGAAGGTTAACTTGCAGGTTGCGTCGTCGGCGAGGAAGGCAAATGCACAGGAACAACACGCTGGATGAAATCAGCAGGTCGGGCAGCATCCGTGGAAACGAGCAGTCTATGTTTCGGGCCGAGACCCTTCATCAGGACTGAAGAGGGAAGGGGCAGCGGCCCTATAAAGACGGCGGGGGGAGTGTGGGGAGGAGAATTGTGGGAGGTGCCAGGAGAAAAAACAGTAAGAGGAAAGATCAAGGGGTGGGGGAGGGGAAGCAGGGAGGGGATAGGCAGGAAAGGTGAAGAAGGAATGTAAGGGGAAAGCACTATGGGTGGTAGAAGAAGGCGGAATCACGATAGAGCAGCTAGGCAGCTGCAGGAGGAGGCAGAGTGAAACTGGGATGGGGAAGGAAGGGGGAGGGGATGGTGAAGACACGGCAAGGGTTGGGGCTGAGGACAGAGGAGGGTAAAGAGTGGGAGATCTCAGGAGGAGAGGGGGTTTGGGATGTTCAGGGGGAGCGGGGTGAGGGGAGGAGGAGGGATCAAAGGGAAGGAGTGTGGCTGAGAAGTGGAAAAATTGGATCAGCTATGATTGCATAGGGCAGCAGACATGATGGGCCGAATGGTATAACTCTGCTCGTTTGTCTTCCGGTCTTTCCGTCTTATAAATACAAACAAAAGGCTAATTGGCAGATGGATGACGGGTGAAGATGGAAACTTCTGGCACATAGATTAGAGAAACATACAAAATGCTGAATGAACTCAGCAGGTCAGTCTCCATCCATGGAGAAGAATAAAGCGGCGACGTTTCGACTCGAGACCCTTCAGCAGGACGGGAAATAAGGGGGAAGACACCGTAGGAAGAAGGTGGGTGGAATGAGTCCAAGCTAGCAGTTAAAGGATGAGACAGTTCAGGGTAAATGTGGGATAATTGGAGAGTGGAATGAAGTGAGAAGCTGGGAGATAATTGGCGAAAAGGCAAAGGGATGAAGAATGGGAAAGTGGAGTGGAGAAAGAGAAGGAGGGAGAGACGAGAGAGGCGAAACGTAGGTGACGTGAAGAGATGAGGCAAGAGGGAATCCAGACGGGGAATGATAAAAATAAAACAGAGAGGGAAGGGGATTTTAAAAATCACTGGATTAACAAAATCAGTGTTTATTCCTACAGGTTGGCCACTAACCGGTCGGAATATGAGGTGTCCAATCAGAAATTTTACTTATCGCGGCATGAGAGGAGGAGGTGAAACGACATGTCGGAATGGAAATGGGTCATAAAATTCAAATGCTCGACCACTGCGAAATCCTGTATATTATGAAAGGGGCAAAGGAGTTGCTCAAAGCGGTCCCCCAAACTATGTCAGTCTCACCGATGTAGAGATGCCTGCAACGGAACTACCTAATATAATGGATGGCACCGATAGATTGGGCGAGGTGACGTGTTCCCTCACCTGGGAATATTGTTTGGGGTCCTGAATGGGCAGGGGTAGCACTGCTGGTATGTGCCAGTAGGGAAATCAGTGGGTGGAAAATATGCCGAAGGAATCACAGAGAGAGTGGTCCCACTAGAAAACGAAGAGTGGTGCGGGAGAGGGGAAGTGAAGAGACGATTGGTGGGAGAATAGGCGGAAGTGATGGAGAATGACGTGCTGGATGCGGAAGCTCATGGAGTGGCAGGTAAGTACTTGGTAAACTGCATTCCTGTTGGAGAGGAGTGAGGATATGTTCGGGACGGGTGGCGGTGACATGGGGAGTGTGCGAGTAAGGGCAACAACAATGGTAGCGGAAGGGGAACCCGATTCCTTGAAGAAGGGTCCGGGAGGATTTGCAATCAACAACACTCTACGCGGGACAATGACTGACAATTTGTATCAATTACTCAGTTAATAAATCATGTTGGTAAATATTGTTCTCACTACCAGAAACTGAGAGCACAATGAGTGAGTCTCCTTCAGCCAGTGCTTGACGCAAGGAGTAGACGAAGCGAAAAGGAATCTCGGAACATCTCTGTTGACGGAGGAAGAAGTTTCTGTCTACACAGCGTCGGTTCCAGTTAACCAGCAAACTTCGGAGTGACCCTGTGAGTTCTCCTGTACCCGGATATCAGATCGCCCAGTCGCATTGGCTTCCGGTTCATAATGTGGTCAGTATTCACGGTGGTTGATTAATTAGTCTTGTGTTCCCTCCTTCGGTATAGACACCAAAGGAGATCTGCGGAAGGCAGGAAAGCCACCCGGACCAGATGGTGCACAAACCAGGGGAATGAAAGAGGCGGCTGAAGAGATCGTGGAAGCATTAATAATGATCTTTTCAGAATCTCTGGAGACTGCAATGTCTCCGGAAGACAGGAAAATTACAAATGTCATTCCACTCTTCCGGAAGGGACAGGGGCAGGAGAAATGAAACATAGGCTAGTTAGTCTGCCCTCAGTGTGTGGAAAGCTGCTGGGGACGATCATGCAGGGTGAGGTCTCTGATCACTTGAAGGCACATGATAAAATAGGCCGTAGGCAGCAGAGTTTTCTCAAGGGAAAATCTTACCTGAAAACCTTTTGGAATTCGCTGCAGAAATGACAAGCAGCACAGACCGAGGTGAGTCGGTGAATGTGCGCTTGATGCTCAGAATGTCTGCGGCAAAGTGTCACGCGTGTGGCCTCTTAACAAGCCATGCGATCGCGGTAATGCAGAAAAGATTCGAGCATGGATAACACATCGGCTAATTGGCAGGAGGCAAAGCTGGAGAATACAGGAAGCCTGTTCTCGTTAGCTGCAAGTGTCCAATTGTGTTCATAGGGGTCTGTGGCGGGTCAATTCTTTTTACGTTGCATATCAATGATCTGGATGATGGAATTGATGGTTTTGTTGCAACGATTGCAAACATATCAAGATGTCGAGGGGCAGGTTGTTTTTACGAGGTGGACAGGCTGAAGAAGGACTTGAACAGAGAACTGGCAAAGAATTGACAGATGGAATACATATCGGGAAGTTTATGGTCATGCACTTTGTTAGAAGAAATGAAAAGGTTGATGATTTTCTAAATGGAGAGAAAATACAAAACTACCGAGTCGCAAAGGGACCCGGCAGCCCTTGGGCAGGATTTCGTCAGGGTTAATATGCAGTTTGTGCCTGTGCTGAAGTAGGGAAACGGGATGTTAACCTTCGTTTCAGGAACACTAGAATATAAAAGAGAGGATGTAATGCTGAGACTTTAGAAGCACTCGTGAGGCTTCACTTCCTGTAAGTGAGTAGTTCCCGGTGCACTGTCTTAGAAAGAATGTGCTGAACTGGAGAGGGTTCAAAGGAGGTTCCCGAAAATGATCTCTAGTCAGCGGAATTCAGAAGAATCAATGCTGCCCTAATGGAAACCTATTGAATGGTGAAAGGGTTCAATAGAGTGGATGTGGAGAGGATGTTTCCTGTGGTGGTCGAGTCTATGATCAGAAGACACAGTACCAGAAAGGAAGGGTTTCCTTTTAGAATGGAGATAGAGAGGAGTTTCTGCAGCCAGAGAGTGGGGAATCTGTGGAATTCGTTGTCGCAGGGAGCTGTGAGGACTAGTCTTTATGTATATTTAAGGCAGAATTGACATATTTTTAATTGGTAAGGGGCATGAGTGATATGGTGAGAAGGGAGTAGAACTTTGGTCACAAGATATCATGGCACCAGTCATGATAAAATGGCGGAGCCTACTCGATGGGAAAAGGGCCTACTTCTTCCCCTATATCTTGGAGTCTTTTGATCCAACCGATAAGCTCAGAGGAGCATGTTTCAATTTTTTTGTGGTCATAAGACTACATGATATACGACGAGAAGGAGGCTATTCGGACCATCGAGTCTGCTCCGCCATTCAATCATGGGCTGATCCAATTCTTCCAGTCACCCCCACTCCCCTGCCTTGGCTAATTAAGAACCTATCTATATCTGCCTTAAATGCCCCCAATGCCCTCTCTACAACAAATCCTACCGATTTACCACCCTCTGACTGAAGTGCTCTCTCCGCATCTCTGTTCTAAATGGACGTCCTTCAATCCTGAAGCCGTGCCCTCTTGTCCTAGACTCCCCTACCATGGGTAATAACTTTGCCATATCTAATCTTTTCAAGCCGTTTAGCATTCGTAAAGTTTCTTTAAGATCCCCCTTCATTCTCCTGAATTCCAAGGAATACACCTCAGAGCTGACAGACGCCACCCATACGGTAACCGTTTCATTCCTGGAAGTATTCTCGTGAATCTTTTCTGAACCCTCTCCAATGGCAGTATTTCCTCCTTTCCAAAATACGGAGCCCAAAACTGCATACAATGCCCCAAGTGTGGTCACACGAGTACCTTATAGAGCCTCAGCATGACATCCCTGCTCTTATATCCTAAACCTCTGAAAATGAATGCTATCATTGCATTCGCCTTCTTCACAACTGACACAACCTGGAGGTTAACCTTTAGGGTATCCTGCACATGGACTCCCAATTCCTTTTAAATCTCTGAAATTTGACGTCTCTCCACATCGAAATAATAGTCTGACTCACAACTTCCCTTTACAATTCTAAAATTTGAAGTCTCTCTAAATAGCTATCATTTATAAATAGTTAATGAATGCTCGCATGTCGCCTAATGATAGGGTTCAACGCACCAGGGAAATAGAACATCAACATTCACTTTCAGGTGATCAATGGAGTCAAATTTATTATCTAGTTAATAATTCATCTGTCTGTGCACGCCATTCCTTAACTCAGTTTAAGATAGTACACAGGTCCCATATGTCCAAAGATAAATTGGCGCGTGTTCTTCTTTTCTCTAATATAAGCCCTATTTGTGACAGATGTCACGCAGAGGTGGCTACTCTGACTCATATGTTTTGGTGCTGTGTAAGCTTAAATAATTTTTGGAGCGATGCGTTTATAATACTATCCAATGTTATAGATGTGGATGTTCAACCCAATTCACTTACGAAAGTTTTTGAGATTATTCCAGAGGAGCAGGTAGAGTTTCTGCTTCCACTCAACGTGTGATGGCCTTTTCAACCTTACTGGCTAGGAGAGCTATCTTGTTATACTGGAAAGATTCTAATCCCCATACTGTTTTTATTGGCTCTCCTACATTATGTCATGTTTCAGTTTGGAGAGATTAGAAGCCGGACGTTTAAATGCATCGTTTAATTTTGAGCAAGTCTGACGACCCTTTATTCAATTTTTCATATGATTGATTGATTGATTGATTGATTTATTTATTTATTTATTTATTTATTAGTTTATTTATTTTTCTTTATTCTCTTTAGGGAAAATCCTTATCTGCGAAGGTTCGGAGGTGACTGGAAGGATGTTTTCTCTCTTTCCCTTTCTTCTAATTTTATCCTCAAATGGACTGCCCAACCTTTCTTTTCTTTTCCTTTTTTGTTCCTTTTTTTTGGCTCCAGTTTAGTTTAGTGTTTTTTTTCCGTTTATTAAATAAAATTTCCAATTTTTTTTTACGATTTGTTAAAAGGAGTTTCTTGATTATATTGTATATGTAACAGCGTAACATTATACTGATCTGATTTTAACAATATATACGTACTTTGTATTATCTGCTTGCTAAAATTTCTCCTCTGATTTATACATTTTTGCTGTATAGATATACATTTATACAATAAAACGATTGAAAAATGAAATGAAATGAAGACTCTCCCCCATCGAAATAATAGCCCGGTTGTTTATTTCTTCCAACGAAGTGTATGGCCAAACATTTTCGAAGTTTGTATTGCATTTGCTACCTCTTTGCCAGTTCCCTAAAATACCTAAGTGTCTCTGCAAACTTTCTATTTCCTCAACATTACCCGCTCTTCCACCTATCTCTGTACTATCGGAAAATTTAGCCACAAGTCCATTAATCGCATAGTCCAAATTATTGACATACATTGTAAAAAGCAACGGTCCCAAAACTGATCACTGTGGAACTCCACTGGTAAAGGGCAGCCAGCCAGAACAAGGATCACTTTACTCCAAAGCTCTGCTTTCTGCTGATCAGCCAAAGCTCCATCCATGCTGTTTACTCCCTTGTAATACCACAGGCTCTAATATTGCTAAGCAGCCTCATGTGCTGCACTTTGTTAAAGGCTTTCTGAAAATTCAAGTACACAACATCTACTGCATCTCCTTTGTCCACCCTGCTTGGAAACTGTAGTACGTTAGTCAAGAAAGATTTTCCTTCCAGGAAACCATGCTGGCTTTGGCCTATCTTGTGTGCCTCCAGGTATTCCATAACCTCATCCCTAACAACCGATTCCAAAATCTTCCCAACCACTGATGTCAGGCTAAAAGTCCATAGTTGCCTTTCTGCTGCCTCCCACCCTTCCTAACCGGCGGAGTAACATTTGCAATTTTCCAGAAATCCGGTACAATGCCAGAATCCATCGATTCTTGAAAAATCATTAGTAATCCCTCCGCAATCTCCAAATGACCAAAGCATATCAACTGTTAATGACCAAAGCATGGCAATTGTCAAGCAGCTCGCATTAATGTATTTCAAAGCGTCAGCATTACTTAAGTACAAAGACCAAGCCCCTGCTGATCACGCCACATTCGTGACTGGTAAGTATAAAGGGATACTTGTTACGTTGCGATTCCGGACTATTCTGGCACGGAAATGTTACTGAGATGAGGAGAACATCTAAATCATTCTACAACTATTATATTGCATTTAGCGTCTGATGCTGATATTCAGAGACAATAACATGAAACATAACTGCCGTCGAAGCCGAGGCAATAATGATGAATTTCGGATTATATAATAATATATTTTTATATATTATGTATGTTTTAATACAATGCAGAGATTTTGTCAACAGTTTGCCCACTGCACGAATCAGTTTAATTCCTGTTCAAATACTCAGATACCTTGTAATCAGCCATAGTTTATTGAAGTTTTATGACATCCCAGTCAGAAGTCTTTCCATGAAGATATTAATAAGTTGATCCCTGTTCCTTAATACCCGCTGATGACTGGAGAGTGAGATTCTGAAATAGCAATCGCTTGAAACTCAAATCAAATACTCTTCCAAATCGGTGAGATTCATTCCTGTTCGTAGGCTTAGATACGGTGTAATCAAATACAATGGATTGAAATTTCACGATATCCGAGTGAATTACATTCCTTGATGATAATAATAATTTAAACCCTGTTGCCTTACTTCCGCAAATCGTTTGAACAGTGAGATACCAAAACACGGTCGCCTGAAGCTCAAATAAAATACTATTTTAATTAATCGTTTTGAAGTTTTGAAGCTGCAAGAAGGAATAATCGTGTTTGCATTTTATTTGCAAATCTTTCCCGTTGCTACAAGCAGATACTTTACACCATTCTTCAGCTCCTCCCTGAATTTTCTCTGTGTCAGGCCATAGATACACCTGTTGGTGCAGCAACTGAGAGAAGACAACATAAACCCACATACCTGCAGGATGAATGACGGTGTACTGAAATATCTGTCGGTGTAGAAATAATTTTCGGATTGCCAGTTCACAGAATACACAGCATAGGGCATCCAAAATAATATGAAATTGGCTGAAAGTGCGAACAACAGTATCATAGACTTTCTCCGGTTTGCTATCTCCGGATCAATACAATTTTCACTGTTTTTTCGAAGTACCTGGCGAACTCTATTTGTCGCTATGATACGTTTGACGGTTGAAACATTAAAGAGCACAATTAAACATATTGGTAGTAACGGTGTTAAGATGATGTCAAATACCTCGTAGGCTTTCCACAGGGGTGATGTGAAATATTCAGCTGTATCAACACAACGCCATCGATCCATTGAAAAGTAATATGGAACGGCCTGGGCACAACAGGCCGCACTCACTGTTGCTACCACCACAGTCGCTGTTCTCTTGGTGCAATATCGGTTCCGCAGCTTCTCACAGCAAATGGCGACGCACCGATCAAAAGTGAAAGCCACCGTCAACCAGACAGAACAGTCCAAGCATGCGAGACTCAGGACCAGCAGCAGAGAACACGTCGGAGTTACAAGCAAGAAATTAGCAAATAAATACATATAATTTGTCCTCTGTAGTATAATAACAACGATAACCACCATCAGATCGGCCACCGCCATGGCCACAAGGTAGAGAGTGATGCATTTGGACAGACCGCACTTCCCACGGGACAGGATCACAATCGCCGTTAAATTAACTGAAACAAATTATTAAAACATACCATCGGTAACCGCAGAATGATTCGTGTGACTTAATTTGCCTACTGTGAGTAATAGTCGAACGGGCCATAGTTTGGTGTCAGGGTATCATTCCACTTAATACACGATTTACATCTCGCCAGTGTCACATCCAGCAGTTAACCCTCAGGCGGCTCTGTTATGTAGATAGTAACGGGCCGTATCCCAGTCAGGGAAGGCGAGGTTATCAAGAACTGTCCCTAATAGGAAAGCGTCTTGCGGAGAGCGGCACGGATGGCGGACAGAGTGATTTTAATTTCAGACGATATGACGTAATTACAATTCTTTAAAAGCGATCATTTAATTGGCTTCATAATTACTTCGAATAAAGATCATGAATGCATTTTAAATCCACATTCACACGCTACGCTCTCTGTCAGAACAAGGGACGTACCAGCGATGTGTCCTGAATACTAGATGCCCACGAAAAGAGAGATGCCAAACTTGCGAATGGGTACCACGGGTGAGCTGAACAGAGCTTTCCCGAGACAGTTGTGATCAGTGAATTAATCGTGGGCAATGCGCATGCTCATAAAAATCAAAATGAATTTGAAAGCAATGCCCGAACATTAAATTCGGCACATTCAATAATAATTGTTGGGATCGTTAAAAAGAAAATGAGAAAGGGGGAAGCCACTGAACAGGAGGTTAATACAACAGGACACACATGATACTCCTCACTTCAGCAGACAGTCGCGCTGGAAAGGCAAGGTAATGGAGTAATGGCCGCAGCCGCTGGTTTGAGGAGAATCCTATTCTTCTTTGGAGAAACAGATAAATAATTGTCCGACAGACTACTCTGAAAAATCACACTTCATTGGCTTGGCTGCGTTTTCTCCGCTATCGGGGAGGACCCATGAGAAAGAGTCACGTTCGCTGATTGAACATCAATGGCAGATACCAAGGTAACTCCACTGAAACATTCAGGATCGAGGTACCTCGGAGGGTTGGCCACATTTAATGTAATTTCAGAACAAATAGAAAAGGGCGCGGGACCGTTCTACAATTTAATTATTTCACTGAATAATACTGCAGAGGTTATGAATTAATTTGGATTTTAAACCTAAACCACGTGGAACATAAATAGACGATATATATATAAAATTCCTTCAGCTTATGATGACAGGGGAGGAAGAAGTAATTTAACATGGGGAGATGCGGGAACAGCTGATAATACTTTGGGATTTAATAACTGAGGTGCGTCGCGTCTCCTCGTCCCTACAGTGAACTTTGAGGATTTTATGAGAGGAATCGTCCCGGGAAAGCCGGACGTCAGAGGAAGATATTACGTCACAGGGCAGGCTCAGCGTTGACCGGATCTGGTAAGTCAGTACTGTCGCTATCAGGATGTTACGCGAAGTGGTATCTTTGCAAACTGATCTGATGAAGTCCTGCTGAAGGGTTTCCTCGAACATTTATTCCTTTACATAAATACTGCTTGTTCGACTGAGTTTCGCCGGCATTGTGGGTGCGGTACTTTCGGTCTGCGCGTTTTGTAAGCATGCTTAAATATTTCTGGCATACAGTTGTGTCCACGATAGTATAAAACTGTATCAAACACCTAATTAATATATCAGTGTAAGATTAAACATATTAATTAACGAGAATTACAAGTAGAATTATAATTAGAGTGAAGGTTTCTTTTCACCGTCATAGATAAAATGCACTGGACTGCAAATGCAACAATGAATCAAGATTCATTTAGTCTACGATACCCCGAGAGTAACACAAACACATAACATTACCCGGAATTCCGAGTGCAGCAACCACCGGGCAGTAAATTCTGACGATGTTGTAAATTGCGGAGTATCCCATTTTCTACGTGAAGCAGCGATCGGTTGCACAACATGTCCCAAATGCCTGCATGCTCTGATTCAAAGAGTTCTTATACACCAGTCGTAACCGCGCTTAAATCACTTAGTGCTCCCAGTCGTCTGATTAGACACAATCCAATGAACAAACACACAGTGTTATGACTCTTATTGAGTCATTGCCGTTTATATTTAGCTCTTCAAAGAGAATTAGAATGACATTCATTTAATCCTGTTTCGAAACATATTCCGCGGAGAGGGTTAGTGCAGCTCTGGTTTGCAATGCTCGAATCGTGCATGGAAAGACATAAAAACAACGGAGTAGCCGCAGTGGCGACTTTCATTTTCCCTGGGACTACATTAGTGCCCAACACATGCCCTTTGAAGTTACCCGTCTGACCTCAAGCTCATGGCCTGTGATATGATACCCTTTAGCTCTCTGAGAATGACAGATATCCGCTCCCCAATCTATGACTCTCAGGGCCTCAGAAACTGGTATCAAGAGCTTTCCTCAGCTTTCCCTGCTCCAGAGCCCGTCATGGCATGTGCTTTCTCAGTCACTCCATCAACATGGGAGTCATTTTCAGTAGGATACAGAGTTGGACCCGAAGGTTTCTCTGTACGTCAAATTGTTTAAAGTCGTATCATTAGCGGTGTTTTGTCTCTTATCATTTGTTTTTCAAAGATGCAATGACACAGACTTGTTCTCAATAAACCCATCTGGTGATTCTCTCTCCACATCCGCAAGGGAAATATATCCCGCTGTATCCCTTCTAAACAATCCATAATGCCACCAATCTTTGTATCATCCACAGACAGAGCATTCCACCCACACACAGGGCAGGAGAACATCTGCAGCTTCTGGAAATCCAACCAACACACACACACAATGCTGGAGGAACTCAGCAGGCCAGGCAGTGTCTACAGAAAAGAGAAAACATTGAACGTTACTGTCAGGACAGAAGTGCAAACATCCATATCTCCATGCAAGTCACAGACATGCAGAGCGAATATCTCCAATCAAGTATTATACTCTCGATTGAATGAAAAAAAAAGACATTTTTGAAACCTAACAAGTGAAGAGCGCAAGTTGTTGCATGAAGTACAATATGCGGGTGAAGCAGTGGCTGATTTGCAGGAATCAAAGAGCAGGAACACAGGGAGCATTTCTGGCTGATGCCGGTGACTGTTGGTATCCGACACGGGCTCGTGTTACGATCGTTTCTTTTTACAGTATATGTCAATAATGTGGATGAAGTCACTGATGGCTTTGTGGTCAAGTAGGGAGACTTTAGAAAGATAGAAGGAGGACCAGGTAAGTTGGAGGAGGCAGAAAGCCGCGGAAGAATGGATACCATGAAGAGAATGGAGATTACAGCACAGTAAGGGATCACTCCTACATAGATCCATTTTGCTATCATCTATTTCCGTGTGCTAAGTGTGATAAATGTCCCGAAAGTATCTTGATCTATCACCGTCCGTTGGAGAATGTTCCACGCAGACACTACTCTGCACAAACTGCTTTACACTGACACCCATTATTATACATAATTCCCATTACCTTAAAATAATGCCCTCTTATATTGGCTATTTCCGCAACGGGAAAAATAACTGGGTATATATTCTATCAATGGCTGTCATTATCTAGTATATCTGTAACAATTCACCCCTTATCCTCCTTTGCTCGAAAAGAAAAGTTTTAGCTCGGTTAACTGAGCTTCAAAGTCGAAACAGCATCCTGGTAAATCCCTTCTGCACCCTCTCTAAAGTTGACAAGTCCTTCCTGTAATAAGCTTCTGTGAACGCAGTAATAATATCGGCAATACATCGCTGTTTGTTCCAGTTTCCGATCCCAATTAAACTAAAGATGCAACCTTCGGCGGATGTAAGAGGACGGCAATGGACAAGAGATGCCTTCATGAATTTGTATATTTACGTTGGAAATGGAGAGGAAATATGGTGCGTTCAGCTTATAGCGATGCCCGGAAATATGTCAACATTACGATTTATCATGTGAAGAAGACAAGTATTTTCAAAGAAGCATTGGTGAATTGATGAAACGAACTGACAGAACCGGTAGAGATAAGTAAAACTGTAATCATTAACAGACATTTGGATAGGTTTATCTAGATAAGGCAGGCAAGCAGCCTTGAGATTAGTGTAAACAGATGTTTTAGCTATAAAGACCAGTTGGGCGAAAATGCCTATTTCAGTCTTTATAAACCACAAATCTATGATTCATGAATAAATGGCAGACCTGCGAAACGGTATTCTAACTGAAGTAATGATGAAACCTCCGTCGGATCTAAGTGTTTCCCAAAGGCCAAGCGGATGCCTTTATGAATTAATTTATTTACTTTGTATTGAGACAGGAAATATGGTGCGTTCCGCTTATAGCGATGCTCTGAAATATGCCAACACTACGAGTTAACATGTTGAAAAGAAAATTATTTTCACACAAAAGTTGTTGGATGTATTGAACGAACCGGTAAAGAAATGTAAAATTGAAATGGTTAACAAGCATTTAGACAGTTTTGCTGCCTATGGCTGACAAGCAAGCATGTGATTAACGAAGACTGGCGTCTTGACCATAAAGACCAATTGGGCGGAAGTGTTTATTTCTGTCTCTATAATCCTATGGATCTCTGAATCAATGAGTAAATGGCAGACCTGCCAAATGCACTAATGTTTCACAGCTTTTGAACCCACACTCTGCCACCGCGCGACAGGAGTCGCGCGTTATCTGTACAACAACCGACTGAATACAAACATATACTTCATTCCATTCTTCAACTCTTCCCTGAACTTTGTCTGCATTAGCCCAAAGATACACGTGTTGGCCCCCATACTCAACATTTGCAACATACATGCGAGCTGTTGTTTGATAACTGCCAGATGATGGAAGATACTAACTAGATTTGTTGAAATTGGCTGACAGAACGAACGACATCATCATTATAACCACAGTGTTTGTTCTCCGGGTGCAGTTTCATTCCCGCAGCGTTTGTCAACAAGCTGCGATAGAGCAATTGAAAGTGAAGCCCACTGTTACTCAAACGGCACTGTCCCTACTTACAACTCTTGGTGCAATGGCCTGAGCGAAAATATAAACAATCATAACAGATCGAAACAAATTGATTTGTTTTTCTCAACAAATTCTACAGCAGAGGTCTCTAGTGGAATTTTATGGGACACTTTTAAAACATTTATTCGTGGACAGATTATTTAATATTCTGCTGGAGTTAGGAAGCGAACTAATTCTAAAATATTAACATTGGTAGATCTTTCAGATGTCATTAGAAACAGGGATTGTGCCGGAGGATTGGCGTATTGCTCATGTGGTTCCATTGTTTAAAAAGGGTTCTAGAAGTAAGCCTGGCAATTATAGACCTGTCAGTTTGACATCAGTGGTGGGTAAATTAATGGAAAGTATTCTTAGAGATAGTATTTATAATTATCTGGATAGACAGGATCTGATTAGGAGTAGCCAGCATGGATTTGTGCGTGGAAGGTCATGTTTGACAAACCTTATTGAATTTTTTGAAGTAGTTACGAGGAATGTTGACGAGGGTAAGGCAGTGGATGTAGTCTATATGGACTTCAGCAAGGCCTTTGACAAAGTTCCACATGGAAGGTTAGTTAAGAAGGTTCAGTCGTTAGGTATTAGTGCTGGAGTAATAAAATGGATTCAACAGTGGCTAGATGGGAGATGCCAGAGAGTAGTGGTGGATAATTGTTTATCGGGATGGAGGCCGGTGACTAGCGGGGTGCCTCAGGGATCTGTTTTGGGCCCAATGTTGTTTGTAATATACATAAATGATCTGGATGATGGGGTGGTAAATTGGATTAGTAAGTATGCTGATGATACTAAGGTAGGAGGTGTTGTGGATAATGAGGTGGGTTTTCAAAGCTTGCAGGGAGATTTATGCCGGTTAGAAGAATGGGCTGAACGTTGGCAGATG
The DNA here is from genome assembly GCF_048418815.1 of Hemitrygon akajei. NCBI lineage: Eukaryota > Metazoa > Chordata > Chondrichthyes > Myliobatiformes > Dasyatidae > Hemitrygon > Hemitrygon akajei. Next base: position 113,679 of record NW_027332038.1, read on the forward strand.
GAGTTTAATGCTGAGAAGTGTGAGGTTCTACATTTTGGCAGGAATAATCCAAATAGAACATACAGGGTAAATGGTAGGGCATTGAGGAATGCAGTGGAACAGAGAGATCTAGGAATAACAGTGCATAGTTCCCTGAAGGTGGAGTCTCATGTAGATAGGGTGGTGAAGAAGGCTTTTGGAACGCTGGCCTTTATAAATCAGAGCATTGAGTACAGAAGTTGGGATGTAATGTTAAAATTGTACAAGGCATTGGTAAGGCCAAATTTGGAATATTGTGTACAGTTCTGGTCACCGAATTATAGGAAAGATATCAATAAATTAGAGAGAGTGCAGAGACGATTTACTAGGATGTTACCAGGGTTTCAGCACTTAAGTTACAGAGAAAGGTTGAACAAGTTAGGTCTCTATTCATTGGAGCGTAGAAGGTTGAGGGGGGATTTGATCGAGGTATTTAAAATGTTGAGAGGGATAGATAGAGTTGACGTGAATAGGCTGTTTCCATTGAGAGTAGGGGAGATTCAAACGAGAGGACATGATTTGAGAGTTAGGGGGCAAAAGTTTAAGGGAAACACGAGGGGGTATTTCTTTACTCAGAGAGTGATAGCTGTGTGGAATGAGCTTCCTGTAGAAGTAGTAGAGGCCAGATCAGTTGTGTCATTTAAGGTAAAATTGGATAGGTATATGGATAGGAAAGGAGTGGAGGGTTATGGGCTGAGTGCGGGTAGGTGGGACTAGGTGAGATTAAGAGTTCGGCACGGACTAGGAGGGCCGGAATGGCCTGTTTCCGTGCTGTGATTGTTATATGGTTATATGGTTATATGGTTGATAAAATCAAAGCAATTGATAAGATTTATTCAGTGACCCCCAGCAAAGAACTTTATAAAGAAAGAGTGGATCTTCAGATGGAGCATAGTTTGTTATTATCATCTTCAACTGAAAATCAGTTAATTAAATCTAGAACCCAGTTTTATGTACATGGAGATAAGTCTGGCAAATTATTGGCTAATCAATTGAAAACTGCTTCGGTTAAACGGCAGATTACTAGGATTCGTAAACAAGATGACACTCTGACGATCGACCATAAGGAGATAAATAAAGCCTTTCAAGATTTTTATAATTCTTTATATCAATCAGAATTTGTTGAGGATTCATCTATAATAGATGAATTTTTAAGAAAATTGAATATCCCAAAATTAACAGTAGAGGATAGTGTATTACTAGATACATCTATTACGGAAACTGAAATTAAAAAGGCTATTTTTTCAATGAATTCCGGTAAAGCTCCTGGTCCGGATGGTTATACTGTAGATTTTTTAAAATCCTTTTCCTCTATACTTTCTCCTTGGCTTTGTAAATTTTTTAAAGATGCGTTAAATGTAAGTAAATTCCCACAATCTTTTTATGAAGCCTCTATTTCTTTAATTCTTAAAAAAGATTAAGACCCTACTGATTGTGCATCCTATCGGCCTATATCCTTGCTGATTACGGATTTTAAGATTTTTCGTAAAATTTTGGCCCCTAGAATAGAAGATATATTACCTCGAATTATTTCTGAAGATCAGACTGGATTTATTAAAAACCGCTACTCATCTTTTAACATTAGAAAATTAATTAATATTATTTATACTCCTTCACCCAAAATACCAGAATGTGTCATTTCCTTAGATGCTGAAAAAGCATTTGATAGAGTTGAATGGCCATAATTATTTAATATGTTGCAGCATTTTAATTTTAGTTCGAAATTTATATCATGGATTAAATTAAAATACTATAAACCCTTGGCTTCGGTCTTTACCAATAATCAAAGATCTCCTTTTTTTCAGTTATTCCGTGGTACAATGCAAGGCTGTCCTTTAAGTCAGTGGTGTCAAACTCATTTTAGGTCACGGGCCGGATTGAGCAAAATGCAGCTTCATGCGGGCCGGATCAGTCGGACGCGTGCGAACGCAGCTTTCGTTGCCTCCGTTTTTTCAGCCTGCTCTCATGCGTCTCAGTCTCTGCTGTAACTACAAAGTGTTTCACTTTACAAATTCCGTTTCTTATGAAGAAGACTGCCGAATAAACACTAAAAACCCTGAAAACCAGGTACCTGAATAAACTCAGCATTAGCCATATCATACGCCATAGGCGCTTAGATTACTGGGGCCAGCTTTAATAGTAATTAGATATTATCTCGCGGGCCAAAGATAATTCCACCACGGGCCGGATTTGGCCCGCGGGCCTTGAGTTTGACATATATGCTTTAAGTCCTTTACTAATTGACATTGTTTTGGAACCTTTAGCTATAGCCGTTTGTGAATCACCTCATATTTTGGCTATTACTTGTGGGGAAGGGACGTATAAGTTATCATTATATGCTGATGATTTGTTACTATACATATCCGACCCTGAGAGATCTATTCCTGCTATTTCGTCCTTGCTTGCTCAGTTTAGTAACTTTTCTGGTTATAAATTGAATTTTATTAAGAGCGAATTATTTCCATTAAATATGCAAGTTCCAATTTATAAACATTTACCATTTAAAGTTGTCACAGATTATTTTAATTATTTGGGTATTAAAATTACCAAAAAACTTAAAGATTTATTTAAAGTTAATTTCTTACCTTTAATTGACCAATTTAAGCAACTTGTTACCAGGTGGTGTCCATTATCTTTGTCATTGGTCGGTCGAATTAATGCTATTAAGATGATGGTATTACCCAAATTCTTGTATTTATTTCAAACATTACCAATTTTTATTCCTAAATCTTTTTTTGATATCATTGACTCCAAAATATCTTCCTACCTGTGGCAGAATAAAAATCCTAGACTAAGCAAAACATATTTACAGAAGCCTAAGAAGGGGGGCGGTTTGGCTTTGCCAAACTTGAGATTTTACTATTGGGCAGTTAATATACGATATTTAATATTTTGGACACAAGAATCGACTATAGCAGCTTGCCCACAATGGGTAAATTTGGAATGTAAATCTGTACAAGGCTTTTCATTGTATTCAATTTTAGGATTTTCACTTCCTTTTTCTTTATCTAAATTGAACAAAACAAATAACTAATCCCATAGTTAAACATACATTGCGAATTTGGTTTCAATTTCGTAAATTTTTTCGCTTGAATAAGTTCATCTTATCAAGCCCTACAATATCTAACTTTCTTTTGCGGCCCTCTTTTATGGATCAAGCCTTTGTTCTATGGAAAACAAAAGGTATAACATGTTTTCCTGATCTATTTTTAGATGATAGCTTTATGTCCTTTGAACAGCTATCTAATAAATATAATTTACCTAAAACTCATTTTTTAGATATTTGCAAGTTAGAAATTTTTTGAATAATGAGTTGCAGTCTTTTCCGAAACTATGTCCATTAGACATTACAGAAAATAATTTAGCTCTGAATCCTTGTCAAAAGGGTTTAGTAGCTGTTATGATCATGAAAATACAGCCAGAAGTATCAGAAAAAATTAAGAAGGAATGGGAAAAAGAACTTCATTGTCTTATACCCACTGAGCAATGGGAGACATTTTTACAATTAGTCAATTCTTCTTCTATTTGTGCTAAGCATGCCCTAATACAATTTAAGGTTGTACATAGAGCTCATATGTCTAAGGATAAACTTGCTCGATTTTATTCTTATGTTAATCCAACCTGTGATAGATGTCATTCTGATGTTGGCTTCATTGACCCATATATTTTGGTCTTGCCCTTGTTTGCAAAATTACTGGAAAGACATTTTCAGTATTATTTCAACAGTTCTGAATATCAATTTCCAACCGCATCCTATTACTGCAATTTCGGTTTACCAATGGCGGATAATAGTCGTTTATCCCACTCATCTCGACGGATGATTGCATTTGTTACATTAATGGCTGGAATATCTATTTTATTGAATTGGAAAGAAATTAATCCTCCAACTATATTTCATTGGTTTTCTCAAACTATCTCTTGTTTGAGCTTAGAAGAAAATTAGAAGTGTTGTCTTTGATCCTTCAGTTAAATTTGAAGAAACTTGGAGACCATTTATTCAACATTTTCATATGAGTTAAATTGTCTTTTCCTAAACCTCACTTTTATTATCCTTAATTATCTGAATGGAGGTTCGGAGTTATTATATATTTGACATAATGCTATGGCCCATGTTGGTTAGTTATTTTTTTTTCTTATTTTTGGGTTTTTTAAAACTTCTTTTGTTCATAAGTACCATGAGTTTGGGAGGTCTCAAACTCTCTGTATTCATGTTTCATTTATGTTTGCTTAAAAATTAATAAAAAGATTTAAAAAGAAAGGAAAGAAAAGATCGAATATGCCTAAATAATCGCATCAAAGACATTTCCACCTGGTCCGGGTGATGCATTTCGAAATACCTCATGTTCCCCGAGATAATTGCAGTTAAGCTAGACACTAAGAAATGAAAAGTTATTCCAGCAGAGACAAAGCTTAACAAATGGCTGTATAATTTAGAATGGTTCCAGTTCCACTGATTTCATGTTGTCAGTGGTTAGTTTAGAATCCAAGCATTCCAAAATTGATAATTGTTAAACTTCCCATTTGGGCCTGAAATATTTCGGAAATGCGTAGAATTGCAGGTCCATCTTTCATTCGTGATAACTTACGAAAATTCTCTGGTCTTTCGGCAGATCCCGGCGGATTGGAAGTAAGTAAATGTCAAGTCATCTTTGAAGAAAAGCTGTAGACAATGGGTAGGTAACTGTAGGCCAATTAGTTTAACATCTGTAATGGGAAAATGCATGAAGCTATCGGTAAAGAAGAAATAGCAAAGCGTCTGGAAACGAATGGATCCATCATGCAGATGCTGCCGGGATCCGGCTTAAGCAAGCCCTGTTTGACAAAGTTACAAGAGTTATTTGAGGCTACATCGAGCGGAGAGTTTACAGGGGAACAGACAGGTGTTATTTACTTTTACTTTCAGAGGGCGTTCGATAATGTGTCACATAAAAAACTTTTTTCCGTAAGATAAGGATGCATAGAGTTGGGGTGATTTATTAGCATGGGTAGAGGATTGGGATACATGGTTGTTACTGTGGTTGTCAATCAGCAGTGAGCGGTTTGCCCCGAGGTCGGAGCTGAGGCCACAACTGTTCACGATATACATGAACGGTCTGGAAGAGGGGACTGAGTGTAGTGTATCTAAGGTTGCTGATGACACTAAATGGAGTGGGAAAGCAAGTTGTGCAGAGGATACGGAGAGTCCGAAAAGCGATATAGATGGGTTAATCGAGTGGGCAAGGGTCTGGCAGATGGAGTACAATGGCAGTAAATACGAGATCGCCAACTTTAGAAGGAAAAGAGGAAGTTCAGTCTATTGTTTAAGTGGTAAAAGGTTGTAGCATGCCGCTGTGGAGGAAAACTTGTGAGTGCTTGTGCATGAATCACAACATGTTAGCTCGCAGCTGCAGAAGGCAATCGAGAAGACAAATGGAATGTTGTCCTTCATTGCTAGAGGGATTGAGTTAAAGAACAGAGAGGTTATGCTGCATCTGTACAGGGTACTGTTGAGGCCCCACCTGCAGCACTGTGTTAAGTTCTCGTCTCCTTACTTGAGGAAAGATATACTGGCGGAGGAGTTTCACCAATTTGATTCCAGACACGAGGGGGTTAAACTATGAGGAGAGATTCAGTCTCTGGAATTCAGAACGATGAGGGGAAATCGTATAGAAACATATAAAATTATGAACGGGATAGAGTGGAGTGGAGGCTACCTCAGTAAATAGAGTTAAGAGTCGGTTGGATAGATTTTTGCGTAGTAGGGGAGTTAAGGGTTATGGGGGAAGGGCGGGTAGTTGGACATGAATACAGTGTCAGATCAGTGACGATCTTATTGAATGACGAAGCAGGCTCGGACGGCCAGGAGTCCTACTCCTGCTGCTGTTTCCCATGTACTCATGCTGTTCTTTGGAGAACATGACCGGCCGTACGGTATTTCATCTGGATATAATCAAGGCGTGAGACGTTCAATAGGAAGTCCCCTGTGGTGGGACAGTCTACGTCCAGAGGGCACAGCCTCAGGATAGAAGGGCGTCCTTTTGAACGGAGGTGAAAATGTATTTCTCTGGCCAAATCTGTGGGCTTCTTTGCCTCATGCAGTTGTTGAAGTCAATTCGTTTGGTTTATGAGAAGCTCAGTTTGATTGCTCAGGGCAGGAGGTTGGCGCTGAGAGGAAAATTGGATCAGCCTTGCTGAAATGGCGGAGAAGACGCGATGGGACAAATGGCCAAATCCTGCCCCTAAATCCCATGTCTTTTGGTCTTAATATTGAAACTCGTGAAAGAACCAGAGAGGGGAAAATTTCATTATCAACAACGAATTTGAGGTGAGGTTTGGACACGAGTTCTCATTTTCGATGGAAAGACCTGCCTGTCCGAAGTCAAAAGCAGAGTTCACCGAGAAAAAAACTTGTAGAGTTGTCGTTGATGTTATACAGCCCCAAATTGTTCGAAAGATGCAATCTGCGACATAGACACTATCTACGGTAATCGTTCTTTCATTGCACAGAATGACTGGCCATACAGTGTTTCATTTAGATATAATCAAGGCCTGGGAATGGAGACAACAAAACCGTTCCGACATGATTTATTGGATATATGAAAGAATGGGACCTCCATACACACAGGTACATCGCGAGTATAACTTATTGTCATTTTAGTCACTTTGTTGTGGCGGATATTAAATCATTAGACTTAAATGCAGCGTGTCTGAATCCAGTGAGGGAAATATGGAGACCGCGTCACCTATGCATAAAGCACAGTCTGAGATGTTATTTGCCTTCCCACAAGAGACACCTCGAGCTGTGTACAATTTACAAGTTAAAAAAACAGAATGCTGTGAACAATGTATGAAAATATCACACCTACAAGAATTGGCACAAAATATCAGCGGAGAAATGGATGTATGTTAAAACTACTTCATGTTAAACAATGCAGTTCTGTGCAAAAATGATATTTAATCTGTCCATTTTTAAAGGTAGTTTCATGAAACAGACCTCTTACATAAATGATAGATGACCCCGCTACTCCCATATCAGGTTAGATGTTAAGATGACCTTAGAGATACTCAACTAATCTAATCGTTCAGTAAATTAGTTCTCATCCGGATTGACAACTATTGCTGCACCAAACCAATCTGAAAGCAAGAAGGAGGTGTGAACATTCCCCTTCCGGGAATAGATGATTGAATTGAACAATCAAACTAAATCCCCTTCCTTAACCTCAGAATCTCAATGCGCTTCGCCTATTGTTATAATTGATGATTATTTGAGAGTAAAATAATTGTTATTTTTGTGATTCCTTCGAGGGAGAGATTTTAATTGCACGATGACGCAATTAACATAAATGAAAATAATCTTGAACTGTTTGTTCAGCGGGCAGTCACTAATGTGGCTAAACACGTGGTATGATTAATTGTCAGAGGGCACTTTCCTCTCCTGTATAAGAGCTTGCAAAGCAATCAGCAGTAGATATCGGCAGTTAGACTATTTTGAACTGATCACCAACTCACACAGAAAATGGGATATCCAGCAATTTACTACATCGCGAGTATTTACTATCCTGTACTGGCAGCGATTGGTATCCCTGTTAAGTAACTGGAATTGATTACTGCTGTATGTGTGTGTTCTGTTCTTGTAGCATTTGTTACAGATGGTGCCTCATCTGATGAGTGTTTTAAAACTGTTCAGGTTTAAGTATATAGTTTATTTTATTCTTACATTTTCCTCTGGAATTGTTAATCCGTTCTCATGTCCGACCAATTTTGTCAATATAATCAATTGATTGAGTGTTAAGATCGATACTGTTCTAGCATTTTACCTTACTCGGCCTTCCATCACACATTGTTCCAAATCTGATTCTGCATCAATATGGAACTCAAATGCTTACTAAAATGAAAACAAAATCTTTAGTATCGCCGCTGCTCTCTCTGCGAGCTCCCTGGGTTTTCTGCAACTCACTGTTCTTTCCACTCCGTCTTAATGCAACTAAAGAGACTTGTTTTTCTGTACTTATTTGTCGAAATCTCTCTGAATTTGCCACAGTCCCGCGCGAAACTTTTCCGTTTTAGCGTGTTCTTCTTCCTTGGACAGTTTTAATTGTGATAAGATCAGATAAGGTGAGATTTATTTTAACTCTTACATCCATCTCACGACATGAGAGGGTAAAAGCCTTTATGTTGCGTTTCCGTCGCAATGTACAAGATTCAAGTTGATTTGCCACCTGTACATCGAAACGTTCGTTTAGCTCTGCCGATCCTCCACTCCAAAATGTTATCGCCGAAGAAACAGTCTCCGAGTCCATTTTATTCCAGCGATATATAAAATCCTCAGCATCCTCCGCTACAATGATGGGTCTGTCTGGATGAGCGGATCGATAAGCCTAACCTTTTCTTTGCTTCCTTGCAGTTAATTTAATGGCGATTGTGATCCTGTCTCTGAGAAACTGCGGACTCTCTAAATGCATCTCCCGTTACCTGGTGGGAATGGCAGCAGCTGATTTACTGGTTGTTATTATTTCTGTTGTAATCGATCAGATAAATAATATTTATGTGTATGCCCTTCCTTTGCAAATTACACCGATTTGCGCCATGACACTAGTCCTGAGGGCCGCAACGGTGGGCTGTTCTGTTTGGCTCACGGTGGCTTTCACGTTCGATCGCTTTATTGCAATCTGCAGTCAAACGCTGCGGGAGCGATACTGCACCGAGAGGACAGCGACTATTGTGATAGTAATTGTGTGTTTAGGAAGTTGTGCGAAAAGTGTTCCATTCTACTTTGCGGTAGAACCTTACCTTATCATTGACAACATACCCTGGCGGTGCATTTTCGGAATGGATTTCCTTACTTTACCAGCGTGGAAAGCTTTCCAGTTGTTTAGCACGATCAATACACCTTTATTGCCGATCGGTTTGATTCTACTTTTTAACGCTTTAACAGTCAGTCATATTATCGCGGCAAACAGAGTTCGCCGGGGGCTCAGGAACAGCAGAGAGAAAAAGAATGATCCAGAGGTGGAGAAACGGAGAAAGTCAATAACATTGTTGTTCGCTCTGTCAGCCAATTTCATATTGTTGCGGATCCCCTATATTGTATCTACTATGAACTGGCAAGTTGAGAATTACTCCTACACAGACAGATATTTGAACACCCCGACATATATCCTGCAACAGTTTGGGTTCATGTTGCAGTTTCTCTGTACCTGCACCAACACGTGTATCTACACTCTGTCACAGAGGAAATTCAGGGAGGAGCTGAAATGTGGAGTCAAATATCTGGTTACGGTATGTGTTCGGCTCTGTCGATGAAACCAAATCGAGTTGTAAACTTTGAAGGAAGTTCAAAAGCATTTCCACGTCACTTACCTGTCTGGTAAAATTTCCTGCAGCCAGGTGAGCGAATGTTAGTAGTTTGCGGCGTTCATTGAAGTCAGAAAAATTACTTCAACTGTGCGCCGCAAGGAACAACAAAAATCAGAGATGTGATCTCTGCACCGACAGAAATTATATTCAGAATTTACATCAATGCCAGAATACGGTCCAACGATTTTCCTTACACTGGTAGAAAATCTATTCTAATTCACTGAACTATAGATCATTCCAGGGATTTATGTGACAACTGGAGAAATATTCCTGAAACCTTGAAAACTGGTCTCCGATAAAGTGAGCTCGGTTACCTAAAATTTCCATTGTAACAGTGCAAAATATGTGACTATTATGGATAACTCTGAACATCCTCTACATAGCACCATCCAGAGACAGAGAAGCAGTTTCAGCGACAGGTTACTATCGATGCAATGCTCCTCAGACAGGATGAAGAGGTCAATACTCCCCAATGCCATTAGGCTTTACAATTCTACCGCCAGGACTTAAGAACTTTTTTAAAAAGCTATTATTAATGCTTTTTGAGATAGTGATTTAGATGCATATCATATTCTTTACTGAGTTAAGTATTGTATGTAATTAGTTTTGCTACAACAAGTGTATGGGACATTGGAAAAAAGTTGAATTTCCCCATGGGGATGAATAAAGTATCTATCTATCTATCTATCTACTGCCTTTTCATTCAAAAAGCAGGCGGTCCCCTCCTAAATAGGAAGTTAAAACTGCCCGATGCCCCAGTCTGTCCCATCAATGGAGATGTGTAGCATCCCCTCAGACTGAGAGGGGATGGTATCAGAAAGGCAGCTGTGGCGTGCAAAACAATTCTTCCCAACCCTTCGCCGGTAATGTTGTCAAAGGCTACTGAGAGGGGTTTGTATCAGAAATGCGGCTGTAGATTTTCTTTTTGTGTTACTTTTCCCCGTCATTAAAACGCGAAATGCACAGAAACGTTGAATCGAATGTATTATGTCTACAAATATTCTGAATTAAAGCATGACGTCAGGTTGGAGGCAACCCAGATGGGTCCACTGCACGGTCTGGCCTCTCCTTTCCCTCGGCCTGCGCGGTGATAGAAAACTGACACATGCCCTTCACCCCGGATGCAGTAACGCTCTCCCACTCCTCGTCCCTCTCCAGGTCCTCATGCCTCCGTCGAGACGAAGTGTCTTATCGTCATTCCGTCTCCCCGGCCGGCACTTCAGGCTAAAATCATTTGCAGACAGGGCGGCCAACCACAGACGACCTGTGGCGAGCAGTTTAGCCGAGGTCAGGCTGTAGGTAAGCGGGTTGTTGTCCGTCCGTACCTCAAACTTGGCCCCGTAGAGATAGACACTCAGCTTATCCACCACCGCCCATTTCAACGCCCGAAACTCCAAATTGTGGGTGGGACAGTTCCTCTCGGAAGGGTGACAAACTCCGGCTGGCAAACGCTACCGGCCTCAGCCCGGCGCCCTGATCCTGATACAAGACGGCCCCTAACCCCACTGACTGGCATCGATGTGTACCACAGAGGACAATCGGGGGTCCGCAGAAACCAGAAACGGCGCCCAAGTCAGCAACTCCTTCAGGGACTGAAAAGCCGCTTCACATTGGTCATCCCATCTCTGTCCGAAGGGCTCTACCGGTCCAAATATTCTCCTTCCTCTTCTACTTTTCCCTTTCTGTCCCAGAGGAGGGTCGCCACGCAGAAGCTGGTTCAAGGGATGGCTCACCTTGGCGTAGCCCTTCACGAATCTCCGGTAGTATCCACAGAACCCCAAGAACGAGCGCAGAGCCCTCACAGTCTGGGGCCTCGGCCAGGTGGCCACCGCTTCGATCTGAGCCGGGTCTGTAGCTACTCCGTTCCGCGAGATTATATATCCAGCATAGCTAACAGACGTCTGGCAAAACAGGCACTTGTCCAGGGAAAGTTTTAACCCTTCATCCTTCAGCCGGTTGAGCACCTTCATTAGCCTCGCTTCGTGTTCTTCCAAGGTGGGTCCAAACACTCAGGTCGTCCAAATATACCAGCACTTCAAGCAGGTTCATATCCCCCACCGTCTTCTCCATGAAACTCTGGAGCCCCCGATATGCCCCGGGGCATCCTTTCGAACTGGTAAAATCCCCCCAGAGGACATATAAAGGCCGTCTTATCCTTATCCGCCTCACTCATCGGGATCTGGTAATATCCACTCCTCAAATCCAACACACTGAACCACTTCGCCCCACTCAGACAGGCCAGCGCGTCTTCGACTCTGCGGACCGTATACTGGTCAGGGATGGTGCGCTTGTTCAGGGTCCTATAGTCCACACACATACGAATCTTCCCCTTTTTTTCCTGGCCACGACTATCGGGGACGCAGAAGGGCTGTGGGACTCAGTAATGATCCCAGCTTCTTTCAGCTTACACAAATGCTGCCGCACATCCTCCATTTCTTCAGGGGCCATTTACTGCGACCTTTCTCAAAACGGGGTGTCTTCAGTCATCCGGATCGTGTGGCGAGTGCTCCTGGAACAGCCCACGTCAAACTCGTTTAGGGAAAAAAATATCTTTCAGCATCAACATCTTCTCCACCATCCTCCGCTTCCAACCCGCCGGCACAGGCGATGCCTCAGAGTTCAACGCCCCAGCGGTCAACTTATCCCTATTTTCTAACTGCCGTTCCCCAGCGAGCCTCACGGAGGCACTATGTCATCAGGAAAAAATGCGCCGGGGCATCCCTCGTTTAAAAGTGACCTCCCGTTCGTGGTCTTCTTCATGTTCACCACCACACGGCGTGTTTGTACCACCGAGAGCTTCTGCAGCTCAGGTCTCACCAGTACCCCAGCCGGGAATCTCGATTCCCCCTCGGGATCGTTCGGGGTATCCACTAAAAAGGCTTCACCCTCCGGCACTCCGGAGTATCTGGGGATCCCCATCACTCTCGCTACTTCACCGGGTCGTACCACCCTGGGCTTCGACTGGGCACACCACACAGTTCCTCTTTCCAAGGCCGTGTCCCGCCTCGTGTCACCACACACTTCCGTAAAGGCAGCTTGAAACACTGGGTGCACCGACAGGGTCCCCACGAAGTCCTCACCCGCCTTCTCCTTGCAGGCGCCCAGGAGTCTCCGCACAATAGGGGTGTTGGTCTTCCGGGCCTCTGTGCATTCCGTCCCTTCTGCCAGTCCCCTCAAGCGGATGGACCTCGCATGTCGCGACCCCCCTCACTATCGCCCGATTGGAGCTGTCCCCAGTTACTAAACCACAAGGGGACTACTAGGGAGGACAGCACCGTACTGACGGAGCCCTCTTCCGATTCCAATGGGTCCTCCTCCACCCTCACCTCTCTGAGCAACTGAACAAAAGTGGGGGCGCGATCTACGGGACTGCCGGAGACCCGTAGCAATCACTTCATGGTCTGAGCGCCCCGGGCTACCTTGTCTATCCTTATCTGATTCACTTCCGTCTCCGAAATGACCACCCCCCCCCCAACCCCAGTCGCCTCAAACAATTTAGCCTTCGCTCTACCCTTCGCTTTAAAGGCTGAACAAGTTAGGTCTTTATTCTTTGGAGCGTAGAAGGTTGAGGGGAGACGATAGAGGTATTTAAAATTATGAGCGGGATAGATAGAGTTGACGTGGATAGGTTTTTTCCATTGAGAGTAGTGGAGATTCAAACAAGAGGACATGAGTTGAGAGTTAAGAGGCAAAAGTTTAGGGGTAACACGAGGGGTAACTTCTTTACTCAGAGAGGGGTAGCTGTGTGGAACGAGCTTCCAGAAGACGTGGTAGAGGTAGGTTCGATTTTGTCATTTAAAAAAACTGTGGATAGGTATATGGACAGGAAAGGAAGGGAGGGTTATGGGCTGAATGCAGGTCTGTGGGACTAGGAGAGTGTAAGCGTTCGGCACGGACTAGAAGGGCCGAGATGGAATGTTTCCGTGCTGTAATTGTTATATGGTTATACCCGGAAAAGGTACTCAGAAGGCTCTTCCCCTTTCTCCTGACGCAGTCTTCGAAGCCCCCCTAAAAGCTGCACCGTGCCCCCATCAGAACAAAAGCCTCCTGCAATACTTCTAGATGATCCTTCCAAGTAACCAAGGGTTTGCTGATTTTCACTACCACCCCTCTCAAACTGTCATCCAATCTCTGCCGCTTCTCTTCCTCAGAACACTCCCACTCACCCTGCAGCCCAGAGACATGTTCTATCCAGGTCTCAAAATCATCCTCCCATTCGGGGGTGGGTGTCCACCTTGAGAAAATTCTGAACTTCTGACGAGGACCCGCCATCTTGTTCACCAAGAAGTTAATGGCTCCCTTCTTCCGTGGGAGAAGGGAACTAATTAGATTTTCCAAATCTGACCTCTCCCTTCCTTCGTCCTTCAAAAACGATAGGACCCGCTCTCGAAATTCTCCGCCTCCAGCGGCTGGCAACTCCTCTGGTCTCCCAACAGACACGTCAGACCTTTCCTCTGTGACGATGTGCACGCCACATGGCCCCGCCTCACTGAGGTCACCGATACGCGGCGGCAGTCCCACCGCCGAGACGTCTGCGCTAGCACAAAGCCGAAATCCCCCATTTTACCAGTCTTTCTGCCTACGATTTCGAGCTGACTGATATCTCTGACCGTACCGAAACATCGAATTAACACTTCGTCCGATATACGCATGTCCACCCCACTTAATACGCAGGCATGAGTAACCGGTACTCCCTCGATCTCACACCAGAGTTTAATCTTATCCGAATGCTTCCCCCCTCGTTTAAACCGGGGCGTATTACACCGTATCTCACAAATTGAAATCCCGGGCAAGCAACCCCACAAATGTAGCATCCGTGTCCTCCATTTACCCCCCGTTCGCCTAGGGTGAAGCGCTGTCGCCCCGCCAATTGTGCAATACTTCGGTGTAAATAAGGTGCAAAGCTCACCCCCCCCCCCAGTACACACTCGCAGCACAAATATCAGACAATACACCAATGGCGAGTAAATAATTTCAACTTTATAGTTATTTCTTAAGTGATGGGCTAGTAGAAACAAATAACCTAAAGGCGCCAAATCAGTAAGTTTATCAGTTTGTGCGCATAATATTTTAATACATTGGAGCTCACGCCTCCGGTTCCATCCACAACGACGTTCCGAGTCTTCGGCCACCGTCCGAACCTCCGACGTCCAGTATCCGCCGCTCTGGAACCTCTGTTCGTTCCTCACACGTACGTCCTCCTCGCTCGCCTCCCGAAAAAGACCGCAAACTCCCGCTTAGCTCACATATATAGCCAGCATAACAATTCTCAATTGTTAATACCCCCTCACCTACAGTTATAGTCAACATGGCTTTGTGAAGGGCAGACCGTGACTCACGAGCCTGATTGAGTTTTTTGAAGAGGTAACAAAAGTAATTGATGAGGGTAAGGCAGTGTATGTGGTCTACATGGATTTTAGCAAAGCATTTGACAAGGTCCCTCATGAGAGACTCATCCAGAAAGTCATGAGGCATGGGATAAGTGGAACCTTGGCTGCTTGGATAAAAAATTGGCTTAAAGGAAGAAAGCAGAGGGTATTTGCGGAAGGAAAGTATTCTGCCTGCAGGTTGGTGACTGGTGGAGTGCCACAGGGATCTGTCCTGGGACCCCTGATATTTGCGATTTTTGTAAATGAGCTGTATGTAGAAGCGGAAAGAAGGGTGAGTAAGTTTGCAGATGACACGAAGATTGGAGGAGTTGTGGATGGAGCTGTAGGTGGTCGAAGGTTACAAGAGGATATAGATAGGCTGCAGAGTTGGGCAGAAAAATGGCAGATGGAGTTCAATCCAGACAAGTGTGAGGTGATGCATTTTGGAAGGACAAACCAGAGGAATGAGTACAGGATTAATGGTCGGTTACTTAAGAGTGTGGATGAACAAAGGGACCTTGGTGTTCAAATCCATACGTCCCTCAAGGTCGTTGCACAGGTTAATAGGGTGTTTAAGAAGGCCTATGGGTTGCTAGACTTCATTAACAGGGCGATTGAGTTCAAGAGTAGAGAGGTTATGTTGCAACTCTATAAATCTCTGGTGAGACCGCACGGATTGTGTTCAATTCTGGTCACCTTATTATAGGAAGGATGTGGAAGCTATGGAGAGGGTGCAGAGGAGATTTACCAGGATGTTTCCTGGATTAGAGAACAAGTCATATGAAGCAAGGTTAGCAGAGCTGGGACTTTTCTCTTTGGAGCGTAGAAGAATGAGAGGGGACTTGATAGAGGTCTACAAGATTATGAGAGGCATAGATAGGGTGGATAGTCAGTACCTGTTTCCCAGGGCACCAATAGCAAACGCCAGAGAGCAAAGGGACAAAATTAAGGGAGGGAACTTTAGCGGGGACATCGGGGTAAGTTTTTTACACAGAGGGTTGTGAGTGCCTGGAATGACTTCCCAGGGATGGTGGTGGAGGCTAAAAAATTAGGGGTATTTAAGAGCCTCTTGGACAGGCACATGGATGAAAGAAAAATAGAGGGTTATGGGGTAGTGTGGGTTTAGTACTTTTTTTAAGGATTATATGGGTCGGCACAACATGGAGGGCTGAAGGGCTGTGTCGTGGTGTTCTATGGTTCTATGGTTCTATAACCCAAACATTCCAGATACAGAAACCCATCACAGCATTAAGTAACATTACAGAGAAGCTATTTCATTACAGCAATACAGAGAAGCCATTTTGTTATCCTGAACAGTTAACACCACAGTTAATGGAACTGATAGCCCTACATTTATTTCATTCCATCTGTTCTTCATTGCGGCTGCATGGCTTATGGATCAACTTCAACAACTTTAAAACGATAGGGTGTGTTACACCCACCTTCTGTCAGGATATACTATGGCGCAGTATGGTCGTCCCCGTTTTCGACTTTACTGGTTGAAATGGGAAAATTGCCTTACAATCACGGAGACTGCAGTTGAGGTAACATACTGGATTAACTAGAATTGGCAAAGAAATGTTCATCCTATTAAAGCTGGGGACATCACGCGAAGAAGGGTTTTGGCTTAAGGTGCCTAGGATGTTATTACACTTTTGAGCTTTCAACAGAAAAAGAGAAGCAGTGAGTCTTGCCAATTCCCTACACCACACTCTAGTCCGGTTTGTGTCGGGTCGCTCCTTAAACCCCGCCCTATTTCGTCACATCAGCCAATTATTCAAAGTGCAAGCAGAGACTGGTTGACATTGCATTGGCCAACCAGCATCAGACTAGATCCCCTGCCGTCTTGGGGAAATGTTGGGCTCTTAGTTTAGTTGGCGGGAATGGGAATAGTATTCTCAAACCAATGTGTGTGCGGCATTCCGGAGTAGTTAATTGACTGACGTCTGGCCGGGGCAATAAGGTACTGTTTCTACAGTACAGCGCTCTGCCACTACCCCGCCACATTCACCCACACACACGCCTAATATCCCAGAGCTGCCTGTCGATTGGACAATCCGTCGGACAATGACTCCTAGGAGATCAGGCGGTGGATGTGAGGAGCTGGAGACGGGGCTGGAAACTGCGGCCGCCTCTCGCTTGGGCTCAGGAAGCGACTTTATTGATGAACTGAAACACGGAGTGGAACGGATATTTCACCGCGCTGATCACCTGCTCCCTGAATTTCGACTGAGTCACCGCGTAAATAAATGTGTTCGTGCAGCAGCTGAAATTCCTCAGCAAAATCCCGAGGTAGTGAAAGATCCATTCGGAATAATCGAAATCAGATCCTTTTCCTGCGACCTGATAATATATCACATTTACAACGTATGTCATCCACAGGAGGAATAAGCTGCCGGAGAGGGTGAAGAGTAAAACCACAGACCTCCTCCTGCTCTCCATCTCCGGATCACTGCGGTTCTCCCCCTTGCTCTGACCCTTCAGCCCCTTACGGACCCGACTGGCCACTAAAATGTGCCTGACTGTCAGAGCGTTGAGCAGCAGGATCACAGCGAAAGGGAGGAACGGAGTTAAAACCGTATCGAGCCAGTCATACCCTACCCACCCGGGGTCAGTGAAATAATTTTCCTTGGTCATGCAGAACCACGGTACATTATCGATGATCCCTCTGGGTTCCCGCGTGAAGTATTTCGGTGCGTTTTTCAGACAGGACAGCACGCTGGTCGTTGTTAGAACCACAGTCGCAGTTTTCCCGGTGCAATGTTTTGTTTTCAGTTTCTGGCAGCAAATGGCGACAAACCGATCAAAGGTGAAGTTAAAGGTGAACCAGACAGAACAGTCAATGGCTGTGAACTTTAGTACACCGATAGCACTGCACACAGGGGTGATATCTAGAAAACTCCACGGGAAGCAATGGTACCTGATTTGGTGCAAAATAATCTGGGTGACAACGGTCAGTAGGTCTGCCGCTGCCATAGCCACCAGGTAGCGAGTGGTGCAGTTAGAGAGGCCGCACTTTCCCCGGGACAGGATCACAATCGCCACTACATTCACTGCAGAGAGAGAAAGAGAGGGAGGGAGGGAGAGTGAGAGAGGGAGGGTGTAGAAGGGTTTAACACAGGGTCGTGTTTCAGCTACAGATAGGGAATTATAAAGTATGTGACGCCTATTGATTTAACATCAGACACGGGTCACACTGACTCTGACATGCCTTCGTCAGCGTGGAGATAAGACATTGTGTCGGCGTTAAAAAACGATTTGCATGTGCAACAACGATCGGTACTCATTCCGATTCCAGGCGCTGATGGGCCGGTTCCGTTGATTTAATCCGTGACTAATTAGGCCTCTGGAAGCTGCATCTGATGAGGCAGAGAAGGGACACAGAGCGGAGTAACAGGTACTAAATACTAGAATTCAAATACTGGCATTCATAGAATTCAACAAACTCTCTTTTCGGACCGAGACCCTTCTTCCGGACGAAGTAGTGCCCCGATTTACGACGGATTCAGAGGGGAAGCAGCAGCAACTTCGTAACCTTAATGATTCCGTTAATGGATTCATTCTATAGCACAGTTCAATTTGACAACACACGTCAAGAGATCTGTGGACACTGGTTCAGGTGATCAGATCCAATTTTTGATGAACAGCCAGTAGCATCCGACTGTGACACACTCCACCGGGAGACCTGCAGCGAAGAACCAGCGATTCTCTCTAATCAATAATTGCTAAATAGTGAAATTCGCAATATAAAACCTTCCCAGAGAGATGCCTCTCCCCAGCACTGAGACAACTCTGAACAAAGTCCCGATGAAGGCAATAAAACGTTTGAGTCGATCCCGTGAGTCAGAGGAGAGTGAGGGATTTAGATAGATAGATAGATAGATAGATAGATAGATAGATAGATAGATAGATAGATACTTTATTCATCCCCATGGGGAAATTCAACTTTTTTTCCAATGTCCCATACACTTGATGTAGCAAAACTAATTACATACAATACTTAACTCAGTAAAAAATATGATATGCATCTAAATCACTATCTCAAAAAGCATTAATAATAGCTTGAAAAAAAAGTTCTTAAGTCCTGGCGGTAGAATTGTAAAGCCTAATGGCATTGGGGAGTATTGACCTCTTCATCCTGTCTGAGGAGCATTGCATCGATAGTAACCTGTCGCTGAAACTGCTTCTCTGTCTCTGGATGGTGCTATGTAGAGGATGTTCAGAGTTATCCATAATTGACCGTAGCCTACTCAGCGCCCTTCGCTCAGCTACCGATGTTAAACTCTCCAGTACTTTGCCCACGACAGAGCCCGCCTTCCTTACCAGCTTATTAAGACGTGAGGCGTCCCTCTTCTTAATGCTTCCTCCCCAACACGCCACCACAAAGAAGAGGGCGCTCTCCACAACTGACCTATAGAACATCTTCAGCATCTCACTACAGACATTGAATGACGCCAACCTTCTTAGGAAGTACAGTCGACTCTGTGCCTTACTGCACAAGGCATCTGTGTTGGCAGTCCAGTCTAGCTTCTCGTCTAACTGTACTCCCAGATACTTGTAGGTCTTAACCTGCTCCACACATTCTCCATTAATGATCACTGGCTCCATATGTGGCCTAGATCTCCTAAAGTCCACCACCATCTCCTTGGTCTTGGTGATATTGAGACGCAGGTAGTTTGAGTTGCACCATATCACAAAGTCCTGTATCAGTTTCCTATACTCCTCCTCCTGTCCATTCCTGACACACCCCACTATGGCCGTGTTATCAGCGAACTTCTGCACATGGCAGGACTCCGAGTTATATTGGAAGTCTGATGTATACAGGGTGAACAGGACCGGAGAGAGTACGGTCCCCTGTGGCGCTCCTGTGCTGCTGACCACCGTGTCAGACCTACAGTCTCCC
The DNA here is from genome assembly GCF_048418815.1 of Hemitrygon akajei. Taxonomy (NCBI): domain Eukaryota; kingdom Metazoa; phylum Chordata; class Chondrichthyes; order Myliobatiformes; family Dasyatidae; genus Hemitrygon; species Hemitrygon akajei. Next base: position 133,305 of record NW_027332038.1, read on the forward strand.
AACCGCACATACTGAGGTCTATCTGTCAAGTAGTCCACTATCCAATCCACCATGTGAGAGTCTACTCCCATCTCCGTTAGTTTGTGCCTTATGTTCTTGGGATTTAGTTCCGCTTGTAATTAAATATGGAAATTTTGAAGGTGAAATGACAGGATCGGTATGTCTGAATGGTATTTGTACAATGATCACCAAGATGAAAGCTCGTCAAATGAACATCAATAGATTCACATCGGTTAACACACAGAAATACTAAACATAAATTGCTCTGCTCACTCACCAGGAACTCTGATGACGGCAATGAACACGTACAATATTTTATGCGCACTCAGGTACCAATCCAACATTGCAGACATTATCTCTGTCCAGTGATCTGTCCCCCGTGCACCAGGCGATCTCTCGATGTTAAAGCAGCACATGCCTGGGGTTTTTAATCGCCTTTAGCGACTCCACGGGGACAGATTTCAACAGATTAAAAATAAAGCTTTTCAAATTATTTACAAACTGATTACAACAGACTGGTGCAATTCCCGCGGTGACAGGTTCTGAATAATTTCGTGAATTTATTTTTAGACCGTTTTCGTGAGTTTCTTTGCCCCAACAAAGGTATCTGAGCCTACTGAGCCGTCATCAATTAAAAACAAGAGAAAATCTGCAGATTTTGGAAATCCAAGCAACACACACACAAAATGCTGGTGGAACTCAGCAGGTCATCTTCTTACTTTAAAATCTCAGCTTTCTTTCCAGCCCTGCCGAAGGGTTCCGGGCCGAAACGTCGTCTGTAGACTTTATCATAGTTGCTGCCTGTCCTGCTGAGTTCCTCCAGCATTTTGTTCGTGTTGCTGTCATCAACTGAACGTGCTTCCACTGTAAATATGTACTTCAAAGGAATCATTTGTCAAATACAAAATATTGAAATAAATTATATCATTTTAGCTTGTCACTGATACTATTCTCATCAAGAGTATAATCCGTTTGTGTATTTTGTGTTTGAGGGACTCTACCGAGAGGACCCTCAAGGAAACGTTTGTTGGCGGTGATGAATAAACACTTTCATATATACACGAAACTCTCAAATTTCTTCAGCGACTTACTTGCAGTCGGAACGTTTGGAGGCTCGTCCACGACTCTCCCTAAACTTACGGCATGGACATCAAACTCAGCAGGCCTATATTTGCGGACAAATGGTTTTAAAAGGCAAGAACAGCGTTTAAAAATAATTTATTTTGTAAGCATCGATAGGTGAATAACCTTGAGATTCGACACACACCCAACTACGCAGGAACTCCTAAAACCCTATGTGGCCACAAGTCCGTGTGCACTCCAAACCATCTGATGCCAACAAATCGTATTGCTCCCCAAATCCATGCACACCCTAGATGTACATTAGATTATCCCAGAGCAAAAGTCATTTCAAACAGCTCGCATAATACCTGTTTCTACTTTAAAATAGCGAAAATGCAGTTCAGTGTTCAAAGTTAATTTATTATTAAAATATCTGTAACTCAAACACTAAAATACGTACGCACCCCGAACCCAAAGTGAGTCCACCCTAGTGCCTTATAAATCTTCAGCACCACATCACCGCACTTATATTCTCAACCTTCGAAATGAATGCTATATTTCCTTTGCCTTGTTCACCAACGACTCATCCTGGAAGTTAACTCTTTGGGTGCTCTGCGCAAGGACTTATAAATCCCTTGCAATTTGAGATGTTTGGATTTCCTCCTCGCTTAGAAGCAAGTCTGCACATATATTTCTTCGACCAAGCATCATGGCCATGTATTTTCCAACATTTTATTTCATTTGTGACCTTCTTGCATATTATCCTGGTTCGCCTGATTCCTTTTCCAGCCTTTACAACCTGCCCCTCCACCAATTTTCGTATCATTTCCAAACTTGACAACAAAGCCATCTCTTCCATAATCTAAATAATTGATAAACAGCATAAATCCCAACAGCGACCCTTTCAGCACACCATTCGCCACTGAAAGCCAACCAGAAAAGGATTCTTTTAATCCCACGTGTTCCCACCAACCAATCGATCAATGCTCTAAACATGCCAGTAACTTTCCTGTAATACCATTGGCGCTTAACTTGTTAAGCAGCCTCATGTGTGGCACCTTGTCAAAAGCCTTCTGAAAGTCCAAATAAACAACATCCACTGTATTCCTTTTATCTATCCTACCTGAAAACTCCTCAAGGAATTCAAAATGTTCGTTAGGCGAGATTTTCCTTCGGGGAAACCATGTGGACTTTGCCCTGTTTGGCCCTGTGTCAGCAAGTATTCCATAATCACGTACTCAGCAATTGATTCCAACATCATCCCAGTCACTAAGCTTAGGCTGACAGGTCGATTGGTCTATAATTTCCGTTCTGCGGCGCTTTCATATTTTAAAAAGTGGAGTAACATTTGTAATTTTCTTGTCATCTGGATCCATGCCAGAGTCCAATCATTCATGAATGATCATGACTAATAACTCCACAATCTGTACTGTTACATCTTTCAGAATCATGGGGTGCAGTTCATCAGGTCAAGGCGACTAATGTAACTGCAGCTCCTTCAGGTTTGGAGCAGCTTCTCTCTTGTAATTGTAATTGCCTTCATTACTCTTCCCTCACGGCTTTCTACGCCTGCCAGCTGCCGCTGTCTTCCGCAGTGACGGCTGATGCAAAGTACCCATTTACTTTATCCTCCGTCTCCTTGCCCCATGTTATAATCTCTCAGACCATATTTTCATATACTTGGAAAAAAACTTTTTTTTTCAATTCGCTTTGATATTGTTTGCGATCTGGCTTGCATATTTCATCTTTACCTTCTAATGATTGCTTTGGTTGCTTTCTGTTTTAAAAGTTTTCCATATCTTCAATCTTCCCTGAAATCTTTTTTTTTTTTATTTTATACGTCCACTCTTTTGCTTTGACATTAGTTTTGACTTTGCTTGTCAGCTACGGTTCTGCTATTTGCTCATTTAAGTATTTCTTCGCTTTTGGAATTATCTATTCTGCACCTTCCTCTTTTTCCCCGACAGTAAAGCTATTGCTGCTCTGCCGCCATTCCTGCCAGCAGCTTCTTCCAATTTAATTTTGGCCAATTCCTCTTTCATACCACTGTAACTTTTAGAAACTCCGCTGAAATACTGTTACATGAGTGCTTCTCCCTATCAAATTTCAAGTAGAATTCTATCATATTGTGATCACTTCCTCCTTACGGTTCCTTTGTATTAACCTCCCTCGTCGTCTCCGGTTCTTGACACAACAACCAATACAGTACAACTGATCCACTATGGGCTCAACAGCAAACTGCTCTAAAAAGCCATCTCGTGGTCATTCAACAAATTCACTCTTCTGCGAACCAGAACCAACCTGATGTTTCCTGTCTACCTGCATGTTACATCTTCCATGACTGTCATTAGATTGCCCTTTTAACACGTTCTATTTTCCGTTGTAATCTGTAGTCAAAATTCCAGATACATTTTGAGGCCTGTGTTTCACTTCCATCCTTTTAGCCCTGCAATTTCTCAACCCAACCCACCACGTTTCAACATCTTCTGATCAAGTTTCCAGTCATTTGATGCTATTTCCTAACAGCTGAATCTATAAATGGAAGCAACTTTGAGATTCGGCACACTTCACAAATCAGCAGACACCCTCAAACCCATCTGCGCGCTGAAATCCGCGTACAGACCCATATTCACTGACATACCAATACATCTGCAAACATCCCCCATTCCCTGCGGACCCCAAAAGAGGCTAATCCTTTCATGCACTTCAGATTACCCAAAGCAAGAGTCATTCCAAATAGTTGACAAAATGGCTGCCTTCATCTTAAAAAAATCATGGATAACGTTCAAAGAGTAGTTGTTATTAAAGAATCTGTAAAAGCAGCGACCATGAGATCGTCACAGTTCTAAATCCGCAGACACTTTAAATCGATTTGTATCCGTCGATATCCCATAGATCTAAACACTTCCCCAAATAATATGGAACCTGAAACCCACCAACTCCACAAAATCCGTGTATACCCTATATTCGACGACACGCCCCCAAGGCCGCACTCTTATCCAAATCAGTGTACACCCCAAATCGGTGCGCGACCCCGAACCCTTGACACCCTCATATCCAATTTCACTTCCAAGTAGGTGAGTGCTCCAACATGCACGTTAGTTAATCCCAGAAACAGAAACAATTCAAAAAGTTCACCAAATAGTTTGCTGCCTGGTAAAAAATATCGAGAACAAAGTTCAGTATTTTATTACGGTGTTAAAACATCCATAAATGAAACAAAGTTGAGATTCCTCAAACCTGAAAATCCATTTGCGCCCATATTTACCGGCACCGCTACATCTGAGTAAATTCCCAAATCGGTGTGCACCCTAAATCAGCAGACACACCCACATGCACATTACATTATCCCAGGGCAAGAATCATTTCAAGCAGTCCAGAAAATGGCTGCATCCCCCTTTCAAAATACCAAGAACAAAGTTCAACGGTTAAAGTGTATTTCTTATTAGAGTGTTGATAAAGGAAACAAGCTATAAATGAAGCACCAACAAATACATGCGCACCACGAATTGCATGTGCGCCTCCATATTTGCCGACGCGCCGTTAGATCTGCTCACATCCCCTAATCCACCGCCCGCCCATGCCCGTGCGCGCCTCCAAACCAGCTAACACACCCACATGCATATTGGATAATCCGAGAGAAGAATCATTTCCAGTTATCAAAATTCCTGACCCCTTCAAAAAATAGCAACAAGAAAGTTCCATGTTCAAAATGTATTTTTTATAAAAGTATTTAAAATCGAAAAGAACTTTGAGATTCGTCACAGCCCCTTATCCTCTGTACTGAAACCCAAACCCATGTGCACCCCGTCACCAACGTGCCCGAATCTGTGCGGGTGACTGTGTTTCTGTGTATGTGTGTGGGTCGACAGATTGTCTCTGCTTGTCCCTGCCTTACTGAAATCTTTAAATCAAACCCTGCTCCCTTATTGGTCCAGTACTCACACATTTAAACTACATTGTGGATAAGTACAGGATAGGAAAGAGTTAGTCATGGACACTTGCCGCGGGAAAAAGACCCTTCAGGCTCCTGCCAGTACAACTGAGATGTAAATCAAGCTAACCCCTGTTCCAATGGAGATCGGACAAACGCGGGCACATTAGACCTTTTCGGTGGGCATCGGGTCGACATGGAGAGTTGGGCCGAAAGGCATGAGTCCAGGACGAAGGGTATTGTGTCAAAGTGTCGTCCGCACCGTCGGCTCTTTCTCACAATAGGTGCTGACTGACTGGCTAAGTTCCTTGAATTGTTGCCTTCAGTTCTGGTTCGCATTCTGCTTTAAGGATGTTTTGTGCTGGAGCCGGCAGAGGAGATTCACCAGGATTCTGGGGGTTTGTCTCACGGGGCGAGAGGGATATATTTTGATATACAGTGTTGATTTGCAGACGGATCTTGGGATGCGAGTTCATAATTCCCTCATGGTGGCTGCACAAGTTGACGTGTTGGTAAAGGTGTTATAAGGCCTGTTTGCCTTGAGTGATCGACTCGCTGAGTTGCAGTGTCAGGTAGTTAAGTTGCAGTTTTATAAATCTCCAGTTTAATCGCATCTGAAGTGCTGTAATTCTATTCGAGGAACGTGTGGGAAGTTTGGACGGTGAGTAGGAGGTTTACCGGGATCCTGCCTGGATAACGAGTGATTGGACAATTTAGGAAATTCTCTCTGGAGCCGAAGAGGCCGAGGGCGGCCCGATAAAATGTTTTTCTGAATAAGAGAGGTATTTCCCCCAAAGAATGACATGTCTAAGACCAGAGGACATTAATTTAAAGTGAAATGGGGAAAACTTCCTCACCGGGCCATTCTTTCAAAATGGATGTAGTTTGCAATTTAGTGTAATTTCGTATCCTTTACCGACACGGCTACTGTAAAAAAACACAATTTGTATAAGAAAGTAAGCCTGATGCACAACGTTTGAAGAAGATGTGCATTGCAAGTTTATTTTTCATACTCATAGTGGTGGGTGTCTGGAATGAATGCCGAGCGTGGTGGTGGAAGCAGATGTGATGGAAGCTATGAGGACCTACTTGAATGTTTGGAGAGTGGAGGTGTTTGGACCTTGGGTAGGCAGAAGGGACGGTTTAGTCAAACATGAAATTGCCAGTTCAATTGGCTCAGAATAACAAAGTGAGCAGAAGGCTCTGTTCCCTGCTGCACAGTTCTGTGTTGGTGAGACCACGGCTGCAGAATGTGCGCAACTCTGAGTGCTCGCCTCAGGAAGGCGGATTTAACCAAGAAAGACGCAGTAAGGATTCACGAGTTTTGTTGTCCTGATCGGATGAATCGAGTCAGAAGGAGACTGGATAGTGACTGTGCACTGTTTCCAATCGCGGAGGCTGATGAATCGCTGATTCTCCTTCGCCAGGATAGGTTCCACTGCCACGAGGCAGGAAGAGTTCACAACGGAAACTGCTGTAGATAATTCACAAGCACACGCTTGGCGTAGGAAATAAAATTGCAGTGGGCGCCGCGCTCAATCGGCGGCAGCTGCTGAGCAAGCGGGGCTGCCTGGGAGTTGTACTCATGTGGTCGCGACCCCGATCTCACTCACTGCTAAAGCACACTTCCTCAGCCACCAAAGACATCGCCGGAACGAACTTACCGAGAGGTCGAAGGAGAACCACGCCCGTCGTTGTGGACGCTGAAGACGGCGAACACTGACAGCTGTAACGCGGTGAACTCCACCGTGGCGATGGAGCAGAGGCGGAGGGTTGAGCATCGGGTCCATTGCCATCCTGCCTATCGTAGCTCAGTCCCGCCTCTTTTTCTCTGCTATCAGTGGCAGAGGTGCCCGTCAGTCAAATAAAAACATACGGGATGATTGTTCAATACAAACGTCCGTCATGGAGAGTAACCTTGCAAAAAGTTAAACTGAATGTTGCTAAATTGTCCCCAATCGGAAAACAGACTGTGACGTCAGTGGATACATATCGGCATCACAGTTCTCTTAATAAAGAGTTTTAATGGCGGATGAACTGTAGTTTGTGATGCTTAGAAATGATGTGGTGAATGGTACTGCTCAGCCATCTGGTCGTACTGTGAAATTAAAATTATAGTGAAAGCAGCAGAAAGGTGTTTTTATAAAACTCAAAATGAAGTTCTGATGGGTGTGGTAACTGTATCCTAGTCTATTCGTGAAGCTACATAATGGATTGAAATAGTCCACTGGAATGCAAGAAAACTGATTCCTAGTTATTAAAGCATTAAGAAGTTTACTTCTGATTTTTCAAATCCTCCGAAAATTATATCTCTTCAGGAATCATCGTTGTTAACATGAAATTTAATGTTCAGAATGATTTTGAAACTTCAATCGATATAACATTAGTTTCGAACATGATGTCTGGAAAGTCTATGTGCGATGTTATGGGTGATGAAACATTGGAGAGTGATCGTTTTCCTATATTTTTAAGCTTTCATTTGGTTTGAATGAATGAGCAGCCGTCATGTTGAGAATGAAGTGGATTTTTGCATTGAAAATGTATGTTCCTTTATTTATCAACGTGATTCCTCTTGATATGCGCATCAATACGAGAAAGACTGTACCGTGGTGGACGGAGGAATGTACAGAGGGAATTATTCCGTGAACTAAGTTAACGATATTTGAGAAGTGTCAGCCTCAGCGTCCGTATTAGGTATAAAATGACACAAGCCGTGCTGAGGGAATTGGTCAAGGTTGCAAAAAAAGGATTTGTTGGACGCCATATTGACATAATATTCGAAGGGATTAAAAAGGGTTTGTTATATTCCCCCAGGGTTCATTTTTCCCGTGGACTGTCACTTTAAAAGGCCGAGAGAATAAGACTGACTTTTAGACACTGTTGGATTTCTGCTGACTACAAAAATTACTTGGTTACTATGGTGAGAGAGGTGGATAATCGATTGTAATGCAGCTGCGCGGCTTGTTTTGATCAACAAGGTCAGATGATCCTCCAACAGACACACACACACTCACACACTCACACTCTCACGTACACACACATACACACACACACACACACTCACACTCTCACGTACACACACACACACACACTCACACTCTCACGCACACACACATACACACACACACACACACTCACACTCTCACGTACACACACACACACACACTCACACTCTCACGCACACACACACACACTCACACACTCACAGACACACTCACACACACACACACTCACACACACACTCACACACACACTCACCAACTCACACACTCACACACAGATACACACACACTCACACAGATACACACACACACACTCTCACACACACTCTCTCTCTCACACACACACACACACTCACACACACACACACTCACACTCTCACGTACACACACACACTCACACTCTCACGTACACACACACACACACTCACACTCTCACGCACACACACACACACACTCACACACTCACACACACACTCACACACACACACACACACACTCACACACACACTCACACACAGATACACACACACTCACACAGATACACACACACACACAGAAACACACACTCTCTCTCACTCACACACACACACACTCACACACACACACACACACACACTCACACTCACACTCTCACGCACACACACACACACTCACACTCTCACGCACACACACACACACTCACACACTCACACACACACTTACACACACACACACACACTCACACACACACTCACCAACTCACACACTCACACACAGATACACACACACTCACACAGATACACACACACACACTCTCACGCACACACACACACACTCACACACTCACACACACACTCACACACACACACACACACACTCACACACACACTCACCAACTCACACACTCACACACAGATACACACACACTCACACAGATACACACACACACACAGAAACACACACTCTCTCTCACACACACACTCACACACACACACACTCACACTCTCACGTACACACACACACACACACACTCACACTCTCACCCACACACACACACTCACACACACACTCACACACAAACACACACTCACACACACACTCACCAACTCACACACTCACACACAGATACACACACACTCACACAGATACACACACACACACTCTCACACACACTCTCTCTCTCACACACACACACACTCACACACACACACACACACACACTCACACTCTCACGTACACACACACACACACACTCACACACACACTCACCAACTCACACACTCACACACAGATACACACACACTCACACAGATACACACACACACACAGAAACACACACTCTCTCTCACACACACACTCACACACACACACACACACACACACACACACACACACACACACACACACACACACACACACACACACACACACACACACACAGATTCAAGATGGATTCGGTCAATGGAAGACACCAGTGAGTCGGTCGCTGGTTTAAACTTTCAGTAGCCCAAAGGGGCGAGTTGAGATCGATCGGAAGTATTAATAAATGACTCTCACACGTTGCTGCAACTAGAAGAAGTTTGCAGAGAGGAGAGGGCAGGAGAGGAAGGTTTGACACAGAAGAAATTTAGTGACAAAGAGATCACTGTTTGGACTCTCTCTCCAAGTAGCCCGTGAGGATGAGTTTATTTGCATTCGGATACGAAATTGTGCTTGTCTCAGAGTTAATCCGTGGCAGTGGGTTCTCTGGTGAGGAGAAAACCTTTGTGAATACCAGGTGTGTGTTTACTCTTTGTCTGGATGTGGCAGTTCACTGAAGAAAGGCACCCCTGCGGCAAATCACTGTTGGAGTTACTTCATATGCCGTGGAAAGGGATAAGTGGCTATCACGTTGTGTGTGATTGGGGTAACCTTGTGGAATCTACCGATGTGTCGACCCTTGTCTTCGTGGTGGTTCCCTTGAAGATGGTGCCCTTGGTGATAAGCTACTGTTAGTGATATTTCGTGTGAGGATTAGGGGGACAACGGGAAGATTGACGACACCGGTTTATTTGTTTTTCTCCAATCGTGGATTTCGCTTTGAATTACAAATATATCCCTCAGAACAACAATAACAACTCTGTGTATTTGAACTGAACAGACATTTCATACATATCATCGTAAGACTGTAACTGTTGCCACCTGAACTAGAATAAGCTTGGGTACTTTTTTACACCTATCTATGGATAACACTCCTAACCTTTGGTTTAACTGGTTTACGTTACTATATTACTTAGTTACTAATAAAATAGTGCTTGTTAACAGCAAAACTAGACTCCGGGTGTGTTCTATTGCTGCTGAAACTTTGTAGTGTTACGTGCACGTAAGGGGTACTTTCCGCAGGGTTGCGAGTACGTAACAGGATGTTAGTGAAATTATTAAGAAAATGCGGGAGCCGGAAGATTCGTACAGATGAAAATAATCAAATATTGATTGATGAGGGAATAATGATTGTTAGCGAAACAGGAAACGCTGACTTACCTGATAGGTCATTTGCTGCGATTCATAATGAAGATAATTGAAAGGAAAACTTTTAACAATGTGATTATAAGCATCTAAGTGAACACCCTGAGGTGTTTGAAGCCAGTTGTAGCAAAGGTAGTATCACTGATGTAGTTTACTTCTATGAATTTAAAAATAAATGGAGATGCGCAAGCGCGTGAAGGTCGGCCTGTGAGAACAGCGTGAGAGCTCAAAAACCGAGCAGATTAACGGAGTGGGCGGCGCAGTAGTAAGAGATAGAGTAGCAAGGCTTTGGCTCGAGAGGCTTCGGCGAGCAGAGGCTGAGGACGAGCTTGCTCCCGTTGAGGTAAGGACGGGTAAGCTCCTTTAATTAATCTAATTAATTTAGAAGTAGGTCATGGAGGCAGCAGTTAGGGAAGTCGAGTACTCCTTTTTACAGTGTGTGGGAAGTCAGGGACAGCAAAATTGTCCCTGATGACTACACCTGCAAAAGGTGCATTCTGCTGCAGCGCCTGACAAGCCGAGTTAGGGAAATGGAACTGGATGAAATTCGGATCATTCGTGTGAGAGAGGCAGAAGTAGACAGGAGTTACAGGGAGATAGTCACCCCTAAGAGTCAGTCAGGAGGTAGGTAGCTCCGTGACTGTCAGGAAAGGGAAGGGGAATAGACAGAATGAGCAGAGCACCCCTGTGGCTGTTCCCATCAATAATAAGGCTACCGTTTTGGATACTATTGGTGGGGTGACCTACCAGGGAAAAGTTACAGTGGCACCGAGACTGGACCCGTCAGCTGAGAGGGAAAGAGGGAAAGAGGGAAAGAGGAGAGCAGTAGTGATAGGGGATTCGATAGTTAGGGGAACAGATAAGAGGTTCTGTGGAAGAGATCAAGAATCCCGGAGGTCTATTGCCTCTCTGGTGCCAGGGGCCGCGATATCTCGGACCGAGTTCTCAGTATTCTCAAGAGGGAGGGTGAGCAGCCAGATGTTGCGATGCATGCAGGGACCAATGACGTGGATACGAAGAAGGAGGAGGTCCGTCAAAGAGAGTTATAGGAATTAGGTGCAAAGGTGAAGGACAGGACCTCCAGGGTTGCAATCTCAGGATTGCTACCCGTGCCGCGTGCCAGTGAGGCTAGAAATAGGAAGATAATGCAGCTAAATATGTGGCTAAGAAGTTGGTGCAGGAGGGAGGGCTTCATGTTTCTGGACAATTGGGCCTTGTTCCAGGGAAAGTGGGACCTATTCCGACGGGACGGGTTGCACCTGAATTGGAGGGGAACTTACATCCTTGAGGGAAGGTTTGCTAGTGCTGCTCCGGGGGGTTTAAACTAGATTTGTCTCACGTGATCCCTACGAATGTTTCTTAAACATTCCACAAACATCTCCAGGTTTAATATCCCTTCCAATATTCTCAAAATGTGACCTCCATTAGATCTCTTTCGCAACCTTCACCACTTTTCTCGAGGAACCCTGGACCCTTTTATATTTAATAAGGTCACTCTAAGAATGAAAATTCTTAACTTTCTTAAACGCCTTCTTAATCTCCCTAATTCGCCTGCCCACTCCTCCGTCCAGCATGGCACAGCCTTTCCCCGGTTTATGTCCAGTGTCATTGTGGAAGGGGGTCCAAGAAATCACAAACTATAAGAAACCATTCCCTCAGGCTGTGGAGAACCACCAACTGGCTGACGATTTGAACAATTCTTATTGTAGATTCGACACCTTCATTCCCTCCAGCCAAAACACAGACCTACCTGCAACCCCCATCATTCATCACCCTGACATCTTAGTATCCGCTTTGTCACCCCACATTACAAAAATTGCTCCTTCACTTCAACTCCCTTGTACCTGCATTAGGATCTGTGACAGGGGAGGTGAGTCAGTTGTTCCAGAGGCAGATGACACAAAGGTTGGTGGTGTTGTAGATATTGTAGAGGATATTCGAATATTACAGAGAGACATTGATAGGATGCAGAAGTGGGCTGAGAAGTGGAAGATGGATTTCAACCTGGAAAAGTGTGAGGTGGTACACTTTGGAAGGACAAACTCCAAGGCTGAGTACAAAATAAATGGCAGGATACTTGGTAGTGTGGACGAGCAGAGGGATCTGGGGGTACATGTCCACAGATCCCTGAAAGTTGCCTCACAGTTAAATAGGGTAGTTAAGGTGGCTTATGGGGTGTTCGCTTTCATAAGTCGAGGGATAGAGTTTAAGAGACGCGATGTAATGATGCAGCTCTATACAAGTCCAGTTAGGCCACACTTGGATTACTGTTTCAGTTCTGGTCGCCTCACTATAAGAAGGATGTGGAAGCATTGGAAAGGGTACAGAGGAGATTTACCAGGATGCTGTTTGGTTTAAAGAGTATGGGTTATGGTCAGAGATTAAGGAAGCTAGGGCTTTACTCTTTGGAGAGAAGGAGGATGAGAGGAGACAAGATAGAAGTGTACAAGGTATTAAGAGGAATAGACAGAGTCGACAGTCAGCGCCTCTTTCCCAGGGCACCACTGCTCAGTACAAGAGGACATGGCTTTAAGGTAAGGCGAGGGAAGTTCAAGAGGGATATTAGAGGAAGGTTTTTCACTCATAGAGTGGCTGGTGCGTGGAATTCACTGCCTGAGTCAGTGGTGGAGGCAGATACACTAGTGAAGTTTAAGAGACTACTAGACAGGTATTTGGAGGAATTTAAATTGGGGGATTATATGGGAGCAAGGGTTTGAGGGTCGGCACAACATTGTGGGCCGAAGGGCCTGTAATGCCCTGTACTATTCTATGTTCTATGAAAGCACCGGGCCCTGACGGTGCGTCGCCCTCCTGCCTGAAGACCTGCGTTGATTAGCTGGCCCCCATCTACACACGGATCTTCAGTAGATCACTGCAGCTGTGTGAAGTCCCTCATTGCTTCAAGCGCTCCATTATCATTCCAGTCCCGAAGAAACCCACTATCCAGGGATTAAATGACTACAGGCCTGTTGCTTTGACACCTGTGGTCAGGAAGTCCTTTGAAAGACTAGTGTTGGCTCATCTGAAGTTTATCATAGGCCCCTGCTGGACCCTCTGCTGTTGGCTTATCGGGCAAATAGGTCAGTGGGTGATGCGGTCAACATGGGACTGCATTACATTCTACAACACCTCGACAACCCAGGAACTTCTGTGAGGGTCCTGTTTGTTGACTTCAGCTCGGCGTTTAACACCATTGTCCCAGAAAACCTCCACTCCAAACTCACCCAGCTTACTGTCTCCCCCGCCATCTGTCAGTGGATCACAAGCTTCCTGACTGACAGGGTGCAGCAAATGAGGTTGGGGAGCATAATCTCTAACACCGGATACCCCCAGGGATGTGTGCTCTCCCCACTGCTCTTCTCCCTTTACACTAATGACTGCACCTCACAGTATCCATCTGTTAAACTCCTGAAGTTTGCAGACGACACAGCTGTCATTGGCCTTATCCGAGACGGTGATGAGTCTGCATACAGACGGGAGGTGGAACGGTTGGTACTCTGGAGTGGTCAGAACAATCTGGAGCTAAATACGCTCAAGACTGTGGACTTCAAGAGGACCTCCCCAATACTCTCCCCACTCACTATACTCAACAGTATTGTTTCTACTGTGGAGACCTTCAAATTTCTGGGTGTCACAATCTCCCAGGACCTGAAGTGGACACCCAACGCGGACACTCTTATCAAAAAGGCTCAGCAGAGGTTGTATTTCCTACGTCAACTCAGGAAGTACAACCTGCCTCAGGAGCTGCTGATTCAATTCTATTCAGGAATAATCCAGTCTGTTCTCTGTTCGTCCATCACTGTCTGGTTTGGATCAGCTCCCTAACAAGACAAGAATAGACTCCAAAGAACCGTCAGGGCTGCGGAAAGGATTATTGGCGTGAAGCTGCCCTCGACCCAGGACTTATATACATCTAGAGTCATGAAGCGAGCAATCAGCATTTTTGTAGACCCATCACACCCTGGACATCACCTGTTCCAACTCCTTCCTTCTGGTAGGCGCTTTAGATCACTGTATGCCAGCACAAATAGGTACAAGAACAGTTTCTTTCCGTATGCCATCAGTCTTATGAACACTTGAATTTTAGTCTATTATGAATCAAGTCCACCTGTACATTGAATGGTGGACCTCATTGTATATAGTTTATGATTATTTGCACTAATGTTTTGTTTGCTTTTAATTCTGTACAGAGAGAGCTCAGGGAAACCGGCATCAAATTCCCTGTATGTGTCCTCATACTCGGCGATAATAAAGGATTCTGATTCTGATTCTGATTTCTATCAGTATCACTTCCAACCCAGTTTGATGAATAAGATGACATAACCTTTCATGAGAAAAATCGACATCATCCTCAACATTCAGCCATGACAAATGTTCAGCACATAAAACCTTAAACTCCTCCCGATTTGCTTTATCAGATATTTCACCACCTGAATGCTGTCTCCTGTCCCCGTTTCAGAACTATTATGAAAATTGTATCTCGTGGTAACAACCAGGATTCCTGAATACTTGTAATAGTGGGAGAGTTTGACAAATCAGATATAAACTTCATAAAATGTTGTCCATTAGATATCATGCTTCTCGCATTCCACTGCAATATTTTTAGTCCCATTCACAAGTAGACTGTGATACAGATGCCCCACCCATCAGAGCTTCGTTTACAGCTTCCCACATAATACCAGTTATGCCAGGGTACCTTTCTGCAGTTTTCACAATAGTTTTAATTTCCTCAGTACGACTGGATGACTGAGACGTACAATTCACCACATCCGTTATAAACATCAGAAACTTCCTTTTATCCGGCAGTACATTTACTTTAGTGAGAGAACTGTGATGACGAGATATATCCACTGACGTTGCAGTCTCTTCTCTGACTGGGAACACTTTAACAACATTTGATTTAACATTTTACACGGCTGACTGACCTTCGTATTAACTAATCATCGTGTCAGTTCTCATTTGACAGGCAGCCATCTCAGCCAATATCAGCAGGGGATGGAGCTGGGTCTGAGTCACCATAGGCCCGATGGAAATCTACCTTATGCTCAGCTCCTCTACTTCTGCTGTCACAAATCTATCGCCATGGCGGAGTTCAGCGAGATGTTATTGTGGAGTCTCCAGATTTATCAAGATTCGGAATCTGACAAAGAACAGTATATGCCGGTTATCCTTCTTTCATTAGACATCAACGACTGACCGAACAATATTTCATGATCAGTATGAAGGTCTTCCCAAATAAAACATTTATCAGGGACAGATTCTGGAATAATCCGTCATGATTTATTGGAGATATAATGAAGGTATGGTACTTTACACACACAGGGATAGCGCGAGTAAAATTTATTGTCATTTCAGGCAGCTTCGTTTTGGCGATGATCATGCATTTTCCTTAAATTCGAAGTGTCTTAAATCCAGTCGGAAAAGATTAGCAACGAGCATCACCTGTGAATAAGCATATCAGATGCAACGCTTCTGCAGAGCGGACATTTTAATTACGAAAACAACTAACACAGAAACGAAAAGCCAGGTTAGCGTCGAAGGTACAAGTAAATTCACAGCTATATTCCATACCTGGATCGGGGATGATATTCCACACTGATCATTCCCCCTGGTAAATTGATGAATCGATAACTACAGTTTCCCTCTCTAACGCGATGTTGTGCTCCCATAGACAAAAGGAAACACGTCCGCTGCTGTCTTTCTTGCAACACCGTGTCCAGTGATATCTATTCCCCACCTACACCATTCTCATTCGGGCTCGCTCCTCTGCTTCTGCGCAAGCCGCTGCCTTCTGTTCATTCAGTACTTCAGTCATCCTCTCTGCACCACCTGAATTTAAATCTGTCAGGACGCAATTTCTGCCGTAAGGCCACAAGTCAGAGGGGCAGAATTCGTTCTTTCAGCAACTCACCTGTTCCGCCATTTCCCCACGGCTGATCCAATTTTCCTCTCAGCCCCAATCTTCTGCCTTCTCTCCGTATCCCTTCACGCCCTGACCAATCAATAATCTATCAACCTCTTCCTTAACTGTACTATAGATAAAAGACTTGGCCTCCACAGCTGCCCGGGGCAAAGAATTACACAGATTCACCATTCCCTTTCTCAAGAAATCCCTCCTCATCTCCGTTCAGAAAGGACACCCTTCTATTCTGAGGCTGTGTCCTCTGGTCATAGACTCTCTAACCGCAGGGAACGTCCGTTACATGTAAACTCTATCAAGGCCTTACGCCATGCGATGGGTTTCAATGAGGTCACCCCTCATTCTTCTGAATTCGAGGATACATCAGCCGGAGCCATCAAACGCTATTCTTAAGACAAGCTATTCAATCCTGGAATCTTTAGCGTGAAACCCTTTTTGAAACCTCTCCAAGCTCAGCACACCCTTTCTAAGATAAGGCGCCCGAACCTGCTCACAGTACTTCAATGACAACACTGTGGGTGTACAGACACCTCGGGCACTGCATAGCTACAAGAAGGCAGTTCATCGTCACCTTCTCAAGGGCAACTATAAATGGCGGATTATCTGGCGATGACCTCATTCCACAATTGTATACATTTTTAAAAGTGAAGCTTCACCACCGCTTTATAAAGTTTCAAAGTTACATCCCATGCATCATTCCATCATGTTTGATTTATTGTCCTTCTCAGCCCCATTCTCCCACATTTTCCCTGTAACCCTTGGCAACTATACGCGAGATAGGGTGGGAAGAATTGTTTTTCACGCCACAGCTCCATTTACTATACCATCCCAATTCAGTAAGACTGTTACACATGTTCATTTAAGGGTCAGACTGTGGCGTCGTGTAGTTTTAGACCCACGTTGGAAGGGACAGCGCGCTTTCTGAATGAAAAGACAGTTGTCACATATTTGCCACTGTTACAATTGAAATTGTCGTTACCCGAGCTCAGTTTAACTAACACCAGTCTTTAGTTCACATCAGGGATATTTCTAAAGAAACCTCTGGAATAATCCACAGTCCAGTGAATTGGAATAGAATTCCGCCAATGTAAGAACAATCATGCTGAGTTCACGGGATTCCTTGGCCCAGATTCCAGCATTCATCCAAAGTGTCAACAGAATTTCTGTTGATGTTGCGATCGCATCAGCGGTTTTTTGTTGTTTCTTGTCCCACATAATTGAGTTAATATTTCTCACATTACTGGTACTGGCAAACGACTAACTGGGCTGCACGAATATAGGCACATTTACCAGACATATACATAATACAGAAATGTATTTAAACTCCAGTCAAATCTTACAGTTCGATTTGCATTTTACCTACAGAGCCGACCATTGAACGTAACCAGATATCTGACTCCACGCTTCAGCTCCTCTCTGAATTTCCTCTGTGACAGAGTGTAGATACACGTGTTGGTGCAGGTGGAGAGAAACTGCAACATGAACCCAAACTGTTGTAAGATGTACGTCGGGGTATTAAAATATCTGTCTGTGTAAAAGTAATTCTGAATTTGCCAGTTCATAGTAGATACAATGTAGGGGATCCACAATAATATGAAATTGGCTGACAGAGCGAACAACAAAATTATTGACTTTCTCCGGTTCTCCACCTCTGGATCATTCTTTTTCTCTCTGCTGTTCCTGAGCCCCCGGCGAACTCTGTTTGCCGCGATAATATGACTGACTGTGAAAGCATTAAAAAGTAGAATCAAACCGATCGGCAATAAAGGTGTAGCGATGGTGTTAACCAACTGGTATGCTTTCCATCCTGGTAAAGTAAGGAAATCCATTTTGAAAATGCACCGCCAGGGCATGTTGTCAATGATAAGGTAAGGATCTATCAGAAAGTACAATGGAACACACTTCGCACAACTTCCTAAACACACAATTACTATCGCAATAGTCGCTGTCCTCTCGGTGCAGTATCGTTCCCGCAGCTTTTGACTGCAGATTGCAACGCAGCGATCGAACGTGAAAGCCACCGTGAGCCAAACAGAACAGTCCATGGTTGTGTGCCTCAGGACAAGCGTCACGGCGCAAACCGGTGTAATGAGCAAAGCAGGAGCATAAATATAGATATTATTGATCTGATCAAATACAACAGCAAAAATAACACCCAGTAAATCAGCGGCTGCCATTCCCACCAGGTAACGGGAGATGCATTTAGAGAGTCCGCAGTTTCTCAGACACAGGGTCACAATCGCCACTAAATTAACTGCAAGGAAGCAAACAAGAGTTCCGTTAATGAGCGGAATTCCCGATCGTTTCTACATGATATGCATGAATAGAAATGTGTTGAATCGGATTAAGTGACCGTGGACACATCTGATCCTATACCGGGTCAGGCAGGCTTCGATACGGAGAGAAGACATGTTGTTCGTACGGGCTCCGACACTCTCGATCGATTGGATGATAACGATGGAAACGAGTATCAGTTGAGTCGCAGCTTTCCTGTTGACAGCAGACTTTCCAGTGGTCGGCTTATCGACCCACTCAGCTTGACAGACCAATCATTGCAGCTGAGAGTGTTGAAGGTTTGAAATGTAGCGGGAGTCACATGGACTCGGGAAGACTGTTTCATCGGAGATAACATTTTGAAGTGGAAGAATGGTGGAGTAAATGCATGTTTGGGTGTGCAGGTGGCGAATGCAGCGGAATCTTGTAGATAGAGACGGAGGCATAACATAACGATTATTAATCCCTCATGTTGTGAGATGGGTGCAAGAAATAAACTAAATCTTATCTAATCGCATCTAAAGTAAATCTGCCCAAAGAGGGAGGGCACGGTAAACTGGAAGAGTTTTGCATGTTATAGTCGCAATTGCAAAGACATTTAGACAAATGGAGATATAAAAAAAGCTTTTGGTGCATGAAGACGGCGAGAGAAAAAAAGCTGCGTGTTGCCGAAAACCCGGAAGCCAGCAGAGAGAACGGCAGCGACACTGAAGATTGTGTTTCCCTTTCAGCAAACGCTTGAGTTTCTATACTGATGCAGAATCAGATTTAGAACAATACGTGCTAGTAAAGCTGGACGGTCGAGTGAGGCAAAATGCTGGAACAGTAAGAATATTAACACTCAGTCAATTGTTAACATTGACAAAACGATCTGACATAATAAAATGGGAACAATTCCAGAGAAAAATGAAAGAATAAAATAAAACGTGTACTTAAACCTCAGCGGGTTTAAAACACTCATCAGATGAAGCACGATCTGTAACAAATGCTACAAGAACAAAACACACACATAGAGTTACTTACCAGGGATACCAATCGCTGCCAGTACAGGGTAGTAAATACGCGCGATGTAGTAAATTGCTGGATATCCCATTTTCTCTGTGGATTAGTGATCATTTGAAAACAATCCAACTGCCGATATCTACTGTTGATTGCTTTGCAAGCTCTTATAGAGGAGAGGAAAGTGATCTCTGATAATTAGCCATACCACGTGGTTAGTCACATCAGTGACAGTCCACTAAACAAACACTTCAGGTTTATTTTCAATTATATGAATTGCTTCATCGTGCAATGAAAATCGTTCCCTCAGAAGAATTGGAAAATAATAATTCTTTTAAATGTTGTTTATTCACACCTTCAAACGAGAACATTCTTCCTCTCTGACACGGAGTTCATGTGTTTCAAATAAAATAATTCTTAGTCTCAATACTTTTACAACGTGCACTATCACTCTCAGATAACTATCAATGGTAACAATATGCGAAGCGCATTAAGATTAATGGATTTTTGGCTAAAATTGCTGATGATACAATGATAGATGGAGGAGCGGGTAGTGTTGAAGAAACATGGAGCCTGCAGAGCAGTTTAAATTGTTTTGTGAAATAATTTAGGGGAATGGGAAAAGAAGTGGCATTTGAAAATGCAATGTTGCAAAGTGTATGGTCATATACTTCGGTAGAAGAAATAAATGAGCAGTCTATAATTTATATAGGTAGAGAATTCAAAATACCGAGATGCAAAGGGACTTGGGAGTCTTTGTGCAAGAATCCCTGAAGGTTAATCTGCAGGTAGAGTCTGTTGTGAAGAATGCTAATACAATGTTGGCATTCATTTCCAGAGGTATAGGATATACAAAGTCTCCGTACGGCCAGTCATGTTGTCCGATGAAAGAAGGATTCCCTCACATAGTGTCCATTCCAGAATCTATTGCGAACTCCCTCGCTTTGATTATATCTACATGAAACACTGCACGGCCAGTCATGTTGTTCAATGAAAGAAGGTTTACCATTTATATTGTCTATGTCGCAGTTTTTGTCTTTAAACAATAGGACTCTACAGCAGCAACAACATCAACATGGTAGCTCTTTCGGTAAACTTTCCAGTTGAGTTTGGACAAACAGGTCCTTCAACCTCATATCAGCAAATGGGAATTAACTCGTGTTTTTTATCGGCACAAATGTCTCTTCAATACCGACAGCAGCGTTGCTGATAATCAAGCTTTTCCTTACGGTTCTCTTTCACAAGTTTCACTTTTAAGACCACTGGACCACAAGGTATAGGAGCCGAATTAGACCATTTGGCCCATCGAGTCTGCCCATTTGGCCCATTTCAGCAAAGCTAATCCGATTTTCCTCTCAGCTCCGACCGCCTGCTTTCTCCACGTATCCCTTCAGGCCCTGACCAATCAAGAATCTGCCATACTGAGCCTTAAATAAACATAACGAATTGGCCTCCACAACTGCCTTTGGCAAAGACTTCCGCAGATTTACCATCCTCTGCCTAAAGAAATTCCTCCCCAGCACCGTTCTAAAAGAAAGCCCCACGAATCTGAGGCTGTACAGTCTGGCCTTAGACGCTCCTATGGAAAATCTCATCGCTTGTTTATATCTACGTGAAATATCGTACGGCCGCTCACGTTGCCCAATGAAAGAAGGATTCTGCGTATTTCCTAAGCATTTCATACCCAAAGGTAAAGCTCCCCTCTGTTCCCATTATAAATGTTCCAACGCTGCATTTCTGTAAGCAGGCATTTACAACAGAGAATCAGAGGAATTGGAATCATTCTGTCCTGCACAGCGGATTTCTCTCGTCCAATGTGAAGTTTTAGCTCTGCTGCAATAAATTTTCATTTCATTGTCGTTAATTTCTCGACGATTACGTTGTCTCGGGGTACATGTGGACTTTCGAAACAGGACCATTTGTAAAACAGAACACATCTGTAAAAGTTTGTCAAAGTTTTAGATATTATGCCAAATCTCTACGAAGTCCTTAGAAGTAGAGTTTCTACCTAGCTTTCTTCATAACTTGACTTAAGTGCCGGTCCCAGGACAGGTCCTTCATAACAATAACACCGGAGAATTTAAAGTTGCTGACCCTCTCCACCTGTAATCCTCCAATTAGTTTCGACAGGCTGCTGAACCAGAGGGGATAACTTCACTCAAATTCACTCGCTCCATCACTGAACAGTTCCCACAACCTGTGAAATCACTTTCGGGAACTCTTCATTTCTGTTTTGATATTTATTTCTTATTTATTTCTGATTATTTCTTTATTTCTTTGTATTTACAGGGCTGTTGTCTTTTGCACGTTGTTTTACTGTCCGCCCTGTTGGGTTTGTTCTTTCATTGATTCTATTTTGGTTCCTGGATTTACTGAGTTTGCCCACACAAAAAAAAAAAGAATCTCAGGACTGTACATGCTGACATGTGTGTATTTTGATAATAAATTTACTCCGTAAATTTTACATTGTACATTTAAATTTGTAAATGTCTCTCTCAAACACAAGCTGCAAAGGACCACCACCTGCTGGGTGAATGATATTGTTCTGATCTGAATGGTCGTCACATGACTGCGACTCCTCTTTCGAGGCATCCCAGCTACAGGAAACTTTCCTGAATCGCACTGGGAGCCTCAGATTCACACACACACACACACACACACACACACACACACACACACACACACACACACACACACACACACACACACACACACACACACACACACACACACACACTGGTGACAAGCATACTACTGCCCAAAAAAGAGCAGGGTAAACTGCTTCAACGACTCCTCCCTTGGTGCTACTTCATCATCTACTGTGATGAAGTGCTTTGAGCGGTTGGTCATGGCTGGAATCAACTCCTGTCTGTGCATGGACCTGGACCCACTGCAATTTGCCGAACGCCACAATATGTCTACGGCAGATACAATCTCACTGACTCTCCACTCAGCCTTAGATCACCTGGACAATAGCACTACACAAGTCAGGCTGCTGATTACAGCTCAGCGTTCAACACAATCAGACCCTCAATTGTAATCAACAAGCTCCAAAACCTGGGCCTCTGTACCTCCTTCTGCAACTGGATCCTCACCAGGAGACCACAGTCTGTGTGGATCAGAAATAACATCTCCTCCTTGCTGACAATCAACACTGGCACACCTCAACGATGCGTGCTCAGCCCACTGCTCTACTCTCTCTACACCCACGTCTGTGTGTCGAGGCTCATTTATAAACTTGCTGATGACACAACTATTGTTGCTGGAATTTCAGATGGTGACGAGGAGGAGTACAGGAGTGAGATAGATCAGCAAGTTGAGTGGTGTCGCAGCAACAACCTTGCACGCAACATCATGAAGACAAAGGAATTGATTGTGGACTTCAGGAATGGGAAGTCGGGGGAACACACACCAGTCCTCATCGTGGGATCAGAAGTGAAAAGGGTGAGCAGTTTCCATTTCCTGCGTGTTAACATCTCTGAGGAACTATCCTGGGCCCAACATATTGATGCAGTTACAATGAAGGCACAACGTCGGCTATATTTCATTCGGAGATTGAGGGGAATCGGTCTGTCACTAAAGACAATAGACAATAGACAATAAGTGCAGAGGTAGACCATTCGGCCCTTCGAGCCTGCACCGCCATTTTGAGATCATGGCCGATCAATTACTATCAATCCCCGGTTCCTGCCTTGTCCCCATATCCCTTGATTCCCCTATCCATAAGATACCTATCTAGGTCCTTCTTGAAAGCATCCAGAGAATTGGCCTGCACTACCTTCCGAGGCAGTGCATTCCAGACACCCACAACTCTCTGCGAGAAGATGTTTTTCCTTAACTCTGTCCTAAATGACCTACCCTTTATTCTCAAACCATGCCCTCTGGTACTGGACTCTCCCAGCATCTGGAACATATTTCCTGCCTCTATCTTGTTCAATCCCTTAATAATCTTATATGTTTCAATCAGATCCCCTCTCAATCTCCTTAATTCCAGCGTGTACAAGCCCAGTCTCTCTAACCTCTCTGCGTAAGACAGTCCAGACATCCCAGGAATTAACCTTCTGAATCTCCGCTGCACTTCCTCTGCAGCCAGGATGTCCTTCCTTAACCCTGGAGACCAAAACTGTACACAATACTCCAGGTGTGGTCTCACCAGGGCTCTGTACAAATGCAAGAGGATTTCCTTGCTCTTATACTCAATTCCCTTTGTAATAAAGGCCAACATTCCATTAGCCTTCTTCACTGCCTGCTGCAGTTGCTCATTCACCTTCAGTGACTGATGAACAAGGACTCCGAGATCTCTTTGTATTTCTCCCTTACCCAACTCTACACCGTTCAGATAATAATCGGCCTTCCTGTTCTTACTCCCAAAGTGGATAACCTCACACTTATTCACATTAAACGCCATCTGCCAAGTATCTGCCCACTCACCCAGCCTATCCAAGTCACCCTGAATTCTCCTAACATCCTCATCACATGTCGCACTGCCACCCAGCTTAGTATCATCAGCAAATTTGCTGATGTTATTTTCTATGCCTTCATCGAAATCGTTAACGTAAATGGTAAACAGCTGTGGTCCCAATACCGAGCCCTGTGGCACCCAGTACTCACCACCTGCCATTCCGAGAAACACCATTCACCGCTACCCTTTGTTTTCTATCCATGTCCATGCCTTCCCCCCGATGCCCTGAGCTTTGATTTTACCCACCAATCTTCTATGTGGGACCTTATCAAATGCCTTCTGAAAATCGAGGTACACTACATCCACTGGATCTCCCCCGTCTAACTTCCTGGTTACATCCTTGGAAAACTCCAACAGTTTTACCATCCTTGGTAAATCCCTGCTGGCTCGGCCCAATCCAATCACTGCTATCTAGATATGCCACTATTTCATCCTTAATAATGGACTCTAGCATCTTTCGCACCACCGTTGTCAGGCTGTCAGGTCGATAGTTCTCTGTTTCCCCCCCCCCCCCCTTCTTAAAAAGAGGGATAACATTAGCCATTCTCCAATCCTCAGGAACTGATCCTGAATCTAAGGAACATTGGAAAATGATTACCAATGCATCCGCAATTTCCAGGCCACCTCCTTTAGTACCCTAGGGTGCAGACCATCTGGACCTGGGGATTTGTCAGCCTTCAGACCCATCAGTCTTCTCATCACCATTTCCTTCCGAATGTCAATCTGTTTCATTTCCTCTGTTACCCTATCTTCTTGGCTCATCCATACATTTGGGAGATTGCTTGTGTCTTCCTTAGTGAAAACAGATCTAAAGTACTCATTAAATTCTTCTGCCATTTCTCTGTTTCCCATAACAATTTCACCCAATTCATTCTTCAAGGGCCCAACATTGTTCTGAACTATCTTCTTTCTCTTCACATACTTAAAAAAGCTTTTGCTATCTTCCTTTATATTCCTGGCTCGCTTGCGTTCGTACCTCATTTTTTCTCCCCGTATTGTCTTGTTAGTTAAGTTCTGTTGTTCCTTAAAAACTTCCCGATCATCTGTCCTCCCACTCACCTTAGCTCTGTCATATTTCCTTTTTTTTTAATGCTATGCAATCTCTAACTTCCTTTGTCCACCACTGTGGCCCCTTTCCCCCCTTTGAATCCTTCCTTCTCTGGGGGATGAACTGATTTTGCACCTTGTGCATTATTCCCAAGAATACCTGCCATTGCTGTTCCACTGTCTTTTCTGCTAGGCTATCCGTCCAGTCAACTTTGGCCAGCTCCTCCCTCATGGCTCCATAGTTTGCCCTGTTCATCTGCAACACTGACACCTCCGATCTGCCCTTATCCTTCTCAAATTGCAGATAAAAGCTTATCATATTATGATCACTACCTCCTAATGGCTCCTTTACTGCAAGATCGCTTATCAAATCCTGTTCATTACATAACACTAAATCCAGAATAATCTTGTCCCTGGTCGGCTCTCGTACAAGCTGTTCCAAGAATGCACCCCGTAGGCACTCTACAAACTCCCTATCCTGTGGTCCAGCACCAACCTGATTCTCCTAGTTCACCTGCATGTTGAAATCCCCCATAACTACTGCGACATTACCTTTGCCACATGCCAATGTTAACTCCCTATTCAACTTGCACCCAATATCCATGCTACTGTTTGGTGGCCTGTAGACAACACCCATTTGGGTCCTTTTGCCCTTACCGTTCCTCATTTCTATCCACACAGACTCTACTTCTCCTGACCCTATGTCCCCCCTTGCAAAGGACTGAATCTCATTCCTCACCAACAGGGCCACCCCACCCCCTCTGCCCACATTTCTGTCCCTACGTTAGCATGTATACCCTTTTACATTCATTTCCCAGGTCTGATCTCCCTGCAGCCATGTCTCCGTTATCCCAACAACATCATAGTTACCCATTCGCACCTGGGCTTCAAGCTCATCCTCCTTATTTCTGACTCTTCGTGCATTCAGATATAGAATTTTTAACCCATTTCTCCTCTCTCTGTTTGAATCGCTGCCTATTGTGCTTAACCCAGCTCCTCGAACTCCCATCGGGCTATACGACCCTAGAAATTTGTTGTCCTTCCTAAATTTACTTATTCTTTCAACACATTTAACTCCATGTTCCGTCAGACCATCCCTCTGTACATGAGTCCTTATCACTTGTTCCGCCCCACCTTCCTCAACTACACACTTAATATTCCGGAACCGTGTAGTCCCCACCTGTCCTTTATTCTTCCTCTCGCTATCTTCTCTCAAATTCTGGATCCCCGCCCCCTGCAAATTTAGATTAACCCCCCCCCCCCAAGAAGCACTAGCAAACTTCCCTGCAAGAATGTTAGTACCGCTCCAGTTCAGGTGTAAACCATCCCATCGGAACAGATCCCACCTTTCCTGGAACAAAGCCCAATTATCTAAAAACCTGAAGCCCTCCCTCCTGCACCATCCTCTCAGCCACGTATTAATCTTTATAATCCTTCTGTTCCTTGCCTCACTCGCACGTGGCAGAGGTAGCAATCCTGAGATTGTTACCCTGGAGGTCCTGCTCTTCAGCTTCGCACCTAACTCCCTGAACTCCCCCCCCCCTCACTCATCCTACCCACGTCAATGGTCCCTACATGGACCACAACATCTGGATTCTTGCCCTCCCCCTCGAGAATAACCTGCACCCGATCTGAGATGTCTCGGACCCCGGCACCAGGGAAGCAACATACCATCCGAGATCTTCCCCACAAAATCTCCTATCCGCCCCTTGACTATAGAATCCCTTATCAATACCGCTCTCTTCTCTTCCCTCCTCCCCTTCCTAGTCGCGCGTCCAACCTCAGTGCCAGAGACAGGACCACTGCAGCTTGTTCCTGGTAGGTCATCCCCACCAACAGTATCCAAAACGGTATATATATTTTTGATGGGACGGCCACAGGGGTGCTCTTCTCTCTCTGTCTGCTCCCCCTGCCTCTCTGGACTGTCACCCATTTGCCTACCTCCTGTCTTTTCGGTGTGACTACATCCCGATAACTCTTATCTATCTCTGCCTCTGCCTCCCGAATGATCCGTAGTTCATCCAGCTCCTGCTCCAATTCCCTAACTGGGTCTGATAGGAGCTGCAGCTGGATGCACCTATTGCAGGTGTGGTCATCAGGAACAACTGTGTTGACCCTGACCTCCCAAATTCTGCATACGGAGCACACCACTGCTCTAACTGTCTCCCCCATTACCTGATCCTAGATTAGTCAGAATAAATGAAAAACAGGCTTCTTGTCGTAGTCCTCTTGCGCCGAAGCCAGCTGAGCCAAAGCCCAGCACTCTGCTCCTGCGCACTCCGCTGCCCGCACCGACGCTGCCCGCTCCTGAATGTGGGTCGCTTTTTAAAGCCCGTGCTCGCCGCTGGCGTCACCCGCGCTTGCGCAGCTTTACCTTCCTCCTCAGGTATTCTCCAGGTAGGTCCGAGGGTCTCGGCCAACCTACAACGGCTGATCCGCCGATCTCTAGTCGTATGTCGATCACGAGCACTCCTTACTCCCGGTCCGCTGCCCGCACCGACGCAAACAAAAATTCCACCTATTAATATTTTATCCTTTGCGTTGGCCGAATTCAAAAAAAACTTCTTGTATGAATTTTGCATCATTTTCATTTGGTGCATAAATGTTCATAAGATTCCATAATTCCGAAAAGATTTGACAATGTATAATCACATATCTCCTGACAGAATCAATTAGTGCATTTTGTATTTTAATTGGTAAGGTTTTATTGACCAAAATTGCAACTCCCCTCGACTTTGAATAAAATGAAGCTGCAATAAAGTTTCCAACCCAATCTCTCGTTAATTTCTGATGTTCTGTCTCTCTTAAATGTGTTTCCTGCAAACAAGCTATATCTCCTTTCATTTTCTTAATATATGTTAAAACTCTTTTTCTTCTCACAGGCCCATTAACATTAGAACTTAAAAAAAATAAGTAATTTGAAGATGGCGGCATTTTTTCTTCTGTGCAAGTATTTCAATGACGACGAATTTGAAGTCTGAAGTTGAATGACTTATAATGGTTTGAGTGTACTCGACATAAAGACTGATAAAATTGGAAGATTTGATGGTCACAGAAAGTCTTTATTTTAAAATGTATTTTTATTTTTGAAAATAAATCTGGTTTGGAGGGTTTTTAACCGGAATTATAGCGCGAGAACTGTTGATAGGCTGTAGGTAAGTTTGAACATCTAGAATTTTTTTTGCAGTATTTAAATGAAGCAGTTGTTTTTTTTTATTCCGTATGCTTTATTGAAGTTTTTTTTTTAAGTAATGATTTGGATTTCCTTGTGTTTTAAAGACAGATTGGACAATTTAAGGATGGCGATTGTTTTTCTTTTCTGCAAATATTCCAAAAATTGATTTGGATGTGTTTTTCTTCCCTTATCTAATATTATGAAGGTTACTTTCAAATTGAAGGTCGTTTGGTTTCACAAGTTTCCAAGTTAATTATACTGAGATATACGTTGACTGTAATAAGATTTAAATTTGGTAGAGGGAGATAGAAATTACTTTATTATTATTATTTTTTATTACTCAGCTAGGCGGAGTTGTATTCGCGTCAATGCATTTCTTGGGGCTTGCATCGATTGACATCGACTTGCTTCTGGGCTTTGTAGGTTGGGTGTTTTTTTTTTCTTTTTCTATCCCAATTTTGGAATCCCGGAACATACGCTAATTATTTTTATTGTTTTTCATCTCCGCCATTTTCGATCACTTTATCCTGACATGCGTCAAACTCCTTTTTTTTAGATACAAAGTTTCATGATGACATCCAAACAGTTAAATGTTTTAACTTGGAATGTCCGAAGTTGGAATCACCCTATTAAGCGTAAGAAAACATATGAAGTTATAAATCGATTCCAGCCTGATATAATTTTTCTCAAAAGACGTGATAAAAATCGATTATTTTAAATTTTGTATTTCATGCAAATTCCCAGAGTAATACTGCAGGTGTCTCTTTTCATTTAATCGATTCTAATATTCCTTTTAATCAGGAGAATATTATAGCCGATATTAATGGTAGATTTTTAATTGTTAAAGGAATAGTTTGTAATAAGAAAATGGTTTTGGTTAATATTTATGGGCCAAATATTGATGGTCCCTCATTTTTAAAGCAGTTTTTGCTCTATTACCTGATTTAAATTAATATATGTTATAAATGGGTGGTGATTTTAATACTCGCTTAAATCATTTAATGGATAAGTCATCATCCAAAACATCAACTTCTTAACGGTTCTGCATCACTTATTAATTTCTTTTTAATTGATTAATGTTTAATTGAGATCTGGAGGCATATGCATCCTA
This sequence comes from Hemitrygon akajei, assembly GCF_048418815.1. Classification (NCBI taxonomy): domain Eukaryota; kingdom Metazoa; phylum Chordata; class Chondrichthyes; order Myliobatiformes; family Dasyatidae; genus Hemitrygon; species Hemitrygon akajei. Next base: position 162,775 of record NW_027332038.1, read on the forward strand.
CTGATAGAGAATATTCCTTTTTCTCACATGATTATGATAAATATTCGAGAATTGACTATTTTATAATGTTCAGAAATGTGAGTATGATGCGATTGCTATTTCTGATCATGCTCCTTTAAATTTAATATTTGAATTACAAGATGTTGTTTCTACAAGACCATTTTGGCGTTTTCCAGAACATTTATTACAAAATGCAGAATTTGACGAGTTTATTGAAACTCAGCTAAAAGAGTTTTATCTCTTTAATAATATAGGAAACGTCTCCAAGTTAGTAAATTGGGATACATTAAAAGCTTATCTACGTGGTCAAATTATATCGTATATATCTAAGTTGAAGAAACAAACAAGAATGGAATTCGTTAAAATTTCTAAACAAATTAAAGAATTAGATACCATTAATGAAATCTCTCCAAATGTTGTTTCATATAAAAGAAAGTAGAACTACAATCACAGTATAACTTATTGCTAACATATCCTATTGAAGGATATTTGCTTAGACTGAAAAGTCAATTTTATATTTCTGGGGATAAAAATAATAAGCTCTTAGCTTCCCAACTAAGAGCAGTTAGAGCTAAAAGGCAAATTTTAACGATTCGTAAAAACAATGGAGATATAGTAAGTAACCATGAGAATGTTAATAATACTTTTCAAAATTTTTAATCTGATCTTTATAGATCACAATTTCCTGCAGATTCCTCCAAAATGCCAGCTTTTTTACATAAGATTAAATTTCCACAAATTTCTGATGAAGATCAACAGATGCTGAAGCTCCAATTACCGAGCATGAAATTCAGAAAGCTATTTTATCAATGCAGTCAGGTAAAGCTCCCAGACTTGATGGTTATTCGGTGGGATTTTTCCAAAAAATTTGAAAGATTAGTTTCTCCAAATCTTTTGGAAATATTTTATGAATCCTTTGAGAAGAGTAACTTACTTTCGTCTTTTTATGAAGCATCTATTTCCTGAATTCTTAAAGAAAAGATAAAAACCCTTCTGAATGCTCATCATATAGACCAATTTCGCTATTAAATGTGGATGCAAAAATTGTTTCTGAAATAATGGCTAACCGCTTGGAAAATCTTTTAATTTAAATCATCTCTATGGACCAAACGGGCTTTATTAAAGGCCGTTACTATTTCTCTAATGTTCGGAGATTGATGGACATTATTTATTCACCATTATCTAAGCAACCTCAAAGTGTTATCTTTCTTGATGCAGAAAAGGCATTCGACAGAGTTGAGTGGCCATACTTGTTCAAAGTATTAGAAAATTTGGTTTTAGTAATAATTTTAATAGATGGATTCAATTATCTATGAGAACCCTATTGCCACCGTCATTACTAACAATTACAGGTCTTCTTCCTCGTGATACTAGACAGGTATGTCCATTAAGCCCTTTATTATTAAATCTTGTATTGGAGCCTTTAGCTATAACATTACGGGAGACCAAAAATATTTATGTTATTTCTATAAATGGAACCATAGAAAAGATTTCGCCTCATGCAGATGATCTTTTGATTAATATTTCGAATCTTGATGACTCAATTCCTAATCTTTTGGAAACACTTAAACATTTTGGGAAATTTTCAGCACATAAACTTAATCTGAATAAAAGTGAATTGTTTCCATTAAATGCTCCTGTTAGTACATATAATGATATTCCTTTTAGAATTGTTAATACATTTAGATATTTAGGTATTAAAATTACTAAAGTATTTAAAGATCTTTATAAAGCTAATGCAGTTCTTCTAGTAGACTCCATGAAATTACTATTTTCTAGATGGAATCCACTTACTCTTTCTTTAATAGTTCGTCTCCATGCTGTCAAAATGATGATTGTACCTAGATTTTTATATATTTTCCAAAACATACCTATCTTTTTAACTATTTTTTTTTATCAAATTGACTCTCTTATTTCTTCCTTTATTTGGAACAATAAGAGACCAAAAATTAACAAGTACCATTTACAGAAACCCCCAAAAGATGGTGGATTTACACCTCCTAATTTAAGACTATTATTGGGCTGCAAATATTAGACAATTATGTTTTTGGTTATACTGGGTCGATAAGAGCCAAAAACCACTTTGGGTTGATTTGGAGTTAAAAACTATTAAACAATTTCATTTAACTTCAATATTAGGAGCTTCATTACCTTTACAGCTCTCTAAAATTCCAAATTTAAATTTTTCCCCGGTTATTAAACAATCTTTACGGATTTCGATTCAGTTTCGTAATTTTTAAATTTTAAACAATTTAAGTTGTCAAGGTTTTTATATCGAAACTTTCATTTAAACCTTCAATAACTGACCCCATTTTTCTCCTATGGAAAAATAAAGGGGTCCGTTTTTTTTACAGATTTATTTTTAATTGTCGATTGATAACTTTTGAAGAGTTAATTAACAAATACTCTCTCGCTCATACACAGTTTTGCAATTTTTTCAGGTTAGACATTTTTACAACAATATTTACCTAAGTTTCCATATTTACAAGAATCTGATTTGTTGGATACCATTTTGAAATTGAATTCCTTAGTGAAAGGTTCCATTGTTACAAAAAGAGACCCTATCACTAAAGATTAAACAAGATTGGGAGAGAGAACTTAATATGACCTTTGTGAATGAAGTTTGGGTTCGAATTTTGAAAAATGGAAATTTTACTTCTATATGTGCTAATCACTGTTTAAATCAATTTAAAATTGTCCATCGCTATCATTTAACAAATGAGAGACTATCTAAACTATTTCCTAGTGTAGATAATCACTGTGATAGATGTAAAACTGAAGTAGCTACTTTGTCATATATGTTCTGGTCATGTTCTTCATTGAAACTATTTTGGAAATCTTTATTTTCTACAATCTCTAAAGCTTCGAAAATTAATTTACAACCTAATAGACTAACTGTTCTATTTGGAACAGTTCCGCATAATATTCAGGGTATTTCATCTTCTGATCAACATGTAATTGCACTTGTTACATTGTTGGCAAGAAGGGCTATTTTATTAAAATGGAAAGATATCTCCTCCCAACATTAATTGAATGGTTTTCTCAAGTAATGTTCTGTCTCAGCTTGGAAAAAAATTTAGAAGTCGGACTTCTGAACCTCGATTTGATTTTGAGAGAAAATGGAATTCTTTTGCCAAATATTACCATTTAATTTGAATTATTCTGTATGGTTTCCTTCCAATTTTATTATCTTTAAAAAAAATGAACTGGCGGTTGATGATTTTTTTCTATATATCTAGATGATGGTTAAACGTATTGCTTCCGGGAGTTGATTCCTAATGTGTTTTTATTTGTAATTATTTTTTTTCTCAATTAGATGGGGTTCTTTTTTTCCTTCTTGTTTTCTATATATTTTTTTCATTTTTATATATTATGATTAGTTTTTTTCTTCAGCTGTATTAATTGTATACATATTAATTTGTTGAAACTTTGTATTATTCTATAGTTGTTGAAGATTATGTATGAATAAAAAGATTTTTAAAATGAAAATGAAAGGAAAGGGGCAGAGTATAGAGCCGTGAATGTGAATGAAACGTAGGTGGTATTGGGAGGATAAATATTTCATTCAACAGGTAGAAAATGGCAGCACTTGTGCCTATTCTGAAACCAGGGAGCTCCCCGTCTGATCCTTCTAATTATAGGCCTATACCATTAATATATTATGTGTGTAAACTTATGGAACGTTTGTTAATTGAGAATTTGAATGATGTTTGGGAAGAGAGATGTGATGGATCGTTTTATAAGCGTGGATTTCGGAACAGTAAAATGACATTGGATTCAGTTTTCTACTTGGAAGATGATTTAAGGAAAGTACTTTTGATCACGATGATGGAGTAGCTGTATTTGTTGATATTGAAAAAGCAACTTTATGGACGAAAGGACTTTTGATTAAATTATGGCATTTAGTAAGGATGGATTGTATCATTTGTTTCTGACGGACTATACAAGTAAGGGTGGGAGTTATATTCGGGTTTCTATCAGAGAGAGAATGGGACCCCACAAGGCACTATTTGTATCAGCTTATTGTTCAATATTCTGATTATTGATTTTTCTCTGAGGTAGGTAGTGACGTGGGTCAATTACTTTGTACAGATGAAGGAGCTTTCCGGATTAGAGTTAGACAATTAAATTTTAGTGGATATAGGCTGCGATTATCAATTAATAAGTTTGAACTGTAGGCAAACAGATGAAGATTCAAGCTTTCAACAGTGAAACACAAGCTGTATGTTTTACAAACATGATTAATAAACCTATATATTCTCGAAATTATATGATCGAACTCTTGAAGACGAGTCAGCGGTAAGATTTCTAGGCGTGTGGATGGATGATAGGCTGGTTTTGAAGCACCATATCAGTAAAATAACTGAAAAATATAAAGAAGCATTACGTATTCTGAGGTCTATTTGGTATTCTGGAGTGCTGCATGTAATTCACTCTTGCCCATTTTAATTTGTTTAATAGGATCTGCTCTTGATTACGGCTGGAGCCTGGACTGCTGACACTGCGGCTGCGTCTGGCTCGTGCTCAGGAACTGGATTTATGAATAAACTGAAGTACCGAGGAGACTGGATATACCACCACGCTGATCACCCGCTCCCTGAATTTTGACTGAGTCATTGAGTAAATATTTTCGTGCAGCATCCGAAATTCCGACATCTGACACTAGTCACACTGTCTCGGACCTGCCTGCTTCAATATGGAGATACGGCGATGTGTGGTGAGACAGCGGCGATAAAACGAGCTCCATGTACAACAACGATCGGTGCTGATCCCGATTCCAGTCGCAGATGTATCTAGTTTCACTGATTTAAACGTCTCTGACCAGGTCTCTGGAAACTCAGCATCTGATCGGGCCGAGAAGGAAAACAGGGTGGAGTAACTCACACAAAATATTGTAGGAACTCAGCAGGTCAGACAGCATCCATGAAATTAATCAAACTCTTGATTCGGGCCGGGTCTACTCTTTAGGACAAGCGTGCCCTAATTTACAACAGGTATCAGAGGAAAGGCAGGAACAATTTAGTAACCTGAGACCCAGTGGCTCTGTTAATGGATTGATTCTACAGCGTCGTTCGACTCGATAACACTCATCAGCGGATCCGTCGTCAATGGTTCAGGTGATCAGACTCAATAATTGGCCAACAGGCAGTGGGATCCGATGGTGAGAGACTTCACAGGGAGACGTGAAACACAGGACCAGGGGTTCTCCCTGATCAATACCCCAGAAACAGTAAACCTTACAATGTAAATCCCTCCCAGGTGTCTGTGCTCAGCACAGTGACAACTCTGGAAAAGTCCCATTAAACCCCTCCCAGTCTCACCTTCCCAGAGAGCTGCCTGTCCGTGGCACAGGGACAAATCTCCAGAAAGTCACATTAAACCCCTCCCAGTCACCGTCCCATTAAAAGGTTGGTGGAGGGCTGGTGTTGCCAGTTTTAAAAGGAAACGAGGAGTATATAGAGTTGTGATTGTGAATGAAAGGTATGTCGCATTTGTAGTAAAAATAATTCATGTGTTACGTACCCGTGACACGTGACAGTGGTACCCTTGTCACGTGACTGGGGTTGAAGTTATACTGGACATGAGGTAATGGTTTTGTGATGGTGGAGTGATGTCATTTTCCCGCCAGTAGAGGTCATGTGACAGGTTTTTTCTACAGGGTATAAAAGGAAGACCCACCCTGTCAGGTGGGGCAGTTCGTGGCTGGATTTGCCAAGATGACTTCATACCACTGTGTGATTTAATGTGATGACGCAGTTTAGTTAAAAATGAAGTTTTATATAATGCCTAAAGTTTAAAAGGTCAGAGCCAACGGTTTCTTTGCTGATGGCGAGTGAAGTTTGGAAGATGGACATCGAGAAGAACTGATTTTCGACGGTGGATTGATTTCGACCTTGTTTGATCCTCATTCGGAAGGATTTCGTTGACTATTCTCGCTGTTGACCCCTGGGATGACCAGAAAGGGTTTGAGAATAGTGTGGAAGAGAGGTCAGTCACTTTAAGCCGTTATATTTAATAAAATTTGACGTGGGAGTTCGACGCTGAGAATCGAAAGACATCGACGTGGAAGAGAATTTACATCGCTTTAAAAAGTCTCTCCTTTGAAAAGTACCGTGAGCTTTTGAACTTTCGCCATATCGTTCTAAAGAACTGATTTTTTTTTCAATACCGCTTTAAAGACTGTTTGGGACTGCAACGCTATTATGGACTGTTTGAGCAGCTGAGCTCGGATCATTGTTTGGGTTTGTTTACTTTTGAAGGGGGTTTGTTATCAGTGTTTAATAAACGTGTTATTTGTTATAAAAACCCTTCGTCTAACTCATCTATAATTATTGTTGCCTGAATACGTAACATAAATATGGGGGCTCGTCCGGGATTGAATTGTTTGAATTTAATAAGCTTTTTGAATTTTGAATCGGTGTTTTGGTAACGGGGATTGCTCGATTTTTTTTGTTTGATTGGCTTGTGAGTGGTATTCGGCAACGATGAATATTGATGAGTTTCTGGATTCGCCAGTCGCGGATTTGTTAGCGAAGGCGAAAAAAACTGAAGTCTCTGAACTTGCTAATCGGTTGCATCTTAAAGGGATTTTGCCAACTACATCAAAAGCTGTAATACAGAGAAAAATCGCGTCTCACTATGTGGCTTCGGGTGCTTTTGAAGAATCGATTTTAGAATCGTTTCCAATAAGTAATCTGGAGATGCAGTTGCAAATTGAACAAATGGTGTTAGAAAGGTGTAAATTGGAAGCTGAGCAAAAGCAAAGAGATTTTGAATATGCAATGGCGAAATTAAGGTCTGTAGAACAGTCTGCTGATTCTAAAAAACCGTTTGTTGCTAGCCAAGAAATTAAATTGGTCCCTCCATTTAGTGAAACAGAAATGGAGAGATATTTTCAACATTTTGAAACTATTGCTCGGATGTCAGAGTGGCCGAAAGATAAATGGTCAGTGTTATTACAGAGTGTAATCAAAGGCAAGGCACAACAGGTTTACACAGCTTTAACTGCTGCGCAAGCATTAGATTATGATGTTGTGAAAGAAAATATTCTCAAATCGTATGAATTGGTCCCAGAAGCTTATAGGGAAAGATTCAGGAGTTTGAAAAAGTCTGTGGAAAAGACTTATGTGGAATTTGCCTATGATAAAGCTATGTGTTTTGAGAGATGGGTTTCTTCTAAAAATGTAAATGAGGACTATGAGACTTTGAAAGAGCTGATTTTGATGGAGGAATTTAAAAGAAGCATTCCTGTTGAAGTAAGGACCTACTTAAATGAGAGGGATACTGATAAATTGCAGGACTGTGCTAGATTAGCTGATGGGTATGTTTTAATCCATAAGAATAAATTTCCTCAGGGTAGAATATTTAAGAGGAAAAATAATATGGAGACTCAAGGTAAATCAGAAATTAAATTAGAGGTTAATGAGAGAGGTAAGGAGGAAGGAAAACCTGTGAAGGAAAGACAGTTTGGTCTTATTTGTAACTATTGTAAGAAGCCTGGCCATGTAATAGCTAACTGTTTCAAATTGAAAAAGAAAGAGAAGGAAGCAGTTCCGGATGCTTGTGTGCAACATACTGAAGCACCTGTAAAGTTACAGGGTTTGGTAAACACAAATGAGGATTTGTTAGAGTCTGACAAAGTTAGAAAGGGATATGATCATTTTATAACTGAAGGGTTTGTATCCTTGAAAGAAGGATCTACTCTGGTGCCAATAAAAATTCTTAGGGATACTGGAGCTTCTCAATCACTGATGTTAGATAGTGTGTTGAAGTTTAATGAAGAGAGTGATACTGGTGAGGTAAATTACATAAGAGGTGTTGGAAGTGATTTTATGCCTGTACATTTACATGAAGTAAATTTAAAGTCAGGGTTAGTTACAGGATTTGTTAAGGTAGGATTACAGCATAGCTTACCTGTGAAGGGTATTTCTTTATTGTTAGGTAATGACTTGGCAGGTGGACAAGTTTTTCCTGAAGTGCATTTGACAATGGAGTCAGAGGTACCTGAGGTGAATTCTAACACAGATTCTTCTTGTGTTGTGACTAGAGCTATGGCTAAAAAAATTGATGTGCAGAATGAGGTTGTTACTCATGACTGTTCAACTCAGGATTTGAGTTTTGAGGATGTGTCAGAGACTTTCTTACCTTCGTTGTTTGAACAAGGTTCTGGGAGTAAGTCTGACTATGAAGATTTATCTCTGTCTCGGAGGGAGATGATAGCAGAGCAGAATAGAGATCCTGAGATTATAAAATTAAGGGAACAACCTTTACTAGGTAGTGAAATTGAGAAGGTGTCAGTAGGATATTACTTGGAAAAAGGAGTGTTGATGAGGAAGTGGAGGTCGCTTACAATTCCTGCAAGTGAGGAATGGAATGTTGTTTATCAGGTGGTTGTTCCTAAAGTTTATCGGAATGAGATTTTTACTTTAGCTCATAGTGTGCCTTTAGGTGGACATCAAGGGGTAAGGAAAACTGTGGACAAGATTTTAAAACATTTTTACTGGCCTGGTTTAAGAAAAGATGTGGCGATGTTTTGTAAGACGTGCCACACTTGTCAAATTGTGGGTAAACCAAATCAGGTTACACCAGTAGCTCCATTACAACCTATTCCAGCATTCGGTGAACCGTTTTCTAAAGTTATTGTAGATTGTGTTGGTCCATTACCAAAGACAAAAACTGGTTATCAGTATTTGTTGACTATCATGTGTACTTCGTCTAGGTTTCCAGAGGCAGTACCACTTAGGAATATAAAAGCTAAAACTGTGACGAAGGCTCTTATAAAATTCTTTACATATTTGGGATTGCCTAAGGAAATACAAACTGATCAAGGTAGTAATTTTATGTCTGGATTGTTTCAACAGATAGTTTATAAATTGGGAGCTAAGCAAATTACTTCGTCTGCATACCATCCAGAATCGCAAGGTGCTTTGGAGAGGTTTCATTCTACTCTCAAGAATATGATTAGGATATATTGTGTGGAGAATGAAAGTGACTGGGATGAGAGTATAAACTTACTTTTATTTGCAGTAAGGGAATCGGTACAGGAATCTTTAGGTTTTAGTCCATTTGAACTTGTGTTTGGACATAGAGTTAGAGGACCTTTAGCTTTGTTGAAGGAACAATGGATTAGTAAGGAAGTGCATACTAATTTGTTGGACTATGTTTTGAAATTTAAGGACAGGTTACATAGAGTTTGTAGTTTAGCCAAGGAAAATTTAAAGTTGGCTCAGGAGAAAATGAAAACTTGGTATGATAAGGAAGCTAGGATGAGGATGTTTAAGCCTGGAGATAAGGTGTTGGTTCTTTTCCCAGTGCAGACAAATCCTTTACAAGCTAGATTTCATGGACCTTATGAAATTGTGTCTAGAGTTAATGATGTGGATTATGTAATAAAAACTCCAGATCGTAGAAGGTCAACACAACTTTGCCACATAAATATGATTAAACCATATTTTGAGAAACGATCTGATACTGTGACTGTTGTGGTTAGTGAGAATGAGTTTGATTTAACTGGGAACATGATAGATGATTCATCTGACTTTCATTCTAAATCTAACATTGTTTCTGTTAGGTTACCTAATTCGATTATTTTGGAAAATATGGATGAGAAATTAGCACATTTACAGCTAGAGCAGAAACAACAGATGAAGGAATTGATTTTTAAGTATAAGGATTTGTTTCCAGATGTTCCGAGAAGGACTACTATAGCTTCACATGATGTAGATGTTGGAAATGCCAAACCTATTAAACAACATCCATATAGGATGAACATGGAAAAATGTGAACTTACTGAGAAAGAAATTGAATACATGTTAGAGAATGATATTATTAGACATTCTAACTCGAATTGGAGTTCGCCATGTGTTATGGTGCCAAAACCTGATGGTAGTATTAGGTTTTGTACGGACTATATAAAGGTGAATGCTGTAACGAAAACAGATGCATATCCAATTCCTAGAGTAGATGATTGTGTAGATAAAGTTGGGAAAGCAAAGTTCCTTACAAAGATTGATTTATTGAAAGGGTATTGGTGTGTTCCATTAACGGACAGAGGTAGAGAGATTTCTGCATTTGTAACTCCATCTGGGTTATATGAGTATAATGTTCTTCCATTTGGGATGAAGAATGCCCCAGGTACTTTTCAGAGGATGATTAATTCTGTGATTCAGGGTTTGAAAGATACTGATGCTTATATTGATGATTTAGTGACAGGAAATGATACTTGGGAAGCACACATTATTGCGGTGGAGAAATTGTTTGAAAAGCTTTCAAAAGCTAACTTGACTATTAATTTAGCCAAGAGTGAATTTGGACATGCTACTGTGACTTACCTTGGTTATGTTGTGGGTCAAGGTAAGGTAGCTCCTGTTCAGGCAAAAGTTCAGGCAATTTTAGAGATTCCCACTCCGACGGGAAAAAAAAACTCTCAGAAGGTTTTTGGGAATGGTAGGATATTATCGAAAATTTTGTAAGAATTTTGTTAATGTTGCCCTTCCATTAACTAACCTTCTGCAGAAGAATGTGAAGTTTGTGTGGACAGTGTTTTGTCAGGAAGCATTTGAAAAATTGAAAACAATGATATGTAAACAACCTGTGCTTAAGGCACCTGACTTTGAAAAACCGTTTTCATTAGCTGTGGATGCTAGTGATGAAGCTGCGGGAGCAGTATTGATGCAAAGGAATGAGGGTGATAAGGTTGATCATCCGGTAGCATACTTTTCTAAGAAATTTAATAAGCATCAAAGAAACTATTCAACAATAGAGAAAGAATTGTTATCTCTTGTTTTGGCTTTGGAATATTTTGAGGTATATGTTGGTACAACTCAAAAACCACTTGTTGTTTACACTGATCATAATCCGTTAGTTTTTCTGAGTAAGATGAAAAACAAAAACAGAAGATTGTTAAATTGGAGTTTGATGTTACAAGAGTACAATATTGTGATAACTCATATTAAAGGTAAAGATAATGTGGTTGCTGATTGTCTATCTCGATGTTGAATGTACAATGTTTTTTTTTGGAGTGGTTTTTTTTTATTGTAACACTCCTACTGTATTGTATATTGTGTATGTTATATAATTAATACCTTTGTTTTTTTGGGGGGTTTTTTTTGTAAGTAATTGTTAAAATTTTTTGTTCTTGATAGACCAAAAATGTTTTTTTTGGAGGGAGGTGTTACGTACCCGTGACACGTGACAGTGGTACCCTTGTCACGTGACTGGGGTTGAAGTTATACTGGACATGAGGTAATGGTTTTGTGATGGTGGAGTGATGTCATTTTCCCGCCAGTAGAGGTCATGTGACAGGTTTTTTCTACAGGGTATAAAAGGAAGACCCACCCTGTCAGGTGGGGCAGTTCGTGGCTGGATTTGCCAAGATGACTTCATACCACTGTGTGATTTAATGTGATGACGCAGTTTAGTTAAAAATGAAGTTTTATATAATGCCTAAAGTTTAAAAGGTCAGAGCCAACGGTTTCTTTGCTGATGGAGAGTGAAGTTTGGAAGATGGACATCGAGAAGAACCGATTTTCGACGGTGGATTGATTTCGACCTTGTTTGATCCTCATTCGGAAGGATTTCGTTGACTATTCTCGCTGTTGACCCCTGGGATGACCAGAAAGGGTTTGAGAATAGTGTGGAAGAGAGGTCAGTCACTTTAAGCCGTTATATTTAATAAAATTTGACGTGGGAGTTCGACGCTGAGAATCGAAAGACATCGACGTGGAAGAGAATTTACATCGCTTTAAAAAGTCTCTCCTTTGAAAAGTACCTTGAGCTTTTGAACTTTCGCCATATCGTTCTAAAGAACTGATTTTTTTTCAATACCGCTTTAAAGACTGTTTGGGACTGCAACGCTATTATGGACTGTTTGAGCAGCTGAGCTCGGATCATTGTTTGGGTTTGTTTACTTTTGAAGGGGGTTTGTTATCAGTGTTTAATAAACGTGTTATTTGTTATAAAAACCCTTCGTCTAACTCATCTATAATTATTGTTGCCTGAATACGTAACTCATGAAACAGGTAGTGGCGATGAAGTGGTTAATTTTCACAACTTGCGGAAACTGTCAGTAGTAGTGCCTATTCTAAACCCTTGGATCTCCACGTCTGATTCTTCTAGTTTTAGGCCTATATCATTAATACCTCATTCATGTAAACTTATGGAATGTATGGTAATGGAGCGTTTGAATTATATTTTGGATTAAAAGGAGATATATATCGTTTTATCAGAGTGGGTTTTGGAAGGGTAGAAGGACATTGGATTCACTATTATGTGTGGAGGATGATATTAAAAAGTACAGTTAAATAAACTCCGGACAAGGCCCATTAAAACATTCCCAGTCTCACCTTCCCGGAATGATGCCTGTCTCCAGGAGTTTTACAACTCCGGACAAGGCCCATTAAAACATTCCCAGTCTCACCTTCCCGGAATGATGCCTGTCTCCAGGAGTGGTACAACTCCGGACAAGGCCCATTAAAACAATCCCAGTCTCATTTTCCGAATATTCCGCTGTCCCCTGCGCTGGGACAGCTCTGGACAGGGTGCCATTAAAGGCAAGAACAACGTTCTAGTCTCTCCCGTGAGTTAGAGGAAAGGCAGAGTACGAGTCTCGTTTGTCATTAGGTATGATAAATCAGATTATTGAAATAACAGGATCGATATCTTTGACGGATATTTTTGCAATAACCATCAAGTTAAAATCTTGTAAAATGATCATAAACAGATTCACGTGGTTAACACACAGAAATGTCAAACATGAATTGCTCTGCTCACTCACCAAGAACTCCAATGACGGCAATGAACACGTATAATATTATCTCCACACTCAAGTACGTATCCAACATTACATACATTTTCCCTGTCCTGTAATCTACCCCTGTCTGTTACACGCGATCTCTCTTAATCAATGTTTCAGGCCCTGGGTTTTTTTATACCTTTTAGTGACTTCACAGGGACAGATTTCAACAGATTTAAAAATAAAGATTTTTAAATTATTTAAGAAGCGATTATATCAAACAAGTATAGTCCCCGTGGTATCAGATTGTGATTAATTTAGTGAATTAATTTTGAGGCCGTTTGTGGGAGGTTAATTGTCCCGACACCGGTGACTGAAACTTCCGAGGTGTCTGATCAAATAAATGTGCTTCCACTGTAAACATGCACTTCAATGGAGCCATTTGAAAGACACAGAATATTGAAGTAAATTATGTTATTGTAGATGGTGAATTTGTACTGAATCACCTACTGTTACCACTCTCCTCAAAAGTATAAACTCTTGATGTAGTTTTACTTTTGGGGGACTCTACTGAGAGGGTCTCCAGGAAATTGTTTCTGATGATGAATAAACGCTTTCATATCCACGAACCACTCAAACATCTTCAGCGACTTAGTCACAGACAGAATATTTGGGAGCTCGTCCAGAGCCCAATAATAACCCTAATGGATGTCCATCAAACTCAGTAGTCCACTGTAAAGCAACATAGCAAGGTGTTGTTGACGGTGTGTGTGTGTGTGAGAGAGAGCTTTTGTGTTTGTGTTTGTCAACTTGTATATACTTCCGTTTGTGTGTATGTCCCTGTGAGTGTCCTTGTGTGTGGATCGGAATGCGTTTGTGTGTGTTCGTATGTGTCTGTGGCGAAGCGTGTGTGTGTGTGTGTGTGTGTGTGTGTGTGTGTGTGTATGTGTGTGTGTGTGTGTGTGTGTGTGTGTGTGTGTGTGTGTGTGTGAGTGTGAGTGTGTGTGTGTGTGTGTGTGTGTGTGTGTGTGTGTTTGTGTGTGTGTGTCTGTATTTTTGCTTTTGTGCATATGAGTGTGTTTATGTTCGAGCTCAGGTAGCAGACAGTGCTCAGTCTTTGTCGAGATGACGTGACTGCTAAGAACCCTTGGCTAGTGTGGAAGAAACCCTTCAGGACACCGGAGGGATGTGTGGACACTGGTTTGTGGAATTATACAGCATTGCTTTGTTTGTACGGGATACAGCAATATCATAGGTTTAATTCTGAAGAGAGGAGAGCTGAGAGAGTGTCCGATCAATACATTGGAGGAAGTTGAAAAGGAAATGAAACAGTGAACCTGTGACATGTGTTTGATGTCTCCGGGCCTGTACTTGTTGAGGTTATAGCGATCGAATATTGAATGTACACTGAAGACAGTGGAGTCCTGCTGAGACCGATGTGAAAGTATAGTTGCATTTTATGTCTGCGTTTGTGTTTCTGTCTGTTTCTACGTGGGTGTCTGTGTCTGTATGTTATTGTGCATGTGTATGTCTGGTCTTTGTGTCGATCTCTGTGTGTTAGTGTATGTGTGTGTTTGCCAGTGTTTTTCCGTATGTGTGTGTGGGCAGACCGATTGTCTCTGTCTGACCCTGTCCGACTGAACTCATGTCTGTTTACATCGAATTCAGTTTATTGACCTTGATTCAATCCCTTCCTATCTACTTTCGGGAACTTCCCATGCTCGCGAAATCTTCAACAACCTCAAAATCCCCGGCTCTGAGCGCCTCATTTTGACCATGGATGTCCAGTACCTATACACTTCTATCCACCTCCTCAAGAAGGCCTGAAATCATTCTAATACATTCCCGACAACAGACACGACCAGTTCTCCATTGTCTGCATTTTATTTGGAGTCAGGGAGCATCTGAGACAGAAACAGACCCCTCTGCCCAGTTGGTCCGTACGGAACTGCTATTATGCCGAGTTCCGTAACAGCACTTGAACCACAGGCCTCAATAACCAGTCTGATACTCGCACCACACTCTGAGTGGAGAAATTCCCTCTCAGGTTCCCCTTTCATATTTCACTTTCCACTCTGAAACTCAGATTTCTAGTTCCAGTCCCACCCAAAACGCCTGCCTGCATTTACCTTATCTATAACACACATAATCTTATGTACCCCTGAAATCTCTCAGTATTCAATCTTTTACAACTGCTCACCGTGTTTGCATGCACTCCGAAATCTGTGCTCACCCACTACCCTCTGACACCCGCACCTACAAATTATATTATCCCAGAGCAAGAATCATTTCGAGCAGTTCACAAAATGGCTTCCTCCACCTAGAATTGAAAATACACCTGGACTAAGATGTTAACTGTCCTGTGTTGTCATCAGTGGGATCATCAGTTGATCTGCCACATGTTCTCAGGAGTTTCGGCCCGCTTATGATCAAGACCCCCTTGAGGTGGTGGGCCAGCAGTGCTAAAGCACCACCTCCCACTGATGAGCTTAAACACTTGGCATTAGCCTCTATCAGAGTTGTTGTTCGCTTCCATTCACCAGATAGTCTACTCTTCAGGTATCTATGCAACTACTGAAGAGTTTACAAAAGATGGATACACTGTCCGACTATCTGCCCCTCCAGACGTACTCAGTCCACACCCATGATGATCCTGCCTCTGCTGCCTCAGCTACAGCCCGGCTGGTTGACTGGATCTCTCTTCTAGTGAAGCCAAGGTCACGCAGCCACTTCTGGAAAGTGAACACAATAAAGCCACGGCACCCTACTTCGAATAAAGAATAGCATGAACGACGTTCAAAGTGCATTTATTATTAAGGTATCGATAAATGAAACAAGCTTGAAATTCGACACACCTCCAATTCCACTGACAGTCCGAAATCCACGTGCACGCCATATGCGCCGCCGATGGCTGCTCCATCACTATATAATTGCAGAAATTTCAAAGTTTCATGGAAGGATATGTAAATAAAAGAACATTTGGACACGTCACAAATCCAAATCAGCAGACATCAGAAATCTGTGAGAACACCGAAATGCTCAAACACCTTTATTGGACTACACAGCTCTAAATCTATGCGCATCGCCAATTCAGTGTGCAGCTCTGTATGCGACCACACACCACTAAATCTGCACACACATAATTCATGTGCACCCTCAAATACGCGCAACTGCATGTATAGGACAGTACACAAAAGTCAATGAGCAATGAGCACCCCAAACCCGCTGACAACAGATTATACAAATCGTTCAAAAAACTGTTCTCTTCACATTAAAAACCCGCACGTAACAAAATTCGTGTGCAATTTCGAATCCGCAGACACAGCCATGTTCGAGAACACATCCCGAAATCTGCGTGCATTCCTAAATCCGTGTGCACCCCGCAAAACCGTGTGCACCTTCATATTGGCCTGCGCACATCTAAATCTGCGCAATCCGCAAATCAGTGCGCAGCCCTATATTCAGAAACGCACCCCTAAATCCTTGCTCATCCCAAAATCCATATGCAACCTGAAAACCGTGTGTACCAGCAGATTCTACGATGCACCCCTACATCGGCGCAATCCCGAATGCAGTGCGCACCACAACCCCTTTGACACATCCACATGCACATAAATTTCGTTAATGTGAAACCTTTTAGAAAATGGCTGCTTCGACATTAAAAATCCGCACGCAGACCAAAATTTGTCTGCAAATCTTGAACACCGACACTCCCATCTTTGTGTAACCCAAAATCATTGTGCACCCGTGTATTCGACAGTGCATACCAAAATCCAGGCACGCGACAAGTCCATGACTTTTTGGGATGCGCACTTCCCAAAATAATAACGCATCCCAAAAAGTGTGTGCACCCCAAACCTACGGACAACTCCACGTGCACATTAGTTTATCCCAAACCAAGAATAATTTCAAACAGTACACAAAGCTTATCATGAAAGTTCGAACGCAGCGTAAAATTCGCGTGAAAGTTCAAATCCGGTGACACAACCAGATCTGTGTGTAATCTCGTATCCGTTCCACCACCAGACACCCCTAAATCTGCCCACGCCATCAAATCCATGAGCGTTTACCGAAAGCTCGAAATCCGTTTGCAGCCCAAAATCTGCCGACACAGCCAAATCTCACATTCGCAGTGCACCAGAATATTCTCACATTCTCAAGTCTGGGCACATCCTCGAATAAATGTGCACTCACTAACTGTCTTACATTCCGCCAAACTGTGCGCGCCTCCAAATTCGCAAACTACCTTATGCACATCCAAATCCAAATTCACAAGTCCATCTGCTCAAAAGCCGTCCCCAAAAACACGCATGCACGTTAGAATATCTCTGAGCAAGAATCATTTCAGAGAGCTCACAAAGTACACGCCTCAGTAAAGCCACCTTGCAATACGTCATAGCTCCAATCGTGCAGATTCCCGTGATTCCTGTATAAATGACGTTACCTTGCAATTAGTCATAACTCCAATCGTGCAGATTCCCGAGATCCCTGTATAAATGACGTAACGTTGAAATTTGTCACAGCCCCAAATCCACCAACCCCAACTTCGCATGCACACCCACATTCGTGTGGAACCACAAATGCGCTCTGACACAGGAATCTGTGGTCATCCACAAATCAGTGTGGACCCCAAATCCAAGTTCTCCTACGCCCCTACCAAGTTCACACCCACAAATCCATGTGCACCCGAAACCCGCCGCCACCAGTAGCAGAAAGCAGGAATCATTTGAGCAAAATGGCTGCCTCCGCTATTAAATAGTAAGAATACTGTTGAAAGTTCAAAGTATTATGAAAGTATCTGTGCCTGAATCAAAGGGAAGATACATATACACACTACCTTAGGAAAGTCCGTGAGGGGACAGAAATGCCGGGCGCACTGTTAAGCAGCCACTGCTGACTGGTGAACACAGAATCACAGAGCCGAAACAGGACCTTCGGTCCATTTCCCTCGTTCGGAACTACCGTGCCGCCTACAGCAATCGACCCGGTCCGTAACTCTACAAACCCCTCCCGTCCATGCACCTATCCAAATTACACTTAACTGTTGAAATCGAACCCGAATCCACCACTTACGCTGGCAGCTCGTTCCACCCTCTGAGTGAAGACGTTCCCCTTCATGATCCACTTAAGGATTTCAACTTTCATAGTCAACACGTGACCTCTCGCTCAATTCGCACAAGACCTCCGTCGAAGAGCCACAGTTATATTGAGACCTCGAGTTAGCGCCGTGATACAGTAGCTGATGACAGTAGCTCAACCCAAGCGCATCGACGCGGCTTAAAACCCGTCATAAAACTATACTGTGGTAGACATTGAAGTGCGTATACTCAGCGCAACGACAGCCGAATGACAAGGTAGTCTGTGTTTGTGTGTGTAGTGCGTTTACCGAGTGCTCGCCCTCACGTTAGCACACTCATCGCCTTCGACGACGATGTTAGGTAGCCGAGACAGACAGGCTGCAGTAATTATTTCTGCCCATGCATTGTGATGGACTACAGTCTTTACAATATTCCCAGTAAAACAAGACGGTGTGGCCAGTTGTGTATTTGATGCTGAGGGTTTAACATGCACTTGAATATTGTAAAAAATTCTGGTTCCTTATCTAGATGTGCTGGCATTTTGTTCAGAATACGTTCGCAAGGATGACTCCGGGAATGGAAGGGTTATCCTGTGCAGAACGCTTGATGGCTCTGGGTCTGTAATCTGTGAGATTGGGGGACCGCCACAACAGACAGGATCGCCCGGTTGCCACCCATTTCAACTCTGCTTCACATTCCCATTCGGATATGTCCATACACGTCCTCCTCTACTGCCATGATGAGGTCAAACTCAGGTTGGAAGAGCAACACCTCATATACCGTCTGGGTAGTCTCCAGCACCTTGGCATAAATATTGAATTCTGCAGCCTCCGGTAATTCCCTCCCTTTCCCTTCCCCGATCCCAGTTTCACTCGGCCTCATCCTCCAGCTGCCTAACCCCTCCCTCATGGTTCCACCTCTTTCTACTACCCATAGTGCGTTCCCCTTACATTCCTTCTTCATCTTTCCTGCCAATCCCCTCCCTGTTTCCCCTCCCCACCTCTTGATCTTCCCCCTCACTGTTTTTTCACCTGGCACCTACCAGCCTTCTCCTACCCACCCTCCTCGCACCTGCCCCTCCCTCTGCAGTCCTGATGAAAGGTCTCGTCCCGAAACGTTGACTGCTCGTTTCCACGGATGCTGCCCGACCTGCTGAGTTCCTCCAGCGTGTCGTGCTAGACAGAGTACAGCTGGAAAGAATGTATCCCCTTGTGGGGTAATCGAGGAGATGAGGACACAGTATCAAGATATAAGACCATCTATTTAAAACAGAGATGCAGAGAAAACTCTTTAGCCAGAGGGTGGTGAACTTGTGAAATTTGTTACCACAGACAGCTGGAGAGGCCAGATTGCTGGGTGCATTTAAGGCAGATCCTGATCGGTATTGGATTGGATGCAACTTCAATAGTATCATAGAGAAGGCCGGGAAGTGGGGCTGTCGAGGGGTAAAAATGAATCAGTCATGATTGAATGGGAGCAGACCCGATGTGCCAAATGTCCTAATTCAGGGAAACCTTCAAAGGTGAAGCATTCAGATTACAGTGATTGTATGCTCCTGTGAGAATAAAAGGCAGGATGTAAGAAAACTATTATTTTCCAGAGATATTGAGTAGCCGGATAAGAAAGAGATTGTGCATATCAGGCACATGCAGTCTGGATCAAATGAGTCACTTGAGAAGTATAGGAAATGCATGAAATACCGGAAATATATGTAGGACTAAAACAAGCCATAAACATTTTCGAGCAGGCAAGAAGGCGGAGAATCCACGACCTCTGACGATATGTGAAGAGCAAAAGCATTGCAAGGGTCAGAATGGTGCTTTTAATAAACAATGGTAGTCTATGGATGGAGCTAAAAGTGACGGGGAATTCGTAAGATTGTTTCGCGTCTGTATTTGTTTGGTGGGCAGGCACGTAGACAGAAGAAATGTGGCAAAAGATTAGTGAGACCATGGACCTCGGATCACCGTGCAAGAGGTGTTTGCCGACTTGTGGCAATTTAAGGCGGATGAATATCCAGGTCCGGACAGGTCGTCCCCTCGATTCTAGTAAATGGCCAGTGCCGAGATTGCAAGGGCTTTGGCAGAGGTATTTCCAATGTCCTGAGCCACCGGTAAGGCGCTGGAGGTTTGCTTCCGTTGTTCAAGGAAGGCTTAGAGAATAAGCAGGGAGATTAGAGGCAGATGATCCTGACTACAGTCGTGGGGAAGTTATCTGAAGAAATTTTGAGGGACAGGGTATGTAAGTTTTTGGATTTGAATGTTAATATGGTCAAATGGATTTGCAGATGACATCTAGATTTGGAGAATAGTAGACAGTGAAGGACATTATCAGAACTTGTCAACTGAGTGTATGTACCAGATGGGAAAATAGCAGCACCACACACAGCATGCTGGAGGAAATCAGCAGGCCAGGGATGGTCTACGGAAAAGATGTTTCTGGCCGGGACCCTTCAGGTTTGGAGAAAATAAACAGATGGGAAGTATTTTTATAAAGTTGGGTGTGTGGAGGGGAAACACAAGGTAATAGGTTAAAAAGGGAGGGGGAGCGGTGATGTAGAGAGCTGGGAGGATGATAGGTGAAATAGACAGGCGCTGGAAAATGGGGGATATAATTTGACTGGACTGAAGGCCATGGAAGAAAGAAGAGGGGCGAAGAGGAGCAGCAGAGGGAGGCGATGGACAAGGAAACAGATACGGTGAGAGAGGGAAAGGGGATGGGGATTGCTGAAGGAAGGGGATGGCATTACACGGAAATTCGAGAAAATCAGTGTTTAAGGCATTAGGTTGGATGCTACTAGGACGGAATATAAGGTGTTGTTTCTCCAACCTGAGTGTGACAGTACAGGAGGCCATGGGGATTGACAGATCGGAATGGTAATGGGAAGTGGAATTAAAATGGGTGATCGCTGGGAGATCCCGCTTCTTCTGGCGGACGGAGCGGAGGCGTTCGGCGATGTGGTATTCCAATTTACGTCGGGTCTCACAGGAGGCCACACCAGGAGCAATAGACAAAGTATATGACCCCAAAAGACTCACAAATGAATTGTCGCCTCACATGGAAAGAGTGTTTTGGGCCCTAAATGTTCGTGAAGGAGGATGTGCAGAGGCAGATGTAGCACCTGCTCCGCTTGCAATACACAGTAGGTCTCTAACATCTCCTCTCTGCAAACGCACATGTCGTCGAAGACATTACCACTCATTCCTGAATTTACTTCACTTCCATCTGTTTTTAAACAGTAAAAAATGAAGAGGCAAATTCCTTTGAAATCCTTCCATTTCCCTACGTTCCGCACACAGGTGGCCATGCTGATCTGTCACAACACCCATTTTCTTCCCTAATTTTCCGTTAACTCTTCATATCCCTCTAGGATCCCTTGGGCTTTTGTCTCATCTTGCCTCCAGAGCCTTCCCGTCTCCACCTTTTCCCCTCGTAACTTTAGTAACTCTTGTACATTAGTAGGATCTCATAGAAACATGTAAGCGGCCTGATATGGCAAAGTTATTTCCTATGATAGGGGAGTCTAGTACAAGAGAGCACGAATTCAGGATTGAACGACGTGCATTTAGAACAGAGATGTGGAGAAATTATTTTAGTCAGAGGATGGAATATCTGTGACATTTTTTGCCACAAGCGGCTGTGGATACCAGGTCATTGGGTGTATTTGAGGTAGAGTTAGATAGGTTCCTGATTATCCAGGGCATCAAACGGTATGAGGAGAAAGCAGGGAAGTGGGGATGACTGGATGTAGTGGATCAGCCCATGATTGAATTGCGGAGCAAAATCGATGGGCCGAATGGCATACTTCTGCTTCCATATCTTATGGTCTTATGGCCGAAATAGATTCGGACTGAGCAAAGAAAAAGAGTATTGTAATGGTTTGCACATAATAAGGTACAGGTACTTAGCACAATGATCAGAGCTTTGGAGAAGGAAGTGTAAGAGATAGATTTTAAATTCAGGAATACCCCTGAGAGAACTCAAATATATTACATTCGGGAAAATACACGCGATATTGTGTGGGAAAATTCAGGTCAGGGTGGAAGCCACCAGAGAGATTGTCGGAGCGAGGTAACACAGCGTGGTGGTGCACTTTCATCCGAACTGGGAGGCTGCTGTCGGAGGCAACCATCGCAGTCCAGTACACAAATCCGCTGTGGTAATGTGGGTCATTATGTCCGGAACTGTACAGCAAAGAGTTGATTCATTCTCAATCCTAACACAGATCAGAGATTGCAGTTACACAAACGTCAGAGTATGTCCTCATTTTGATTGATGTGGGATTGTCTTGCTTTCAAATTGATGAATGATGTTTTTTTGGTGCACCATGGTCAGCTTTCAGCACTTCGTTATTCCATGAAATTGGCTTTAGGGGAACCCGGATTCCACCCTGGCCATGTGTAATCTAGGTTCAGCTGAAAATCTGTGCATCTAGATTCCGGATTTAAAATTCTCGCATTGCAAAGGGAAATTGGCATTCGGAGAAATTGCTAATTGGTGGACTGTTAAACTTGGAATTTGAATTTAACAATATGAGAAGATTGGAACATTTGGGGAGGAATCCTGAAAATTGCTTCTACTAACAAATCCTTTACAGAATAAAATAGATGCTGATGAATACATTGACACATTAATTTTGGGTTTGAGTGTTCTGATTTGGAAAGTGCATATGTTGAATTTTGGTTTGATCCAAACAACATTTCAGCATAAATCCCCTCACTATTTAAAGTACATATTTACATAGCTACAGCTAGTTGCTGGAATTTAAATGTCTCATTCAGTCATCCTCGGCACTGTAGGGTTGGAATGTAGTTGGAAAGGATTTTTTAAACTTCTACCGTCCATGAAGATAACATTTATTGTATTGCACTGTTAGGTTTCAATAGGTACATTTAATGTCAGATAAATGTATACAATATGCATACTAAAATTATTTTCCTTCTCAAACATTCACGAAAACAGAGAAGTGTCCGAAAGAATGAATGACAGTTAAATAAATGAACCCCAAAACACACCCCCAAATGCCTTACCCATGCACAAGCAGAAGCAAGTTAAATATCCTCTCCCTCCACCAGCGCAGACATCGGCGCTCTGTGCCAAGCACTAAAGCGTACAGTGAAACTTCAATAAAGATACAGACTGGCAGTACCCAAAAGACCTCTTGTTGACCCCGTATTCGACAACTCGCTGATTTATGTCGTTAAAAGTATGTTGCGTAACTTTTTCCGAGCTCTGTGCCTCTGGGCACACAGCCCACAGTGCGCCCTCTGCTACCGATCTTCCTTGTTCTGCCGTGACGCAACAGTCGCCGGTGGCGGCACCAGTCTTGCATCCGGTTGCCGACAGAACCACGAAAGTCCGGCACTCTGAATGAACGCGAGCCTTCCAGACCGCGTCCTTGACGTATTTATGAGCTGTCGCTCCGAAGGCACTGAGAGCAGGTCCCATTCCCGCAAAACACCCGATGTCAGAGTGTAACTCCAGGCTAGAGTCTTCAAAAGAAACTTGAAAGGGAATAAAACGTCAAAAAGTAGAAGTAAAGCTGTTTGCAAAGAAACAAACAAAAGAGTCGCTGTTTAGCGCCATCATCACTCAACTCCATCTCTTCACCTTACGACCTGACAGCAAATATAACGGAATATTAAGGGGGAGGTGGAAGGAGATCAGGAATCAATGTGAAGGCCGTCGATGTGGGAATATTTCAATGAGGTGGCAAATGAGGTTGAGTGCAGTTTTCCCTTTTAATTCAAGAGCCTGATGGTGGAGAGGTAAGTACTGTTTTTGAACCTGGCGATCCGAGTCATGGGGCTATTGTACTCTTCTACATGATGCAATCAACCTAACCTGGGTGTGGAGATCTCTACTGATGAATGCTGCTTTCCTACGGCATCATTTTATGCAGATGTGCTCAGTGTTCGGGACGGCTCTACCTGTGATATACTGGGATGAATCTGCTGAATGTTGTACGATTTTCCGTTCAAATGCATTGGCGTTTCCCTATCAGGCAATGATGCAGCCAGACATATACTCTCCACTACACATCTGTAGAAGTACTTGGCATTGTGTGTGGAGCTGAAGGATTGTAGGATGGATAATGTTAATCCTTTATTTAAGAAAGGCTCCAAAAATAAGTTGGAAAATTATCGGGCGGTGACACTGACGTCAGCAGTGGGTAAGTTATCGCATGGTACTCGAAGGAATTGGATGCAAAAGTACAGCGGATTCCGTTTAGAACATAGAACACTGAACACAGATCATAGAAATCGACAGCAGAAGACAAGCCCTTCGGCCCGCAATGTTGTACCGACCAAGTAACCAACTGTAGAAACTCCCTAGAATTTCCTTGTTGCATGGTCCTCTATTTTGAGTTCTATGTATCCATTTAAAAGACTCTAGAAGACACTAATGTATCCACCTCCATAACCGTGGCAGGTAGTGCATTCCGCACACCTAGAATTCTCTGTGTGAAAAACATACCCTGACACTGTGTCTATTTTTAAGCGCCTTAAAACTATGCTCCTTCATGTTAGCCATTTCAGCTCTGCCTCTCATCATCTTATACACCTCTATCAGTTCACCGTCATACTCCGTCGCTCCAAGAATAAAATGCCAAGTTCACTCAGATTATTCTCATCAGGCATGCTCTCCAATCCAGGCAAATCTTGTTACTTCTAGTAAATTTCCTCCCAGAGATTTTGATACTGCTCTTTTTGGATTCGGCTCTGACGTGATGAGGCAGATATATAGCTCAGCATGGACGAGATTGCCGAAGGACTTGTTTTTGTGCTGTAATCATCTATGACCCCATGGCTCTACGAACCCGTGCTTCAGACTTATATTTTTGCATATTTACAATGAAACTGATGGCATTGTGGTCACCAGATGCAAAGCGTTCTCCAAAACAAACTTCTGTCACCTTTCCTGTCTCATTTGTTAAAAGAACATCAAGTATCGCATTCTCTCCAGCAGGAGTTATCTCTATATTCGTAACAAAATTAAATGTCACTCAGTTCCTCATTGGCCTGACAGATGTCAGTCAAAGAACTACTTTGCAATGCCACCCACCAATCAGATATGTCCCTCTATTCCCATTCACGCCCAGTACCCTCGCAGCCTGACCTTCCCAAACCTGACACCAAAGCCATCAAATCTGTCATCGAAGTCACTGACAAAGAGAGAAAAACAATGAGTCACTGGCAGCTAACCAGAAAGAACTGCCTTTGTTCCCACTCTATGTGACAGACGACAGGTGACAGCAGTGTGTCAGGGAACACTGTGGGACCTGCACAGAACAGATAATTTGCTCTTGAACATCAAAAGGACTAATATTCCACAATAACAGCAACCTTATGATTTTTGCAAGTCTGCGATCTTTCTGCAAGATTGTTCCTCTAAGTACACCGGACTGTTGAGTTGTCTGTAATATAGCCCCCTTAACCTAACGGAATCATACCATTTTTATTCCTCAGTTCTTCCCATAATGCCTCATTACACACGTGCTCCACTCTGTCCTGAGTAAGCAGGACTGTGACAGTTTCCCTCAATAGCAATTCCACCCTTTTCCTTTAATCCTTTGCACTCAGTCGTGTCTAAAACTATGGACCCTTGGACCATGGACTGCCGGTCCTGCATCTCTTGCGCCCCAGTCTCATTAATGACTACAATATCGTACTTCCAGGTGTCCACTCATGCACCAACTCCTTTGCCATATGGTGAATTATATAATCTTCAAACTTCTGATTTCGCTGGTACTGTGTCATGGGTAGCTACTCTGAGTTCTCCACCCTGGAGGTCCTGCCATTTAACTTAACGCATAACTTCCTGAATTAACTTTGAAGGACATCGTCACTCTTTCTACTGATGACATTGGTACCGATATGGACCACAGCTTCTGGCTTCTCAGCCTCCTACAAGACCCTAGGATATAGGAGCAGAATTAGGACATTTGACCATCAAGTCTGCTCCGCATTTTCCCTCTTAGCCTCCAACTCCTGGCTCTCCCCGTCTAAGTTCAGGACCTGACTAACCATGAATCAGTAAACCTCTGCCTAAAATAGCCCCAATGACGTCCTCCACGGGCGCCTGGAGCAATGAACTCCACAGATTCACAACAGTAGCAAACAAGAGAAGTCAAAGTCAACATAAAAGCCAAAGAGCAAAAATAATGGAAAGTTAGAGGATTGGGAAACTTTTAAATATTAAAGAAGGCAACTATTAAAATAGATAAAGATAAACGTAAGAAGGGCAGGATGGCATTAACTGAATGTAGAAAACTCAATGTTCATGCCATCAGGTTGGAGGCTACACAGACGGAATATAAGGTGTTGTTCCTCCAATTTGAGCGTAGCTGTATCTTGACAGTAGAGGAGGCCATGGATCGACATATCAGAATGGGAATGAACATTGAATTCTATGAATTCCGTTAGTGCCCCCTCCCCTTCTTACCCCATCCCTTATGTATGTATGTATGTATGTATGTATGTATGTATGTATGTATGTATGGATGTATGTATTTATTTATGTATTTATTTATTTATTTATTTATTTATTTATTTATCTATCTATCTGTTTGTTTGTTTGTTATTCATTTATTTATTTATTTATTTATTCATTCATTCATCCATCCATTTATTTATTTATTCATTTATTTATTTATTTATCTATCCATCTATCTATCTATTATCTATCTGTCTATCTATCTATTTATTTATTATTTCCCCTTTTTTATCTTTCTGTCCTTCTTACAGTCACTCCTTGCCTGCTTTCAATCTCCCTCTGGTGCTATCCATTTTGCCATTCAACTTTCGAGCTCTTCGCTTCATCCCTCCCCCTCATGACTTCTCCTATCAGTTAGGATCTCGCCCTCCCTTTCCCACTTTCAAATCTCTTAGTATCTCTTCTTTCAGTTAGTCCTGACGAAGGGTCTCTGCCCGAAACGTCGACTGTACTTGTTGCCATCGATGCTGCCTGGCCTGCTGCGTTCCAGCAGCATTTTGTGTGTGTTGCTTGAATTTCCAGCATCTGCAGATTTCCTCGTGTTTGGGGTAGAATTTAAATGATTTTGTTGCATCAGTTTTTTTCTCATTAACTCATGAAACCGACACAGAGTTTATACACGTGAGGCAATTGAGCAGCCTGCTGATGGACACTACGGTATACAGGTTACAGGCAAGGAACTGTTGTTGTCTTCAGGCAAATTAGAGTGGATAAACCCACAGGACATGACAATCTGTTTCCTCAAAACTTGTGGAAGATTCGTGAGAAATTGCGGGAGGCCTAGCAGAGATATTTCAAACTTATTCTGAAAGTACATATTTACCACGATATACAACCCTGAGACTCGTTTTCATTTGGCCATACTCAGCAAATATGTAGAGTAGTACCTCTAATGGATCAATAAAAAATCAACCAGAGTGCAGAGGACAACAACCTGTGCAATTGATTATATAAATAAATAACAATATATAACGAAAACATCAGACAATGAGATAAACAGACCTTGAAAATTAAATCATCGGTTGTTGGAGCATTTCAATGATGGGGAAGTAAAGTTCAGTGTTGATATCGCATTTTATTCAAGTACCTGATGGCTGAGGGAAGTAACTGTTCTTGAATCTGGTGGTCTGAGACCTGAGGTTCTTATACCTTCTACCTGATGACACCAGCATGACTTGGGCGGCCGGGATCTCTGTTGCTCAATACTGCTTTCCTCCAATAGCGTTTCATGTGGATGTGCTCAACATTTGAGAGGGTTGAAATGTACTGAGCCAGCTCCGGTACGATTTATATGATTTTGCCTTCAAAGGTAACGGTATTTACATACCAGGCTGTGTTGCAGCCAGTCAATATACTCTCCATTGCACATCTATACAGGTTCTTGACAGTGAGGTCTCTCAAAAGTTCCGGCCATCTAGCCGTTACAGTTAAAATACTGAGGGTTCTTGAGAAGGTGAATATAGAAAAATAGAAACATAGAAAATCTACAGCACATTGCAGGCCCTTCGGCCCACTAAACTGTGCCGAACATGTCCCTACTTTAGAAATTACTAGGCTTACCCATAGCCCTCTATTTTTCTGAGCTCTATATACCTATACAAAAGTCTCTTAAAAGACCCTATCGTATCCGCCTTCACCACCGTTGCCGGCAGCCCATTCCATGCACTCATCACTCTCTACGTAAAACACTTACCCCTGACATCTCCTCTGTACCTACTCCCAAGCACCTTAAACCTGTGTCCTACCATGTTAGCCATTTCAGCCCTGGGAAAAAGCCTCTGACTATCCAGTCGATCAATGCTTCTCATCATCGAAGACACCTCTATCAGGTCACCTCTCATCCTCCGTTGCTCCGAGGAGAAAGGGCCGAGTTCACTCAACCTATTTTCACAAGGCATGCTCCCCAATCCAGGCAACATCCTTGTAAATCTCCTCTGCACCCTTTCTATGGCTTCCACGTCTTTCCTGTGGTGAGGCAACCAGAACTAATCACAGTATTCCAAGTGGGGTCTGACTATATAGCTGCAACATTACTTCTCGGCTCCTAAATTTAGTTCCACGAATGATGAAGGCCAATACACCATACGCCTTCTTAACCACAGAGTCAACCTGCACAGCTGCTTTGAGCGACCTATGGACTTTGGCGCCAATATCCCTCTGATCCTCCACACTGCCAAGAGTCTTACCATTAACACTATATTCTGCCATCATATTTGACCGACCACAATGAACCACTTCACACTTTTCTGGGTTGAACTCCATCTGCCACTTCTCAGCCCAGTTTTGCATCCCATCAACGTCCCGCTGTAAACTCTGACAGCCCTTCACACTGTCCACAACACCTCCAAACTTTATGTCATCAGCCAATTTACTGACCCATCCCTCCACTTCCTCATCCAGGTCATTTATAAAAATCACAAAGAGTAAGGGTCCCAGAACAGATTCCTGAGGTACTCCACTGGTGAACGACCTCCATGCAGAATACGACATGTCTACAAACACACTTTGCCTTCTGTGGGCAAGCCAGATCTGGATCCACAAAGCAATGTCCCCTTGGATCCCATGTCTCCTGACATTCTCAATAAGACTTGCATGGGGTAACTTATCCAATGCCTTGCTTAAATCCATATACATTACATCTACTGCTCTTCCTTCATCAATGTGTTTAGTCACATTCTAAAAAAAACTAATCAGGCTCGTAAGGCACGACCTTCCCTTGACAAAGCCATGCTGACTGTTCCTCTCCAAGTGTTCCAAATGCCTCTCAGGATCTTGAATATCAACTTACCAACCACTGACGTAAGGCTCACAGGTCTATAATTTCATGGGCTATCTCTACTCCCTTTGTTGAATAAAGGAACAACATTCGCAACCCTCCAATCCTCCGGAACCTCTCCCGTTCCCCTTGATGATGCAACGAGCATCGTCATAGGCTCAACAATCACCTCCCTCGCCTCCCACAGTAGCCTGGGCTACATCTCATCCGGTCCCGGCAACTTGTGCAACTTGATGCTTTCCAAAATATCTACATGTTTAAGCTTTACAGTCTGCTGCAAGTCATCACTACTATCAGCAATATTGTCATTTGGAAACGAGATATGCACTTTTCTGTGAAACATCTCGCAAGATATTGGGCGATTTCTGAATGGCCCATGCAACCATGAACACGATATCGTTATGCATTTTTGCACTATTTATTTGTGTAATTTATGGTAATTTTATATTTTTGTACACTAAATCTGTGGCAAAATGGCAAATTTTTCATCATATCGGGTGTAAAACATCTGATTCAGAATTTTATTCTGATTTAGAAATACGTGTGGGGTAACGCCCTTCATCAAATGACAGAAGAGCAACTTTTTGAGTACTTTAAAGTTGGATGTATTATTGATCGGCACAAAGATGAACAATATCAATGGTCGCAATCGATCACTCGTGAGCGTATTAAGCAGGCCATAGACTCATCGAAAATTTTCCCGAGGAACAGACCTTTCGAGCATGTCCATGGCGAACTATTTAACCTACCTACTCACGTCGACTTGTGCTGGGACCATAATCCTCCAGATTCGTATAACTCAGGTACTCGTCAGTGATTTGTAGAGTGTCCATGAAGTTGATGCCGCTTTGCCTCAATGTCCATCTCCTGAGTAAATAAAGCTGCAAAAATTAATTTCAGATCTCCATCATCTGTTTCAGTTCCACACATGGATAACCATTCTGATATTTCGAATTGTATCTCTTTCAAACCCTGATCACCACTTTACCACTACCCTCAGCTTATCTGGCTCCCGGGAGGATTTGGAGTCGAAAACGAACGCTTCTTCACTTTAGTGTGGAATGGGACTAGGTTTCCTATGGTCCCTGCCCGGGACATTGTGAAAACACGTCTGGTCGCGAAACTGGAGCCAGAATAAATCCCATCAACCACTGTCTTGCCTTTTATGAACAAGTCACTTCTGAATCCAATTGGCCCATTCACTGTGGGGTTCGGGGAGTTAGGTGTTAATTTGAAGGACAGGACCTCGAGGGTTATATCAGGTAAGCTACTCGTACCGCATGATAGTGAGGCCAGAATTAGGCAGGTTATACAGTTTAACACGTGTCGCGGGAGTTAGTGTAGGGGGGTGGTGTGGGTTAAATCCTACACTTGATTTAAAATGACGTGGTCAACCTATTGAAGACGTGTCAGTGGTAAGATATCCATGCATGTGGATTGATAATCAGCTGACCTGGAAGCGCCATATCAGTGAAAGTATTGATAAAAGTAAAGGAGCATTAAATATTATCAGGTGTCTTTGTGGGTATCCTTGGGGTGCCTCACGAAAATCTTGTTGACCATTTATTGTCATGGTCCGGTGCGTGAAGTCTGCGTTCCGGCTCATGGTCTGGTCCGTGGACTCCAGACTCCGGGTCTTCCGGCGTTCCCTTGTCTCATTTGGGCTTAACCTACGCCTGAAGCCTTGCGCTGCAGCATGTGTCTGGAGCCTTGCCCTACAACCTGTGTTTGGAGACTTGCTCCTGATTGGAGCCTTGCCTCGCCTTGCTCCTGATTGGAGCCTTGTCTCGCCTTGCTGCTGCCCGGAGCCTTGCCTCGCCTTGCTCCTGCCCTGCGCTTTGCCTCGCCTTGCTCCTGCCCTGAGCCTTGCCTCGCCTTGCTCCTGCCCGGAGCTTTGCCTCGCTTGGCCTCTGCTTGGAGCCTCTTCGGAACTTTCTGTCCTTGTTCACACCTTCGCTAGGTAGGTTCGTCCGTTTTACCGCTACCTAGCTTTGGGAACTGTCTCGACGTGTTCAGCGTTCTGTGTAATGAGTCCCGGCCCTACGTCCTATATCCAAGGAGGGGTCCCGATTTGGTGTTCCATGTTCCTGTCTCTCACTCGACTCTGTGTTCTGTGCTCCTGTTCTCCCTCGACCAAGGCTCTGTGTTCTCATCTTGTCGATGTGCCTCGCCCAGCC
The DNA here is from genome assembly GCF_048418815.1 of Hemitrygon akajei. NCBI lineage: Eukaryota > Metazoa > Chordata > Chondrichthyes > Myliobatiformes > Dasyatidae > Hemitrygon > Hemitrygon akajei. The sequence goes on from NW_027332038.1 coordinate 194,035, forward strand.
CAGGAGTACCTTGCCCAGCCCGTGGTGGAATTCCCTCGTCCTGTGCCTTGTCCTGTCCAGGAGTCTCACGTCCAGTCCTATTGCCTGTCCTCGTCCTGTAGCCACGTCTTATCCTCGCCTGGTTCTGGAGTCCGAGCCCGAGTCAAGACCGAGTTTCTGAGTCCTTGTCCAGTCTCTGGCCCGGAGTCCAAGCCCAGGCTCCTAGTTCCCAGTTCCATGTCTTGGTTCCGATATCCTCGTCGAGTACTAGCCCAGGCCCGGAATGCTTGTCTCTGTCATGTCCAGCGTCCTTTCTTCCTTACTTCCCTTGCTTTCTTCTCACCCCTAGTCCTGTTCCTGGTCGTTCAGTGTCTGTGTTTTGTTTTTGGGTCCACTCACTTCGCCCCCCATTATGACATTAATATTTGTTTCATTTCATCTGTTCTGGCTGTGTGGCTTATGGGTCAGCTTCCTCTTGACATTTATGTTATCTTTATTGATCTACAAGGGCTTAATATTGTATTTGGTGCAGTAGGTTCGTCTCCTCTTTCAGCTTCACTGGTTGAAAAGGGACAACTACCCTTACAATTGTGGAGTTTGCGATTGCTGTTAACAGACTGGATTAATTTGAGGGGGCAAATGAATGATTATCCTGTTGAAGGACCGGTGGGATCATCACAAGAAGAGTGTTTTTATTTTTAAGTATGTAGGTTCTTATCACGCCAGGAATATGGGTTTGTTATGTAGGTTCTTATCACGCCAGGAATATGTAGGTTCTTATCACGCCAGGAATATGGCAGTATCTCCGAGTATGGCGTTCTCGTAACCCCACCTTGCTTTTTTCAATGAGGTGGGGATTTTATTATGCCAGAGAGGCCATTGGGTAGCTGTATGCGAGGGAAGCGCAATTTTTGTTGTACACTGAACAGGGTGCATGAAGATACGGTGAACAGTGGGGTCCCGAGTAGTCGGCAGAACAGAGGGATCTGGGAACGCAGATTTATATTTACCTGAAATTGGCGTCACAGGTAAACAGGGTCGTATAGAGCGCTTATGGCATATTAGCCAAAGTATTGAATTCAGCAGCTGAGATGTTATTTTGAAGATGTCTAAGAAGTTGGTGAGATCTAATCAGGAGTATTGTCTACAGGTTCTGTCACCTGCCTGCGGGAAAAATATTTTTAAAAAGAGTGAAGAGAAGATTTCCTGTACGCTTGCCGGGGCTTGTTGACCTGAGTTGTAGTGAAAGTTTGAATATGTTAGGAATATAGTCCCTTTAACGTCAGAAAATGATGTGACATTTCATAGACGTTTGCAAATTGTGAATGTTATAGACAGGGTATATGCAGGCAGGCTTTTCCATTTGGGTTGGGTGTGTCTGGAACTAGTGGTCTCAGTTTAAAGTGAAAGATGGACATCAGTGGTAAAAACGAGGCGATCAGGGCTGGGAGGGGAGGGGTAGTGGCTTAAAGTTCTCAATACATTCGAAGCCTCTGAACTGCGTGGAGGTAGACGGGAAGGGACTGAACAAAGAGGGATAAAATGAATCCGAAGTGTACGGAAACATGTGCAGTCGGGCAGGCCTGGCAGAGTTATTGGGCCGACCCACACTGACCCAGAAACACACTCACACACATAAACAGACAAACACACGGAGGCTCTCGATCTCTCCAATATGTCCTGTGTGCATTCAATATTAGATAGGGTTCAATCTGATATCTACCTTATGTTCCTAAACTCAACGGGTTCAGGCCCGGAGCCAACAAACGCTCCTTATAATTTCAGTCTTTCTTTCCAAGTTCAACCTCCTCAAATGTAGCCCTTACAAACAATGCAATGCTATATAGTTCGCTGAACCAGTGTACACGCGTCCCTCTGGTGTCCGGAAGGGTTTATTTCACACCAAACAGGTGTTCTCCAGAGCCACAGCGTCTCTGACACAAACACACATATGCACTGAAAAAGACAGACGGATACACACCCGCGGATTTGGGAGTGCACACGGATTTGAGAATTGCACTCATTTAGCTTTTTTTCAGTGATTTCGAGGTTTCAGTGTATTAATGGGCGTGACGAATCCAAAAGTTGATTCATTTATAGATACTTTAATAATAAATACAGTTTGAACTTTGAGATTTGTTCCTGCTGTATTATTAAGGTGGCAGCAGCTTTCTGGTGTGAAGGTTTTGATACGATTCTCTCTCTGGGAGAATCTGATAAGCATGTGTGACAGACAGCGTGTTTGGAGTGCACACGGTATTAGGGTGCACACTGATTTGTGGTTGCAAAAGATTTGGAGGCGCATGAAGGAGCGCGCGCGCGCACACGCACACGTGCACACACACACACACACACACACGCACACACACACACACACACACATACACACACACACACACACACACACACACACACACACACACACACACACACACACACACACACACACACACACACACACACACACACACGCACACAACAACAACAACATGTTCTCATCCGCCTCCCCAGCATGTTCTGTGACAATACGGTGTGATTTGATTAAACTCCCCCACTGGACTGTTAAGTTTTACGGTCATGTATGATGGTTAGAGATGGGTTCAGGACGTGCCACAAATGTTCCGACTGTGAATAAGTCACAGAGGAAGTTGGGGGATTCCGTTGATATGAAGGAGTTTATTCATCACCACAAGCAGACATTTTCCTGATTCCCCCAAACTCAAACTACATCAAGATTGTACACTCTTCAGGAGACTGGTAACAGTAGTTGATTCAATACAATTTCACAAGCTTCAATGACAGAATTTACTTCAATATTCTATGTTTGACAAATGATTCCTTTGTAGTACATATTTGCAGTGGAGGAACGTTTAATTGATAACAGCAAGGCACACACACAATGGTAAATGAATTTAAAAGGGCCGGCAGAATCTGTCGAAAAGAGTACAGTCGACGTTTCGGGACAAGACCCTTTGGTAGGACTCGAAAATGAAATGAGAAGTCAGAGTGAGAGGGTGACCTGCTAAGTTTCTCCAGCATTGTGTCTCTGTTGGATTTCCAGCATCTGCAGATTCTCTCTTCTTTTTAATTGATAACAACCCTGAGAGTTCAGTCACCTTTGTTCAGATAAACAAACTCACACAAATAATCTAAAAATTAATTCACTAAATTAATTTTAATCTGGCATCGCGGGGATTGCACCTGCCTGATGTAATCGGTTTGTAAGTAATTTAAAACAGTTATTTTTAAATCTGTTGAAATCTGTCCATGTGGAATCGCAAAGTGGTATTAAAATCCCATGGCATATGATGCCTCAACATTTCATTACGAGAGAACGTCTGTGGCACATGGAGACAAATCACTGGACAGAGAAAATGTCTGCAATGTTAGATAGATACAACAGTGTGCAGAAAATACTGTACGTGTTGATTGCCGTCATTGGAGTTCCTGGTGAGTGAGCAGTGCAATTTATGTTCGGTATTTCTGAGTGTTAACGGTTTATGGTAATTTGACAAGTTTCCAACTTGATGAACTTTGCAGAAATATCCGTCAGAGATTACGATGTTGTCAGTTCAACATTCAGATTTTTCATATTTATTGCCAGCAAAAATAAACCTCCGTCTCTCCACTAACTCACCGAATTGACTCGAACTTTGCTCTAGCCTTCAATGACACCTTGTCCACAGTTGTCCCAGTGCTGGGGAGGTGCATCTCTCCGGGAAAGTGTGACTCCGAGTGGGTTGCCTTGCAGAGTTCACGGCTACAGAGCTATTGATCGGAGAGAACCCCGGGTCCGGTGATTCACGTCACCCCGTGGAAACTGTCACAGTCGGATCTGGCCTGTTGGTCACCTGAATTGGTTTTGATCACCTGAATCATTTTCCACGGATCTGCCGACGAATGTTACCGAATTACTCTGGGCAGCGCTTCATCCTGAAGAAGGACCTCCGACCGAATCGAGAGTGTGTTCAATTCCATGGATGCCGCCTGACTTGAGTTTCTCCAGTATATTGTGTGTGTTGCTCCCTATAGTATCCATTCTGGGCTCCATCAGATGCAGTTTCCAGATATCTGGTCAGTCACGGTTAAATCAGTGAAACTGGACCCATCAGACACTGGAATCGGGAGAAGTTCTGATGGTTGTTCATCCGTTGTTGTTCTCATAGCGGACGGTTCCACAGACATCGTCTTATCTCCACTCTGAAGAAGGGAGGTCAGCGACAATGTGACCCGTGTCTATTAAATTTGCAACCGTTCGCAGCCTCTAGCACCTTTGTTCTTTAGTTGCAACCCAGTTCCGTGTTAATTCCCGGAGAACGTGTTCTGTAATGCCCGATCTCTGTTCTCTCTCTCTCCAGTGAATGTACTGGCGATTGCGATCCTGTCCCGGGGAAAGTGCGGCCTCTCTACCTGCACCACTCGCTACCTGGTGGCCATGGCAGCGGCCGATCTACTGACGATTGTCACTCAAGTTATTTTGTATCGAATCAATTGGTATTACTTCCCATGGAGTTTTCTGAGCATCACCCCTGTGTGCAGTGCTATTAATGTAGTGACGTTCACGGCCACAGACTGCTCTGTCTGGTTCACTGTCACATTTACATTTGACCGGTTTGTCGCCATTTGTTGTCAGAAGCTGAAAACAAGCTATTGTACCGGGAAAACTGCGGGTGTGGTTCTTACAACAACCAGCGTACTGTCCTGTCTCTGAAATGTTCCCCGATACTTCATACAGGATCCCCTGGTTATCATCCACAATGTACCGTGGTTCTGTATACCCATGGACAATTATTTCTCTGACCCCGGGTGGGTAGGATATGACTGGCTCGATACGGTTTTAACTCCGTTCCTCCCTTTCGCTGGGATCCTACTGCTCAACGCTCTGACAGTCAGACACATTTTAGTGGCCAGTCGGGTCCGTAAGTGGCTGAAGGGTCAGAGCAAGGGGGAGAACCGCAGTGACCCGGAGATGGAGAGCAGGAGAAGATCCGCGGTTTTACTTTTCACCCTCTCCGGCAACTTCATCCTCCTGTGGATAACACTCGTTGCAAATTTCATATATTATCAGTTCTCAGGAAAAGGATACGATTTCAATGATTCGGAATGGATCTTTATCTACGTCGGGTATTTGCTGAGGGATTTTAGCTGCTGCACGAACACATTTATTTACGCGGTGACTCAGTCTAAATTCAGGGAGCAGGTGATCAGCGCAGTGAAATATCCCGTCACCTCTGTGCTTCAGTTCATTAATAAAGCCGCGTTCTGAGCACAAGCCACAGGCGGCAGCAGTGTCTCGAGTTCGGGATCTAGCTCCTCACATTCACCGCCTAATCTCTCAGTTGTAATTCCCAGCGGTTTTTTCCATCGATCGGAATCTCACGCCACCAACTGGACTAGTGTGGTGTAGAGAATTGGGAAATAATACCTCCACTGCTTCTTTTTCTAATGAATTACCCCCAAGAACCCTAAAATCTGTATGGAATGAAACTCAATTGTGTTAGTTAAATTGAACTCACTTGCAGAACTTAAGACAGTTTTTAAATGAAAGGTATTAACCCCCTAAGTTTGTAATGAATCCTGCATTTGATTTCATTCCACCTAATGTGCTTCATCCTGAAATATTATCTGTTCAACTGCTTCACAGTGACAAAACCAGCATAATATAAGGAATAATTAAGCACAGTACGGGTAGTGTGTGTCTGGGGAGGGATTGAGCACCATCGTGAAGACTCAGTACCTCATTGGTCACTCCAGATGTCAGTCAAAGAGCTAATCGGAATACCGCATACCCATTGGTCTGGATATGTCCATCTATTACCATTCCCACCCATAAAATCAACAGCCTGACGTTCCCAAAAACCGTCGACGGGTTATTCTGATGCTGGTTGGCTCATCCACTGTCAATCACACCAATCTCCTAATTCTCCTTGAGTAATTGGTTAATGCGAAGAAATAGGGCGGGCTTTGGTTATATGGAGGTTGACACACCAAATTAAAGGCGCATTCCAAGCATCAACAGGACTGAAGTGTGGTGTAGAGAATTGAGAAATGAAGCTCTCACTGTTTTTTTTAATGAAAGCTAAATTACCACAGAAAGCCCCATAGATTGTACGCAATGAACATAATACCGTGAATTACATGAAAGACAACCTCCAAAGTTCGTAATGATACTTGCATGTGGTTTCTTTCTACCTGATATGCTTCATCCTGAAATAGTTCAACTGATTCACAGTGACAAACGCAATGCAGAATGATGTTTTCCAAATACGACATAGGGAATAGTTAAGCGTAGTATGGCTAATGTTAAGTGTTGCCAATATAATCCCTTGTCTTTTCGTTTTACCCCCTTTGCTCATAAACCCAGACTTCTATGTATCTGTAAACGTTTCTTGTGCTCATTATCCCATCCGTTTTGCACAAGCCCTAATTCTTAAACCTGCAATTTCCTTAACTTCTCCTTTGCTAAATTGAAGTTCTTTATCCACAGGTGAAAGTTTCACAGTTTTGTAACTAAACCGTCAGCACACTCATTCCCCTCAACACCTCTGAGTGCGGGGATCCATAATAAGAGGACCTATAAACCAGCACATTGAAAATGAAATAATATTTGATGAGTTTCCAGCAGTAAATCTGACCAAGTGCTAGTATACACTGCTTTAAGACTCATCAAAACTCATGAGAAATACGAACAAGTGAAATCTTTCTGTAACCCCTGGGTCGCCTCAGGCATCGCTCAAACTCGTTCTAGTCTAGGGGGAGCAGCCTTCGGCCCCGCCAAACTGGGTAATCAGATGGTGTGGATGCTGTGTGATGTCCCCGCCTCGCCCAAAAAAACAGACAGTACACCTTATGCGATTAAATGAGTACAATTTATAAAGATTACTATAACTAAGCGATTACTAACGATACAGTATATATGAATAAGAGAAAAAAAGAAAAGGCGCCAAACTTATCAAAGTCCAAACCACTTCGTGCACAAACGTTGGAGCTCAATTACTGAAGTCTTCTGGCATTCGATCCCCTCCGAACTCCTCGACCCGCCTCCTGGGACCCCCACGGTGGTCGACCAGACGCTCCACACTCCTCTGTCTCCGTCTCCTCTCCTCACCGAAAACCTTGGGCCGGGGACCCCCGCTCGGGGTCCGTACCGTCGCCCAGCTTCCAGCATCCCGTCCTCTCTCTCTCACTCCATCGCGCTGACTCCCCAAAATCCCCCCCCCCAACAATCAGTTCACAGTCCCAAACAAGCTTCCAGCACTTATCATAACAAAGACGCCAGCATTCCTACTTTTCACAAAGGCGCCAGCATTCCTACTTTTAACAAAACAAAGACGCCATTTTGATTACATACACAGTAACAAAGGAAAAGAAAAAAAACCCCGTTACATTTCCATGGACGAATTTTCTCCACCCACTGTAAGCCTAAAATGATGGCAGCAGATTCTGCTGTATGTGCTGAAAATGGTTAGTAAGTTGTTTTTTTTATTGTTACCTGTGATTGAGGCACCATAACTCCCAGTTCAATTACCTTGTGATTCTTCTACATTAATGAATGACACACCATAATGATTTTTCTTAATATACTGATAACTGAACCGACTCTCGGGCATAACAGAATCTTCGAGTTTATAAAATTAAGACGTCATAGCCAAAACAAGGTGGGGTTTCAGAGAACGTGACAGTGGGGCATATTGTGTAATCCAACAATCCCATCTTCCCATCGTGATAAGATCGCAGCCAACCTTATAGAAAAAAACACTCCTCCTGTGATGTTCCCAGCAGTCTGCTAATACAACCTTTTCGCCTTCAAATTAATCCAGTATGTTAACATTAAATGCAATCTCAGCAACTGTAACATCATCAGGTATGCCGAAGCAAGAGACGACCTTGCTGCTCCATAATATAATTTTGAAGCCTGTGCTTGTATCACATCCAGACGTTTTGAAGTTGAAGTTGAAAATGATCCATAAACCACACAGCCATCATCAAGAACAGATCCAATTTAAAAAATGGTGAACAAAGATGTTCGTGTAGCACCCCGGCGTACCCACAGAGACACCTGAGAATATTGAATGTTCCTTTTCATTTTCAATTGTTTTACTGATACAGTGCTCCACGTCAGCTTGAAAACAATTCACATGCCTGGAAATCTTACCACCGAACCATCTTCAAGAGTTTGACCATATTATTTCAAATCAACTGCTGGTCTATTAATCTTATTTGTAAATAACTTGCGTAATCGCTACCGAAATTATTTGCCTATTGTTCAACGTTATTATTTTTTAAATGCATCCAATATATAGGACCGTTGAAATTTCTACAACAAATCCATGAAGCCCCATCATTAGCATATCGTATTTTACCCACACCAGTGCCCATCTCATTGAAAATATTAAATAATGAAGGGTTAATATTACATAATAAATGGTTACCAGTACTACCCTATGGTTTCCTAATCTTTATTTCATAGATGTTCGAAGATAACTCCCACCATTACCAGCAGAGTCCAAATCTAATACCCACACAATTTCCTCCTCAATCCTTATTTCCATAATTTAATCAAATACCTTTCCGTCTATAAACATCATCTGCCTTTTAAATATCAATTAAATACGTTATTACAGCATCTTGGGCCGATCCAATTGTTCCAGTCATCCCCACTGCCCTGCCTTCACTAAAGGTATCTTCCATTATCAACAGAGTGGGTACAGACCAGAGAGCAGCAATGCAAATTATGATCCTCCAACCTGAGTGTGGCATCATCGCGAAGGTAGTGGAGGTCACGGATGGACATATCAGAATGGGAATGGGAAGGGGAATTAAAATGTGTGGCCACTGGGAGATCCCACTTCTTCTGGCGGACAGAGCGTAGGTGCGCAGTGAAGCGGACTCCTAATCTATCTCGGCTCTCACCGAAATACCGGAGGCCACACCGGGAGCACCTGGCACAATATGTGACCCCAGCAGACTCACAGGTGAAGTGTCGCTGTCGCCTCACCTGTAGGGACTGTTTGTGGCCCTGAATATAAGTGCCGGAGTATGTGTCGGGGCAGAGATAGCAGATAAATTCCAGAAGGGAGATCAGTGGGGAGGGACAAATGCGTGAAGGGAGCGATCCCTGCAGAAAGCAGAAAATGGGGGGAGAGTAAGAGATGTGCTTGGTGTTGGAATTCCATTGGAGCTGGCGGATGTTCCGGAGAATTATATACTGGACGCGGAGGCTGGAAGGGCGGGAAGTGAGAGTAAGAGGGACCTTATCCATGGTAGGGAGGCGGGAGGCTGAAGTACGAGAATGACGCCTCCAGACAGCGATCCTTGCAGCCGACCATAACGACATCAACTTCCCAGCTCTGTACTTCAGCCCTCCCGCTCTCGATTTCTCATATCACCTGGTGCTCCTATCTCCCATCCCCCGCCTTTTAAATCTACTCCTGATATTTGTTTTTCTCCAGTCCTGCCGCTGGGGCTCGGCCCGAAAAGCCGACAGTACGGTTTTTTCCGCAGATGTTGCCTGGTACATCGAGTAAGTTGTTAAGGGTGGAACTGAGTAATTGGAAAAATATGACCACGTGAATGGGTTATTTTACAGACTATATTACAAAGCTATATTACAGAAGTGGAAACAGAATCCCAAGGGATTCTAAGATACGTTAATAACAATAGGATCCACGGGATAAATTTTATCCTGTGGAAAATCACAATGGTCATCAAAAGAAAAAAAAAAGAGATGCCGAAGATAGAACTGGAGATTTTTCCGACGACGCAAGCCAAGCAGTCGCCGTTTAGCGCCATCTTGACTTTGCTTCCCACCCCGCCCCGGGTATTAGGGTGGATTACTCCGCATGGCTGTATAAGGTGACTCTCGTAACTTGTGGAAAGCCCTTGTAGCGATATGTAACTTATCAATAGCGGTGTAGGAAGGGTTGGAGGTTAGCCATGTTGTTCCACTGAATGTGAACCGGGAAATGTAAGGCTGGTGAGGCTGATCTCAAGAATGGGAAAGTTATCGGAAGACATTCTAAGATGCCGGATGGATGACTATTTGACCATAACACCACGAAATATTGGAGCAGAATTAGGCCATTTGGCCATTTCATGGCTAATGTATTTTCCCTCTCTGTCCCAATCTCTTGCCTGCATCCGTATCAAACTCGGTATTAAATGTTGCCAATGTTATTGGTTCCACAGACCCCCGAGGCAACGTATTCCACAGATTAACCACAGTCAGACGCAGGAAATTACTCAAACGAAAACGACTCAAGTCAAGTCAAGTTGCTTTTATTGTCATTTTGACCATAACTGCTGGCACAGTACACAGTAAAAACGAGACAACGTTTTTCAGGACCATGGTGCTACATGAACAATAGAAAAACTACACTGAAATACGTAAACCAACACAAAAGCTACACTAGACTACAGACGTACCCATGACTGCATAAAGTGCACAGAACAGTGCAGGCATTACAATAAATAATAAACAAGACAATATGAACAGCAGAGGTTGGTAGTCCGATGGCTTGGGGGAGAATCTGTTACATAATATAAACAGCTGAATGGCAGCGTCCGGGATTCCGTCCGTTCCTGTACTCACGCCGAGTATATCGTTGCCACAGATGTAGTCCATTTTAATGTTCATTGGAGAGCAGAATGGACGGGAGAGCCTGCTGACTAGGGCTTGCTTTTTTGCTGGCACGGACTCCTGCCCGCTCGCCTCGCTTCCGTTTCCTCGCACACCGCTTACGCTGTCCCCAACTCCGGCCACAGGCATCAGGCGACTCCGAGGACTGCAGGCCCGATTCCATCAGCAAGCCAATGTCGCGCAATCTAACCAGCAGATTTTCATGAAGGTTTGTTTTTGGGCGATCTCTGTATTGTAGCAGTATCTGGCGATGGCAGATAGTCGCTGTTATCCATTGCCCTAAACCCTAATTGTGCCGAAAAGTAAATTAAATTTAAAAGACTAAATTAAAGTAGCACTAGATCCGAAAGGCCACTGCGGTCGTGTGCCGCGCCACCTAAAGAATCCCGAGGCGATGTTCCCTGGCCTTCGATTCCCGCCATAAGAAACATCTTCTCCACATCCGCTCATCGAGGCCATTGGACATTCCACCGTTTTCAATGACGTCACCACTTATTCTCCTGAATTGCGGCCAGTTGAGGCTCAGAGACGGTAAATACTTCCCATCTGACGAGACTTTCAATCCTGAAATTATTTTCGTGAAACTCCTTTCAACGTTGACCAGTGCCGTCCGATCATGTTTTAAACAAACTACTCTCAATTCTCCTCACCAGTGTTTTATAAAGCCTCAGTACTGCTTCGCCGTTTGCTTTCCTCACAGAGACTCAAACTGAAAATTGATATTCAAGAAGTCTTACAAGAAGGACTCCTAAGTCCCACTGCACCTGAAAATAGAGAATTTAAAACTTTTTCCATTTAGAAAATAGGTTCACCTTTTATTTTGTCTATTAAAGTGCATGAGCATATCGTCATGAAGCAGGATTTCATTTGAAACTTCGTTGCTCGTTCACTTTAGCCCTTCTCTAGCTTCCCTATTGTGTGGACAGTAAGCAGGGTTTTCCAGGGCTGAAATGGCTCGCATGAGAGGGCGAAGTTTTAAGGTGCTTAGAAGCAGTTATCGAGGATATATATTTTACACAGCGAGTGACGAGTGCGTGGAATGGGCTGCCGGCAAAGTGGTGGAGGCGATAGGGTCTTTTAAGGGGCTCTTGGACAGGTATATGGAGCACAGAAAAATAGAGGGCTATGGGTAATCCGAGGTAATTGATCATGTAAGGACATTGTCGGCACAGCTTTGTGGGCCGAAGTGCTTGTATTGAGTTGTAAGTTTTCTATGTTTCTAACGACTGCCCTTCCACCTATAATCGTAGCGTCCACAAAGTGTGCTATAACGCCATCAATGACATCATCCATCTCAGAGATAGACAGGAAGATATGACACACAGAATCTGTGCACCTGCTGATTACATGAATGGGCCAGGAAAGTTACCCAGTACATGAAACGAGCAGGTACACAAATTGCGTGTGACTGATGAATAGACAGGATATAGGAAATAGGAAGCATTTTGCCAGCTCCAGCACCTCAAAAAATAGCACTAAACCCCTGAATAACGTTCTGGTTAATGGTGGCGCTAACGAAGACGAGCGACAGCAGATTTGTGGTTCGAAAGCAAACATTATTAATAACATCTTTTCTTAAGTAACTTCTGGTAAACTATTATCAGCAAAAAAAAAATCAAGCAGCGATCGAGGGCAAAGCGAACTTGAGAGATGTGTACAGCTCGTGCGCTGCAGGAAGCACTTGCTGTTGGGGACGTGCTGGTTGGAGTGACCGATTTCGAGGGGAGAAGACGGGGCATAGAAGCTCCGAAGTCGTCCAAATTAACCCAGTGCGAGGGTGGATCGCTCTAAGCGCAGACTCGAAATGGTGAGGACGAGAACGAATTCGTCGGCAGAAATATCCAGGTCCTAGTGAATTACTAGTGCGTGTTCTTGGCCCGGAACGATTCACCGCGGCGAAACCCGGGACCTAATGAAAGGTAAAAGCGCTGTTCGCACAATCTAAACGCCGGTCCGGACTGAAAGACGGAGTATCGAGAGTCGGGCGGGATTCGATCGCTAAGTGCTGAGCGCTGTGGATGTGACATAGACAGGACAGCGCGGAGAGCTTGAAAAGGAAGGGGACTTCCAACGGTTGTTTTTTTTGGATTGGGACAAGAAGGGCAGCGTGAGAGCTAAATTCTGAAGGAAGGCAGTTTAAAAAAAAACTTCTTGGAGTGCGAGAAGGGCGAGACCTCGCAGGCGTGTGACGTAACGGGACAGCGCGGAGACTTTAAAAAGAAAACGACCCTCTGCAGCGTGCAGCGAAGTGAGTGGCGGCAGACTGTAGGGCTTTGGATCAACGGGCTTAGGCGCTAACGGGAAGAAGCGAGAGAGAGGCACCAACTCTTTTTTTCCCCTTGGTGAATTGGCCTGGACAGACGAGGAACAGCAGGACTCACACAGCTAAGGGTACGAGCTAACGGTTTACGTGTGTTTGGCGAGGTAAGTGGGTGAACAGACCTATTTCTCCTTGTTTAATTTCTGTAGAATTAGGTAGCATGTCTGCAGGGTTATTGCTTTGTTCAGGGTGTCAGATGTGGGAATCCTGGGAGATCTCCAGCCTCCCTGATAGCCACATCTGCACCAGGTGAACCGAGATGCAGCTTCTCGGAGACCGTGTTAGGGATCTGGAGCTGCAGCATGATGACCTACTGCTTATGAGAGAAAATCAAGAGGTGATAGACAGGAGCTACAGGGAGGTAGTCATCCCTAGGCTACAGGGGTCAGAAAACTGGGTGACTGTCAGGAGAGGGAAGGGAAATGCCCGGATAGTGGAGAGCACCCCTGTGGCTGCCCTCCTCAGCAACAAGTATATCGTTTCGGATGCTGTTGAGGGGGATGACCTGACAGGGGACGGCCACGGTGACCGGGTCTCTGGCACTGAGCCTGGCGCTGTTGTGCAGGAGGGAAGGAGGGAGAAGAGGAATGCGGTAGTCATAGGGGATTCCGTAGTCAGGGGAACAGTCAGGAGATTCTGTGAGCCTGGTAGAGATACCCGCATGGTGTGCTGCCTCCCAGGTGCCAGGGTACGGGATGTCTCGGATCGGGTCCAGAATATCCTGAAGGGAGAGGGCGAGCAGCCAGCTGTCTTGGTACATGTTGGTACCAATGACATAGAGAGGAAAAGGGAGGAGGTCCTGAAGAGAGATTTCCGGGAGTTAGGAATGAAGCGGAGAAGCAGGACCTCCAGGGTAGTAATCTCAGGATTGCTACCTATTCCACGTGCTTGCGAGGGCAAGAATAGTAGGATCAGGCTGATGAATGCGTGGCTGAGTGATTGGTGCAGGTAGCAGGGCTTCAGATTCTTGCATCATTGGGATATCTTCTGGGGGAAATGTGTCCTTTTCAGAAAGGAACGATTACCCCTGAAACCGAAGGGGATCAATATCCTGGCAAGAAGGTTTTATAGAGCTGTTAGGGAGGGTTTAAACTAATTTGGCAGGGGGGTGTGAACCGGAATGATAGAGCGGAGGAGGGGGAAAATAGAAATAAATCTAAGATAGTGAGCAGTAAAGATGTCAGGAAGGAAAGGCAGGTGATGGGGCAAATTTGCAGCCATTGGGATGAGTTGCAGTGCAATCAAAACAAAAAGAATCAAATACTGGACTTAAGGTGTTGTACTTAAATACACACAGCATAAGGAATAAGGTGGATGATCTTGTCGTACAGCTACAGATTGGCAGGTATAATTTTGTGACCGTCACTGAGACGTGGCTAAAGGATGCATGTCTCTGAGAGCTGAACGTCCAAGGGTACACGGTGTATCGGAAGGATCGGCAGGTAGGCAGAGGGGTTGGCGTGGCTTAATTGGTAAGAAATAATATTAACTCATTAGAAAGAGGTGACATAGGATCAGAAGGTGCAGAATCTTTATGGGTTGAGCTAAGAAATCGCAGGGGTAAAAGGACTCTGATGACAGTTACATACAGGTCTCCAAACAGCTGCAGTGAGGTGGACTACAAATTACAACAGGAAATAGAAAAGGCTTGCCAGAAGGGCAGTGTTATGATAATTGTGCGAGATTTTAACATGCGAGTGGATTGGGAATATTAGGTCGTCACTGGATCTCAAGAGAGAGAATTTGTTGAATATCTACGAGATGGCTTTTTAGAACAGCTTGTTGTTGAGCCCACTAGGGTTTCAGAGGTACTGAAGTGGGTATCGTGTAATGAACCAGAGGTGATTGGAGAGATTGAGGTGAAAGAACCCTTAGGAAGCAGTGATCATAACATGATTGAATTTAGAGAAATTAGAGAACGAGAAGCCTAAGTGGAGTAAAGGAACTTACAGTGGCACGAGAGACGAACTGGCTAAATTTGACTGGAAAGGGACACTAGCGGGAGGACGGCAGAGCAGCAGTGGCTGGAGTTTATGCGTGAAGTGAGGAAGGTGCAAGACAGATATATTCCAAAAAAGAAGAAATTTTCGAATGGAAAAAGGATGCACCGTGGCTGACAAGAGAAGTGAAAGCCAAAGTAAAAACAAAGGAGACGGCATACAAGGAAGCAAAAGTTAGCAAGAAGACAAAGGATTTGGAAGTTTTTAAAAGCTTACGAAAGGAAACTAAGAAGGTCATTAAGGGGGAAAAGATAAACAATGAAAGGAAGCTAGCAAATAATATCAGAGAAGATACTAAAAGCGTTTATAAAGATAAAAGACAGGTGAGAGTAGATATATGACCGATAGAAAATGATGCTGGAGAAATTGTAATGCGAGATAAGGAGATGGCGGAGGAACTGAACAAGTATTTTGAATTAGTCTTCACTGAGGAAGATATCAGCAGTATACCGGACACTCAAGGGTGTCAGGGAAGAGAAGTGTGCGCAGTCACAATTACGACAGAGAAAGTACTCAGGAAGCTGAGTCGTCTAAGGGTAGATAAATCTCCAGGACCAGATGGAATGCACCCACGTGTTCTGAAGGAAGTAGCTGTGGAGATCGCGGAGGCATTAGCAATGATCTTTCAAGAGCCAATAGGTTCTGGCATGGCTCCGGAGGACTAGAAGATTGCAAATGTCACTCCGCTATTGAAGAAGGGAGCAAGGAAGCAAAAAAGAAATTCTAGACCTGTCAGCTTGACATCGGTGGTTGTGAAGTTGTTGGAGTCAATTGTCAAGGATGAGGTTACCGAGTACCTGGAGGCATATGACAAGATAGGCCAAACTCAGCATGGTTTCCTTAAAGGAAAATCCTGCCTGACAAACCCATTGAAATTTTTCGAGGAGTTTACAAGTAGGCGAGACAGGGGAGATGCAGTGGATGTTGTGTATTTGGATTTTCAGAAGGCCTTTGACAAGGTGCCGCACATGAGGCCGCCAAACAAAATAAGAGCCCATGGAATTACGGGAAATTTACATATGTGGATAGAGCGTTGGTTGATTGGCACGAAACACAGAGAGGGAATAAAGGGATCCCATTCTGGATGGCTGTCAGTTACCAGTGGTGTTCCACAGGGGTCCATGTTGGGGCCACTTTTTTACGTTGTATATCAACGATTTGGATTATGGAATAGATGGCTTTGTGGCTAAGTTTGCTGATGATACAAAGATAAGTGGAGGGGACGGTAGTGCTGAGGAAACAGAGAGTCCGCAGAGAGACTTGGATAGATTGGGAGAATGGTCAAAGAAGTGGCAAATGAAATAAAATGTTGAAAAGTGTATGGTCATGCACGTTGTTAGAAGAAATAAATGGGCAGACTATTATTTAAATTGAGAGAGAATTCAAAGTTCTGAAATGCAACGGGACTTGGGAGTGCTCGTGCAGGATACCCTTAAGGTTAACCTCCAGGTTGAGTCGGTGGTGAAGAAGGCGAATGCAATGTTGGCATTCATTTCTAGAGGACTAGAGTACAGGAGCAGGGATGTGATGTTGAAGCTCTATAAGGCACTGGTAAGACCTCACTTGGAATACTGTGTGTAGTTTTGGGCTCCTTATTTTAAAAAGGATGATCTGACATTGGAGAGGGTTCAGAGAAGATTCACTAGAATGATTCCGGGAATGAGAGGGTTAAGATATGTGGAACATTTGACCGCTCTTGGACTGTACTCCTTGGAGTTTAGAAGCATGAGGGGGAACCTCACAGAAACATTTCGAATGTTAAAAGGCATGGACAGAGTGGATGTGGCAAAGTTCTTTCCCATGGTGGGGGAGTCTAGTACGAGAGAGCATGACTTAAGGATTGAAGGGCGCCCATTCAGAACGGAGATGCGAAGAAATTTTTTTTAGCCAGAGGGTGGTGAATCTGTGAATTTCTTGCGGCAGTGGAAGTCAAGTCATTGGGTGTATTTAAGACAGAGATTGATAGGTATGTGAGTAGCCAGGGCATCAAAGGTCATAGCGAGAGGGCATGACTTAAGGATTGAAGGGCGCCCATTCAGAACGGGGTTGCAAAGAACTTTTTTCAGTGGAGGTGACAGAGGCAGATACTATAACAAGATTTAGACCTGATTTGCTGGATGGGAACTGTCCAGATCGATATGAGGGGAATGGGACTTGCTCAGATAGATTAAATGATTGGACAGGATGCTAAAGGCCAAAGCATCTGTTTCCGTGCAGTATGGATTTGGGACTTGACGACTGTACCACGCTATATTCTGATCTGGGAATTAACCATCCCTGTGACATATCTAGAAATGGTGCTGTTATGTAAATCCTTCCAATCTCATGTGCTCCACGTCCAACAGTCATACTGTGTACCCCAACACACCATGAAAACTAGGAGACTGAACCTCAATACCGACTGTCTTCGTGCTGTTGCCAGTTTCTTGTCGGATAGGATACCTGCACCCTTCACACCGTGCAAATCACCAGGTCTAAACCTCAATACAACCTACAGTGTGTTGTGTTGTTGGGGAGTACAACTTCAACCTGAGAACAACTGTATCATCGCACTTCCAATCTACTGAACCAACGTATCAGAGTTTCCAGTCAAAATAATAGGAGATTATTACAGTGAAACTGCCGCAGCAACATATTGCATACAACTTGATTGTTGCAGTTCATGGTTCCAAAATTGACTTCATTGTTCAGCTGAAGCCTGATAAGCTAGAGGCAATTATAACACAATGTGACTAAAATGCCTGAATCAGTGTTTGCTGTGATTCCTCAAAATATAGCTATTTTTCAATAGCACTGTGAAGTATCTTGGTCGCCAGGGTAGAGTAGCGATTAGCATGTCTTCCACACAGAATGCATGGGTTTTCCCTTTGTCCAATGATTCCACCCACAGTCCAAATGCATACTAAAGAGGTGAATTGGTCATTGTAAATTGTCATGGATCAGATTAGAGTTAATCCTGTTTGTCTGGGGTTGCTGGGGTGGCATGGCTGGAGGGGCTTTGCATGTATCGTTAAGTAACTAACTAGCTGAAGGAATAACAATAATCCACCTCATTGTGTTCATCTTTAATGTTTCCAAACCGTTTATTTACATTTATTTGAATATACAACTAAAGCCTGAGAACTCAGAGTGAATTGTATTAAGAAATCGTTCAACTTGTCCAACTCAGTTGTATTTCAATAGCACTGCCGTGTAACCTGCTAGAACTGACTTCATTGTATACATTTCATGGCTCAGAATCACTTGTAACACTTACTTGATCGTACAATGTAAGCCTGAGAAGATATTTAATGTGTAACTTTTTAAAATTATGGATTTTTGGGCTCCGACCAATCCAAGATCGGGAGGCCTGAGAAGATGTAGGTCTGCCAGGTTCTCCGATTGAGTGGAAACCGTAGTGATTCCTGACAGTCTGGAGCTCTGAGCAGTGGCAAGCCGGAGATTTGAAGAGGAGCAGGCAGAGTTCTGTCAGGTTCACCGATTGAGTTGATAAATAAGTGATTGGCGGCCGTTTGGTGATTTGTGTAGCGGCCAAAAAGCGGTGCGGATTGACTGGCAAGAACAACATTAAGTAATGGAGGATCATTCAGAGCGGACATCATTGAATTGTCAGAGTTAGAGTGTAAATATTTGGGCGTCAGCTCTTCGACTGTTAAATGAGCAGCGGCTTGAGTGAGAGAAGACAGAAAAACTGTAGGTAGAGGCCTTCCCAATTGTTTCTTGCTCTTTCTGCTTTATACTTTCTCAGTTAAAAGAGTGTAGATGTTGTGTTATTTAGTGGAAAGCTTCACTTGTGGTATAGTTAGCAGGAAGAACTGCCAAGTCCCTGGCAACTACACCTGCGAACAGTGCACCAAGCTGAAGTAGCTGGAGCAGGAACCGGATGAAATCTATGTCATTTGCAACACAGGGTGTGACACATAGGACGTATAGAGCGGGAGTTACAACTAATGTGAAATTCACAGGTAAGTGGGTTACAGCCCAGAAGGGGAAAGGAGATAAACAGGCAATGCAGAAAACCCCTGTGGCCACATCCCCAACAAGAGTAATGGGGGATGGTCTGGCAGAGCTGTCTCTCTGGTACTGAGCCTGACTTTGCGATTCAGAATTGAAAGGGGAAGGAGGTGCTATTTATGGTAATATAAAATTTCTTAGCTAGGGAACAGAAGTGAGGTTCTGTGCGGGAGAAAAGGATTCCCGAATGGTACGATGCCAAGGCCCGCGATATCTTGGGTCGAGTCCTTGGCAAACTTAAGTTAAACAGACACATATCTTAGTCCATGCAGTTACCAGTAACACAGGTAGGGAGAGCGATAATGTTCCGAAAAGTGAGTTCAGGGAGTTCGGTGCTATATTAATGTGCTAGACCTCCAGGCTTGCGATGACAGGATTGCTCCTCATGCCACATGCAAGGCAGGCCAGAAATATCAAAGATATAGAATTTAAAATGTGGCTCAGGAGTTGGTTTAGAAGGAGGATATTTTAGATCATTGGGATCTCTCTGAGGGTAGTACTGCAAGTGGGGATTAAACAAAGCGCAGGATGTGCCCCAGAGTGCAGAAAAACTAGTGGAACGGTTGTGGGGGCAGTTGCAGACAAAACATGTTGTATCAATTGATCAGAATGCCATTAACTTCAATGTAAATATGCAAACATATCTGTCTGGTCCGAGGTTGAGAATATAGTTTGGAGAAAGCCCATTTTTGACGGCATCAGCAAAAAGCTTTCAGGTGTGAATTGGGACGGGCTGTTATCCGGTACAATTGCACTAAATAAGAGCAAGGCCTTCAGAAGTGGAAGTTTGCGAGTACAATGTGTGTATGTGCCTGTCGGAAGAAGAAGAAAAAAATAAAGATAACAAGGACAGACAACCGTGGCTTTCAACAGATATGGAGGCCAAAGTGAAGAAAAAGGGGACAGCACATATAGGCAGGAAGAGACAATGAGGAGCTTACGGATTTTACTGAATGCAATGAAATATTTAAGAGTGAAATCAGGATGGACAAAGGAAGGCATGATGTTTTCTCTGGCAGACATGGTAAATGAGAAGAGCAGGACATAATACAGAAATGCTAAGAGCAAAAGGATTGCAAAGGACAAAACTGGTCATCCAGAAGATCAGAATGGTAATCCATGCGTGGAGTCAAAAGAAATGGAGAATATGATAAATGATTTCCTTCTCTATCGTATTTCCTCAGCGGATGTATACAGAGCCTATATACGTGAGGCAAAGAGGCACCAACTTAATGGACCCGATCCAGATTACAGAGGAGAAGGTTTTTAATATCCTGTGGGAAACAGCTTTCTGGGCCGAAGGGTCTGTATTTTGCTGCAGGCTTTTTATCATTCTACATTAGGGTGTAGAAAACCCCCAGGGTCTGGCAAGGTGCTCCGGCGAACCGAGATGGGCAAGTGCAGAAATTGCCGGACCTTACCAGCGATAACTAAATCATCCTTGGTGACAGATGATTATTGCTGTAAACATAAAGTAAGGAATTGTAACTTGACACCAGTAGTGGTAAAGTTAGTCAATGGCATTCTAAGTATTTCTATCTATTTCAACTGACATGGACTGATTAAGTATAATCAGCATGTTTTCCTGCATAATAGATCATGATTAAACAACCTTACGGATTTTATCGATAACTGTATCCGTGAAACCGATGAAGGCAGGGTTCTGGGTGTTGTATTCTGTGACATTAACAAAGCATTTTCCAATGTCTCCCATAGAATTTTGGGAAAAGAAGGTTCAGGCACTCAGCATTCAATATTAGGTAGTAAATTGAATTTGACACAAGCTTTACGAGGGAAGTCAGAAAGTGGCTGAAAGTAGATGGCTGCATTTCAGACTGGAGTACTATGGCTGGTGAAATGGCGCACGGATTGATGCTGGATCCGTTGTTGTTCGTCATCTATATCAATGATCTGGATGATAATGTGTTTAAATGGTTCAGCACTTATGAGGATAACTCCAAGTTTGAGGGGTGTTGTAGACCGTGCGGAGGTATGGTTACAAGCTGACAGGGTCTGAAAGAAGGCTTTTGGCACATTGACCTTCGTAAATCAAGCTACTCCGTACAGGCGATGCGATGATGTTCATGTTGGGATGTTATATTGAAGTTGCATATGACATTGGTGGTGTGACTCTCTCACCACGTTCAGTACAGGAAAGACGTAAAAGTTTGAAAAAGGTCTGAGAAATGTTACAAGAATGTGTGCAGGTCTGGAGGAATTGAATAAGACGGGAATATTGAATAGGTTATGACTTTATTCATTGGAAAATAAAATATTGAGAGGAATTTTGATAAAATTTTGAGGGGTATAGATAGTTTAAAGCAAGCGTTTTTTCCCACTAAGGCAAGGTGGGACTACAGACAGAGCACACCGGTTAAGGGTCGTGGGATTCTGGCATGAGTTCGGTTTGAACTCTAAGAGAAGTATGAATAGATATATGTTTGGAACTGTTTAAATCATTCGCCACACATTAGATCGGCCGAAGGGCCTGTTTCTGTGCTGTTCTCTGCTATTACTGGATGACTCGATGAGTTGGATGAGGAAGTGGAAGGTAGGGTTGTAAACTTGGAGTTGACAGGCAGATTTACGGACTTGTCGATAGTGTGGAGGGTTGTTGTCAGTTGAAGCAGAAGACGGACACAATGCGGCGCTGGGTGACAAGTGGCAGATTGTGATCGGCGAAGAAGTTTTATCTTTTGGAAGGGATCTTCATATCCACGCCAATAGGTCCAACAAGACCTCTTGAGGAAGTCGTCAGTAGTTTAGAAGGCCTGTGCTGTGTACCCCGAGTGGTGGCAGAAGCAGACGCAATCGGAGTGAATTATAAAAAGAGCAAGTAGGTGATGCTGAGGTTTGATAAGGCATTGGTGAGGCCTCACCTTGAGTATTGTCAACAGTTTTGGCCCACTCATCTGAGAAAGGATGTGCTGGCATTGGAAATTATCGAGAGAATGTTCACAAGGATGACTCCAGGAATGAAAGGGTGATCATACGAGGAATGTTTGATGGCTCTGGGTCTGTATTTGCTGGAATTCAGAAGGATGAGGGGGGACATCATTGAAAACTTTCGAATGCTGAAAGGCCGAGACAGAGATGTATGAAAAGGATGTTTCCCATGGTGCGAGAGTCTAGGACAAGAGGGCACAGCCTCAGAATAGAGGGGCGCCCTTTCAAAACAGAGATGCAAAGAAATTTCTTTAGGCAAAGGGTGGTGAAGTTGTGGAATTTGTTGCCACATGAAGCTGTGGAGGCCAGGTCACTGGGTGTATTTAACACAGAAATTGACAGCTTCTTGTTTGGACATGACATCAAAGGTTACGGGGAGAAGGCCGGGATCTGGGGTTGAGGAGTAGATTTTAAAAAAGGGATCAGTCATAATGGATGGTGTAGTAGACTCGATGGGCCAGATGGCCTCATTCTACTCTTATGTCTGATGGTTCTTCTGGTTTTATGGACTATTTACAAAAAGGACAGAAAATTCTAAAGCTGAGATGCAGAGGGATTTGGGAGTCCTTGTGCAGGATTCCCTAAAGGTTAATTTGCAGGCGTCTGTGGTGAGGAAGGCATATGCGATGTCACCATTCATTTGAAGAGGACAAGACTATAAACGCAAAGATGTTGAGTCTTTATAAAGCACTGGCGAGGCCTCACTTGGAGTATTGAGAGCAGTTTTGTGCCCCTTATCTTGGAAAGGGTGTGCTGAAACTGGAAAGGATTCAAATGTTGTTCATGAAAATGATTTTCAGGATTAAACAGCTTGCCACGTGAAGATCATTTGATGGCTCTCGGCCTATGTTCACTGGAATTCAGAAGAATGTGGAGTGACCTTATTGAAACCTATAGAATGGTAGAAGTGCTGGATAGATTGAACGTGAAGAGGATGTTTCCTCTGCTGAGCATGTCAAAGACTAGAAGACATAGCCTCAAAATAGAGCAGTGTCCTTTTGGAATGGAGATGAGGAGGAATTTCTGTAGCAGAGAGAACTGAATCTGAAGAAATCTTTGCAGCTTATGTACAGTGGCAGGCAAAAGTTTGAGCACCCTGGTCAAAATTTCTGTTACTGTGAATAGTTAATTTAATAGAAGATGAACTAATCTCCAAAAGTCATGAAGTTAAAGATGAAACTTCTTTTCGACATTTTAAGCAAGATTAGTGTATTAGTTTTGAGTTATACAATTTTAGAGTGGAAAAAAACGGAAGGAGCACCATGCAAAAGTTTGGGCACCCCAAGAGATTTGAGCTCTCAGATAACTTTTACCAAGGTCTCAGACCTTAATTAACTTATTAGTGTGATGGCCTGTTCACAGTCAAAGTTAGGAAAGGCCAGGTGATGCAAATTTCAAAGTTTTATAAATACCCTGAATCCTCAAACCCAACGGCTGGGCTGTGGCGCCAGAGCTTGGTGTGGGTGTGGTAATCATATGGCAGTTAACTTGTGACTTTGTATCAGACCTGGGGTGTGGCTGGGGTGTTGTGGAGGACATTCTGTGGGAATATTGACCGATGGCCTATATAGGCCCGGAATGATATTCGTACACGGTTCCTTGCAAACTCCGATAGGATGGCAGGGAGGGAGACTGATGGTGACAGCAGCAGCACGGAGTTTGAGTGGGGAGAAGCGGGGAGAGGGACTAGGAATAGGAAGGTGATGGGTCGGAAGAGAAAGAAAGGAGGTGGGTCTAGTGTAGGTGGATTGGAAAATGAGGGAAAAGACATTGAGGAAAAGGGCCTGAGGGCAAAAAATACTAAATGTAGTGGCAAGATTTGAGGGGGAAGGGGAGTTTAGAAAATCAATCCGTTTAATCTAACAAAAATCATCAGAGGGCAAGTAGGGGAAGTGAGCCATGTGAGAATTATTTTAGGAAATGGAAACCTGCTGATAGGACATAAAACTGAAGAGCAGATGGAGAAGGCTATGAAGGTGACTAATGCTGGGAAAGTCAAAGCACCCAAGGTTGTAAGAGTTGGAACAATGGTCAATGGTTGCAAGGGGGTGATACCTCAGTGTTAATATGAAGGAGCTTGTGGAGAATGTAAGGGTGAGGAATAGTTCAGTGAAGAGTGTGAAAAGAATGACAAGGGGAGCAGAGAAAAGGGAGACTGAAACTGTTCTGGTAGAATTTGAGGATAAGGTGCCTCCAAAGGAGTTATATTTTGGATTTTTGAGATACAATGTAAGAGAATATATAGATACCAAAACGTATGAGGTGTTTCAATTGCCCGGAGCTTGGGTATGTGGCCAAAGTGTGCAAAGGAAAGAGAAGATGTCCAAGGTGTGGTGGGGAACATGAATACGGAAAAAGTAGAGAGGGAGTGGGACCAAAGTGCTGTAATTGTGGAGGTAACCATAGTGTAACGTAATGGGGATGTGAAGTGGCGAAAAAAGAGGTGGAGGTGCAGCAGATAAGGGTGAAGCAAAAAAGTCTCATATGCTGAGGCAGTCAAGTTAGCAGGACAGAAGAAGATGAATGAAGGAGGATGTAGCAAAGAACAAGTGGCAGCTAAAGAAAGGCAAGATAAGAAGAATGCATGGATAGAGAAGAAGAAATTGGTGATCTTTATAGCAGGAGTGGTAAATGCAACTTGTGAGATCAAATCTAAAACTGAAAGGATTCAGGTTATTGTGAAAGCTGCAGAACGCCATTTGGGTATGATAGGATTAAAATGGGAGGAGGTAAGTCAAGTCAAGAGACAGTATGTGTGGGTTGATATTACTAATAATGCTACTACTTCAATGGAATGCAAGAAGCCTGATTGGCAATGGACAAGATTTCAAGCAGTTTATAGCTAGTAGGAGAGAAAAGACAGAAGTTGTGTGTATCCAGGAGACCTGGTTAAAACCTAAGTTAGATTTTGTTTTATATGGTGAGACAGGAGAAGGGGGGAGGAGGAGGATGTGCAACTTATGTAAAGCAAGGTGTTCCTTGTAGAATACTAGGTTTAGGAAGTGAACAAGAGTATATGGTAATAAAAGTATGGGCTGAAAGGAAAGAGTTGGTGATTGTGAATTACTATAATCCAAGCAAAAGACTAGAGTTAAACAAGCTTGAGGAGATAAAAGGGCAGAATTGTAGTAAAGTTGTTTGGTGTGGTGATTTTAATGGACATACTGTATTATGGGAGAGTGACAGAACAGACATCAATGGTCAAGTAATACAGTTGCTAGAAGAGAAGTACCTAGTGTGCCTAAATAATGGCAGTAGTACTGGAATTGATGTTAATATAGGTAAAGAATCTGTGCTTGATCTTACATTAGTATCAAACTCTATTGCATCAGTATGTGAGTGGTTAGTGTACCAGGAAGGAACTGTAGGGAGTGATCACTACCCAATCTGGTGCAAAATAAATATTTCTGCTTCATTGGTCACAGAAAATATAGGTGGGACATGGATCCTTGAGAAAGCCAATTGGGAGAAGTTTCTGGAAAATAGTGATAGATATCTAAGTCAGGTCAGTGATGAGATGGACATAGAAGCACTTGATAGCATATTAAAACAAGGTCTCATATCAGCTGCATTAGAATCCATTCCTAAAAGTAAAGCAGGAACAAATTATCATACCTTGGTGGGATGATAATTGTAAGGAAGCAGTGAGAAATAGAAATAAGGCTTTTAAATTGGTTAAAACTTCCAACATATGATTCAGTGCAAACAAGCTCAGGCAGTAGTAAGGAGGACAATAAGACATGCTAAAAGGACGCACTGGAAAAACTGTTGTAATTCAATCGGAAACACAACTCAAGAAGGAGAGGTGCGGGGGATAATTAAAAGGATGAGAGGGGACAGGAGAGAGTGGAGGTACCCAGTTCTGGTGGATGGAAATGTGACTGCAGTAACAAATAAGGAAAAGGCAGAGTTGTTGGCAAGTACTTTTGTTATGGTACATAGTTCTGATAATTTGTCTGAGAAGGGAAGAAGAGTTAGAGAGAGAAGAAAAGCTGAAAGTATGGAGGCTTTATGTAGGGAAACTATCCTTGATGGTGTGCAAGAAGTCCCTTTCAGCATGGGAGAATTAAGAAAGGCACTAGATAGAACAGGAAAGACTGCACCAGGTAAAGATGAAATATGCTATAGTATGATAAAACACCTGAATGAAGGAAGTCTGGAGAAACTACTGCTTCTGTATAACAAAGGCTGGGATGAAGGGAGAATACCAGGGAGCTGGAAACAGGCAATAATTATTCCAATAAGGAAACCTGGAAAAGATGCCAGCAGGCCAGGAAATTACAGGCCAATTGCCTTGACGTCTCATATATGTAAACTTATGGAAAGTATGATAAATGAGAGGTTAGTGTACTTTCTGGAAAGTAGAGGTATGGTGGCTACGTATCAATGCGGGTTCAGGAAAGGAAGGAATACTATGGATCCACTGGTGTGTCTACTGGATGAAATAAGAAACGCACAAGTAAATAAAGAGACAGTGGTTGCAGATTTTTTTTGGTGTTGAGAAAGCTTATGATATGTTATGGAAGGAGGGGGCCTAATCAAACTGCATTTAATGGGAATCGGGGAGGGCAATTTTCAATTGGGATAAGGGCTTTTTAAACGGGAGAACTATTCAGATAAAGATAGGATCAGAGCTATCAAGCCAGTATGTTGTAGAAAATGGGACGCCTCATGGGAGTGTAGTGAGTCCAACTTTATTCTCCATTTTTATAAATGATATATTCGTAAATATACCAACAGAATTGGGGAGGTCATTGTTTGCAGATGACGGGGCTTTGTGGAAAAGAGAGAGAAATATTGAACATATAGTTATGAAAATGCAAGATGGAATTAATCAAGTTGAAGAGTGGGGTACAAAGTGGGGTGTTAAATTTTCAGTGGAGAAGACAAAAACCATGTTCTTTACAAGGAAAAAGCTCAGGGGTCTTAATCTGACTCTGTATGGAAGTAACCTGGAGAGTGTTGACAGTTTTCGGTTTTTGGAAGTGCACTTTGACTTGAGATTAACATGGAGAGAACATGTTAGATATGTAGTTGCTCAATATAAAAATGTGATAAATGTCATGAGGTGTCTTGCTGGTTTGGAATGGGGTGCTGATTTTACATCACTGAAGTATATTTATGTAGCATTAGTAAGATCAAGATTAGATTATGGAAGTGTTGTATACGGGTCAGCAGCAAAATCTGTGTTAGCAGAACTGGATATCATGCAAGCTCGGGCTCTAAGGGTGTGCTTGGGAGTGGTTAGAACTGCCCCAAAGTGTGCACTCCAAGTTGAAACAAATAAAATCCCATTGGGGCTGCGACGTAAACTGCTGGTGGCCAATTACTGGATTAACTTAAGGGGGCATGGTGATAGCCATCCTACAAAAAGGGTGTTGGAGACATGCTGGGAAAAGGAAAGGACACAAAAGGAAAGTTTTGGCTGGAAAGGAGAGCAAACAGCAAAAGATAGGGGTATATATGATAAAGAGTTTAGTCCAAGTGTAGTGTGGCCTGTCAGACCTTTCTGGGTATTAGAAAATCCCTCTGTAGATTTGGATTTGCTTAAGATTAAAGGCAGTAATAAAACGGCTGAAATACTCAATGAATATCATAGGTATAGGGAATGTAAATATAAAGACATACAGATTTTTACGGATGGATCAAAGGATCCAGAAACGGGTGCAACAGGGTCTGCAATTGTTGTGCCAAGTTATCAAGTGGAAATTAGCAAGAGAACACCAGATTGCTTGAGTGTTTATGCAGTTGAAATGTTTGCCATATTGTTAGCACTAGAATGGAGTGAGCAGATTGATTGTAATAATATTGTGATATGCAGCGATTCTGTATCAGCCCTTGCAAGCATCAAGGCGGGTACAGGTACAGAACACCAGGATCTGCTTTATAAAATCCTGTTTGCAAATTCAAGACTGGCTAGACAAGGCAAAAATATTGCATTTATGTGGATTCCAACACATTTGTGTATTATGGGAAATGGGACAGCAGATAAGCTGGCAAAAACAGCAGTCAAAAAAGGATCTGTAGAGGCCAGTATCGAACTATCAAAATTAGAGGGGAAGAGCATAGTGTGGAGAAGGATAAATCAACAGTGGCAGCAGCATTGGGATAGAGCAATAAAAGGAAGACATTTACATTCAATTCCGAACAGAGTAGATATGGGAAGGAGTAGGGGAGTAAAGTGGAAGGAGTATGTCATTATAAGTAGACTGAGAAGTGGGCATGGCAACCCTAATGGTACTCTGGCTGTCATAAATAAACATCTGACAGGTTTTAGCGATCTGTGTCAGGAGACTGAAACAGTAGAGCATATCCTTATTTCATGCAGGAAATTTGCACAGTAAGGACCACAAATGCTACAACAATTATGCAAAATAGGACTGGTAGAGAACAGTGTTAAAGGTTTATTGGAATGTGGGGAGAGTGATCGGGGAGGATCTGGTTGTTTAGATTTTAAGGGCAATGGGACTGGAAAGACAGCTTTAGGCAGTCAAGTGAATGGACAATGAGGAACAATAAATCCTGAAGATGGCAATAATGCAACAGTGTGGATGCCAACTGCCGTAAAAACTCAAGGAAGAAGAAGAAGAAACCTTGTCCAAACAATCAGCACCATGGGCTCCTCTAAGCAGCTGCCTCGCACACCGAAAATTAAAATCAATATTGCCCACAAAGCTGCAGAAGGCTAGGCGAAGATAGCAAAGCATTTTCAGATAGCTGTTTCGTCAGTTCGTAATGTAATTAAGAAATGGCATTTAACAGGAAACAGGAAGCATTCAACAGGAGGTCAAGTTGAGGTCTGGAAGACCAAGAACACTTTCTGAGAGAACTGCTCATAGAATTGCTAGAAAGGCAAGGCAAAAACCCCGTTTGACTGAAAAAGACCTTCAGGAAGATTTAGCAGACTCCGGAATGGTGTGCACTGTTCTACTGTGCGGTGACACCTGCACACATATGACCTTCATGGAAGAGTCATCAGAAGAAAAACTTTCCTGTATCCTCACCACAAAATTCAGCATCAGAAGTTTACAAAGCAACATCGAAACAAGCCTGTTGCATTTTGGAAACAAGTCCTGTGGGCTGATGAAGTTAATATTCAAATTTTTGGCCACAATGAGCAAAGGTATCTTTGGAGAAAAAAGGGTTCGGAATTTCATGAAAAGGACACTCTCCAACTGTTAAGCACCGGGGGATCAATCATGCTTTGGGCTTGTGTTGCAACCAGTGCCATGGGGAACATTTCACTGGTAGAGGGAATAATTACTTCAATTAAATACCAGCAAATTCTGGAATCAACATCACACCGTCTGTTAAAAGCCTGAAGACGAAAAGAGGATATCTTCTACAACAGGTTAATGATCCTAAACGCATCTCAAAATCCACAATGTACTACCTCAAGAGGTGCAAGCTGAAGGTTTTGCCATGGCCCTGACAATCCCCTGACAGAAACATCATCGAAAGTCTGTGGATAGACCTCAAAAGGGGTGGGGGGTTGCGGCAGGAGATGGCTGCAGAGAGGGAAAATGGATCAGCCATGAGAGGGAAAATGATCTTGTGGTCTAATACAAGAATAAAAATCGCCCCCGAAGTTATTTGTGTTCCTGGTGAGACATGCTATGGGATAAAGGGAACGAGGAATGTTCCCAGATTGATTTTGGGGTTGTGGTAGTGTCCTCAGAGAGATTACAATGACTGGGCCTGTCTCACAACTAGAAAAATCACATGTGGTCTGACTGAAAAAGACACAGTTTCACAAGGTATTGACAGGCTGGTGGCAGGAATGATGTTTCCCCTGGCTGGGGGTGGACCAGGGTTCACAGACTCGAAATCCAAGGTCACCTCAGCAGGGCTGAGATCCGGATAAATTCCCTCACCCAGATTGTGGTGAATATTTGGAATTTTCTCCACAAGTTTTCTAAATTCAGAAGTCAAATTTAGGGTCTCAGCGATGATGGGAACGTTGCAGGAATGTGGCGTTGATGTCAAAGATCGGGTATTCTGAGGAAAGAGTAGAACAGGCGCAAAGGGCCGAGTGGCCATGCCTGTTCCTGTTTCTTATTTTCTAAAGCACGAGTTTACCTTTGCTTCTCCATATAGATGCTGCCTGACCTGCTGTGTTTCACCAGCATTTTGTCTGTGTTCCCAGCAGTAAGGGACGGGTCTGGGAGACAGCTGCAGACAACAGGCCCCGATCCTCGGTGGGGAAAGGCCGGGCGCCCTCCGTGTAGCTGAAACATCTCACGGAATCTCCGCCAGTCTCTTCAGCTCTGCCTTCGAAAGGATTCACGACCCGCCGGTGGTGCAGCCGAAACCCGAGGCGCTGCTCCCGGTCTCCGGCCTCACTCGGTCCCGGTTCCAAACTCCAGCCCGGCCGTGCACTCAGCGTCCCGCCCACTGACACCCCTCAGCCAATGAGAGCATCCCTCTCCCAGCGGTGATCGCTGATTGGCTGTGAGTGCGTGAGGACGGGCTGCTGCTGGGAGCTGGAGATGTCAGTCACAGTTTGTTCTCAGAATGAAAGGAAGTTCCCTGAAACTCAAATTTAAAAGTAAATTTTATTATCCGAATAGATATAAACCACAACGTTTTTTCCATTGACACAAAAAATGAACTTTATTTTATTCCATACTGCATACTTGCTATTCCAATAAATACAAGCTGTTTATCATCCAGCTGATCACCGAAACAAAATGATGGCACGATCACTGAAATATATTTTTTCCCAAGAACTACTTGTAGTTATCAGTTGGTGCATGAAGTGCAATATTTGTACCCAAAACCACAAAAGTATCTCCCATCATGAGAACGTATTTAACAATCTGAACTTTGCTGGAAATAGTACCCCCAATTTGGTCTACTATTATCTACTGCAGAAAATAAGGAGGAGGCCAATTTTAGTCTATTTTGGCTGAAGTCAGGGCGTTGTACTTTGGCTCTTGGTGGGGTCAAGCACAAAAAACAGGTCAAAGGGTAGAGGCCAGGTTAAGAGTGGTCCAGTGGCACTACAAGTTTGGAGAGCTCAGCTCAGGGCTAGCAATATTAACTGGTAAAAAAAATTGTTACAGAAACAGCAATGAAAATTCCTTCTATGTGGCCAAGGTAAAGCAGATGGAGGATCTCCATTGCTGCCCTGAACAGCAGCAGCATAACAGGCAATTAATACAACTTCAGTCAAAAGCCACAGGATAACGTAATTCAGGTGTGAGCTCAGGAAATTGCTTTCTGCTTTAATAATATTTTGGGGGGGAAATTTTGAGGAAAACTAAAACAAACTTCCTCTATGATTCTTGCAGATTATGAAAAAAATTAATTTTACAGTGGGCATACTCCACATTCTCTAAACTGTTCTTGTAATTACACAAACATTTGGGAAATACTCAATAGAAAATACTGTCAATGAATTAGAGCAGAGATGAATAAAATTTAACATTTGAAAATTGCTTGTTTTTAATGTTTATGTATCAATATTTGTTCAAAAAGAGCAATGAAATAATTTTTCAGAAGCTTTTTGTTAAATCTGTGACTTCAGCATAGTTCACAGCTTGATTCTCAAAAGCACGCCCGCCAGTTATTTTTCCAGAATGCAGCCATTCGGGTGCATGGAGGAATTTGTGAAGAGGAATGCTGTTAGGCAATCAACAACAATTCTAAACCGGAAGAAATGGCATGAGAAGTCTTACAAAGTTAATTGATCATAAATCAGAAGCACTCAAGATTTTTTATCCCCACTCTCCAAAATGTTTTCCATGTAAAAATGATTAAGTTTATGTTACTTTGCCAGCTGCTTGTTTTTATAATCCACAATAGACCAAAATAAACACTTTTCTCCTTTATTTCCACTCTAATCCAGCAGAATTTCTACTTTAAATCAGGCTGCAAAATTGGTAAGCATTCTATTTGCATGATTTAGCATTAGGAGAGCTGCTACAAATAACAAAAAAAACCCAGGATAACCAAATCACCCCGTGACTGCAAACATATGCATAACAGCACAAATATGTAATTTTACAAAAGCAAAATAAAAACTAATACAAATAGCAGTCATCTAAAGTCGTTTAAACTTCACATCATCCTCAGGTGTTAACTTCAGTTTGATTCATCCTTTAAAGCCTCGACAAAGTTCTCAACAAGATCTGGAACTTCCTCATCATCATCATCCTCATCAGAAGCAAGTGGTGCTTTGCTGTCCACAGGTTGTTTAGGTAGAGACTCTGCCAGCCGCCTCAAGAGAGTCAGTTTGAAATACTGGGCAGCATCTCAGTCTCTGCATATCCTTTGATGGTTTGCAGCAAGTGAAGCCTGAACTTTAGGATTATTGCAATGGATGACGGTTCCCTGATTTGTGAACATATTCACCTCTTCAATACCACAAATATTATTCACACAAAGCTTCTTGCATGTGTGCGGAGCCTTTCACGCTTGCTACCGCCACGGCCCTGGGAACTGGACACCACGCAAGACCAAAGAAATAATAATGAAACAAGAAAAAAACTAGCTAAACTGCAACCCCAAGTACGCATTTGTGGAAAGAAGAAGGTGGTAAATCACAACGTACAACCCAGAGAAGCATTTTCCTGCGGACATACTTAGAAAAAGTATAGAATAATAACCATAACAGAAGCAGGCAGTGAAAAATCAGCCAGAGTGCTGAAGGTAACAAACTGTGCAAATGCAAATATGGAGAAACAGGATAAATAACAAGAGGATGAAATAACCGCAGCGGCAGCTGATGGATCTCCGGAGCACTCACCGCTCCCCTGTGAAATCCGACAGGCTGAAGGCCAAGGGAGAACAAGGCGCAAAAGTAAACTCGTGATTGAGAAAAGAAGAAACAGGAGTAGGCGTTGCCATTCGGCCCGTTGCGCTGTTCTGCCCCTCACTCAGAACATGGCTGATCTTTGACCTCAACGCCACTTTCCTTCAAAGTTCCCATCCATTATCGCCGAGCCCCTAAATATGTCCGTTTAATTTAGAAAACTTGTGGAGAAAACTCCAAATATTAACCACACTGTGTTGGGGAAATTTCTCCTCATCTCAGTCCAGCTGAGGTGATCTCGGATTTTGAGTCTGTGATCCCTGGTTCCACTGCCCAGCCAGGAAAAACATGATTCCTGCCCCTACCCTGTAAATACCCTGTGAGACTGTGTTTGTCTCAATCAGGAAGCTTCTCCATGTGAACCTTGTGTTAATGAAATTGGTGACAGTTCTTTCAGACTAGCAGCTTTGACCACAATAACACCAGACAGTGGTCAGCACGGAATGTCCTGCAGTTACTGCAGGAGAAGGACTGGATGGACACAGTGGAGTGGTTCCCTGATCAGACAGTCCAGGCCATCTGACAGAATGCCTCATCACCAGGTCTTACCACCTGCCGGCGAGAGGGTCCCTCCCAGTCTGGTCTTTGCTGCATGCCCGGAGATCACTCCCACAGCGCGCTGCCCCGAGATTACTGCAGTGGAGACGAGACGGTCCCTCCCAGTCTCATCCTTGCTGCATGCCGGAGATCACTCCCACAGCGCGCTGCCCCGAGATTACTGCAGTGGAGACGAGGGGGCCCCTCCCAGTCTGATCCTTGCTGCATGCCCGGAGATCACTCCCACAGCGCGCTTCCCCGAGATTACTGTCGTGGAGACGAGACGGTCACTCGCCTCTTTGCGGACTTTGGGCTGGCGAAGATCTGTGGAGAAAGATGCAAGAGCCTGTGCCACAGCAGCTGCGTGACAGAAGGCTCACTGATCCTCGGGCTGTTCCCAGGACGCGCAGGAAAACGGACAGCGAGTGCTGCTGGAATATCATCAACTCGGGGAAAGACGCTAGAAACTTGTTGGCCTGCCATCACATCGAGATGTCCGGAGAGCAGCGGTTGCCAACCTGGGGTCCACGGTTGCTGGTACTGGTCTTTGGCAAAGAAAATGTTTGGGAACCCCTGTCATACAGGAATGCTGC
Organism: Hemitrygon akajei; assembly: GCF_048418815.1. NCBI lineage: Eukaryota > Metazoa > Chordata > Chondrichthyes > Myliobatiformes > Dasyatidae > Hemitrygon > Hemitrygon akajei. The sequence goes on from NW_027332038.1 coordinate 227,879, forward strand.
CGACTGGCACATTCCAGACTACAGGGACACCATTGGAACTACAGGGATCCTCTACACTAGACAGGGAGTGGCCGGGTTGGCTGAGGAAGCCTCACAGTTATTGTAGTAGTGAACCACCCCAGGGGGACAGATGGCTTCTCCTTTCAGAGGAGGATTTCAATCGTCTTCCAGGGGAAGGTCCTTCCGACCGCAGGGATGAGGCCTTTTGAGATTCAGCTGACGTTTTTGTCGCTCTAGGTTTTTACGGGATGGTTTGCCAGCCATATGGCCATCCTTCCTCCGCTCGTAGCCGGGCTGATTTATCCCTCTGTGTAGTAGCCTGCGCCGTGTGAGCATTTATACCTGTGCGCAGGTGTGTCTGCGTCGCTCTGCAATTCACAGCCAAAGCGCTAGTTGGCGCTGGGGCTTCTAATGGCGACTGAGCACATCATGTTGGATTTGGCGCTAATAAATGTTGAACAAGGGTTAATTTTAGTGACATTACTGCAACGCAGAAAAGAGAGAAGACGTAGGAGGAGATGGTATGTACGACCATTGAACGGATTGAGGCAGAAGGAGGGTGAATTTTCTGTGCTTGTTCGGCCACTGAGAGACATGGACGAGGACATGCATTTCAAGTATTTTCGGATGTCTGGAGCAAGATTTGACGATTTGGTTCATCGTCCCCAACCATTTATTTCACATCAGTATAAGGATAGTATGCCTATAGACAGGAGGAAATGCGATGTTACCAAGCGGACCAATCACAGTTGTTGCGGTCTGCGTTGCCGCGACGCGCAGTTACATGAAACAGCAGCAGAATGTTCATTCCCTGAGTCTGCAGCGCGCGTAGTGGACAATCGCGGTTCTGCAGGGGATCAGCAGCTCCCCGAAAGTGAAAGCATTCTGAATCAGGAAGTGCTGGGAGTTAACATGGCTTCGAACGGACAGGCCGAGAGTTTGAGCGAGGAGTCAATTTGTTCCATTTGCCTGGATTTCTTCATCGATCCGGTTATTCTGGAGTGTGGACACAACTTCTGTCGCTCTTGTATCACACGGTATTGGGAAAGGGAGCAGAGAAACTCCTGCCCGGAATGTAGAGAGGTGTTTGCTGACCGCACCCTCAGGGTGAATCGGGCCTTAGCAAATCTTGCAGAAAAAGCTCGAAATATAAACCTGAATCCCAAAGGGAAGGAAAGTAAACGTCACTGCGAGGAACATGAGGAAGAACTGAAGCTGTTTTGTGAAACGGACAAGACACTGATCTGTGTGATCTGTGCAGCTGCGCAGGAACACAGAGAGCACCGCTTCAAGCCGATTAAAGAAGCTGTTAAACTCTACAAGGTAAAAACGAACGTTAATTAAATACTTAACACATTTCCTTTGCCCTACATACCTTCACACGAGCCTCCATAACCAACACATTATTCTTTCCAACTTCCGCCATTTTCAACGGGATTCCAGCATCTTATCCGTCCCACAGCCCACCTCCGCACCCCGAACACTCCGCTCTCTATTCGGATCGCGGTCCACGTGCTGTATCGCCCTGATCCACTCGCTCCTCCCCACTGATCTCTCTCTTGGCACCGACACCTGCAAGCGGGACAAGTGCTACACCTGACTCCTAACCTCCTCCCTCGTCACCATTTAGGGCCGCAAACAGCACAGTTCCTCCCGTTTCTTCCATGGTCGATTGTCCTCTCGTATTACATTCCTTCTTTTCCAGCCAAATACCTCTTCCGCCTGTCCCCTCTCAGCTTCTCACTTCATCACCCGCCCCCACGTTCCCCCTCACGTTGTCTCACCCGTCACCTGTCAGCTGGTTCTCATCCCCAACCTTTTTATTCTGGATTCTGTCCCATTCCTTCCCAGTCCGAATGAAGGGTCTCATCCCGAAACACCGACTGTTTATTTCCCCTGAATAGATGCTGCCTGACTCACTGAGTTCCTCCGGCATTTTGTGTGATAATCGGGTTTGATCACCGGTTTCTTTTGATGCATCTTTGTTTCTATTTGCTTCACTCTCTGACTTCCAGGATCAACTAAAATCTTCCTTAGACTCTCTCACAAAAATGAAATCAGACTTCCAGGAAAAGGAGCAGCAACAGAAAGAGAAGATTTCCGGAGTTCGGGTGAGGCTTCCTGAGCGGAAGTTCTGATATTACTGTCGAGTTTTGCTCCATCTAATGCAGAATAGCAAAGTATCGCAGCTCCAGTGACCTGGGTTCGATCCTGATCTCTGGTGCTGTCTTTGTGGAGTTTGCATGCTCTCGCTGTGACCACGAGAGACTCGGACACATCCCAAGGACATGCTGGATGAACGGTTAATTACAATTAACCCTGTGAAGGTGGGGAGGGTGTGCGTGAATCAGATGGGATTTTATGGGTCAATAAGTGAGAATAGGTTTCAGGAAAACGTGAGGGAATGGTGTTGACGGGAATGCACTCAGAAGTAGCATGGACTCTAATAGACCGAACTTAACGACAAAAGGAAACAGAGCACAGCAATGCAGTATATTAATCTTCACCTTTCCTTCAACAGGAACAGTCACACAGCCTTCAGTCCCACGTCACATCCCAGTTTGCTGAACTGCGCCAGATTATCACTGAGAAAGAGCAGAGCTTACTCAGGGATCTCAGGGAAGAAGAGAAGAGGATTCTCAACCCAATGGAGAAAAATCTTCTAGCTCTTCAAGAGAATATAAGGATTATTCAGGAGGAAATCACTAGGTTAAAGGAACAGATGGATCAAAAAGACAGTGTGATGTTTCTCAAGGTGAGGAATTATATTTCAATTTGTTTCTGTCAAAGGGCACTGGGTTTCAGCACTTAAGTTACAGAGAAAGGTTGAACAAGTTAGGTCTCTATTCATTGGAGCGTAGAAGGTTGAGGAGGGATTTGATCGAGGTATTTAAAATGTTGAGAGGGATAGATAGAGTTGACGTGAATAGGCTGTTTCCATTGAGAGTAGGGGAGATTCAAACGAGAGGACATGATTTGAGAGTTAGGGGGCAAAAGTTTAAGGGAAACACGAGGGGGTATTTCTTTACTCAGAGAGTGATAGCTGTGTGGAATGAGCTTCCTGTAGAAGTAGTAGAGGCCAGTTCAGTTGTGTCATTTAAGGTAAAATTGGATAGGTATATGGATAGGAAAGGAGTGGAGGGTTATGGGCTGAGTGCGGGTAGGTGGGACTAGGTGAGATTAAGAGTTCGGCACGGACTAGGAGGGCCGGAATGGCCTGTTTCCGTGCTGTGATTGTTATATGGTTATATGGTTATATGGCACTAAATGAACAGTGGTATATTTGAGATAAACACAGCACAGCGGCCAATTCTAACAAATCAATTGCCTCTGCTGGCGACCTCGCACAAGTTGTTATACCTGCATGATGCGCCCTCCCATCACTCCAATAATGACATTTCAAAATGTCCAAGATACGCTTTCAGTCCTTCATTAGCAAAATACAATCTTGAAGCGATGAAACTTCAGGATAATTCATTGTAAGGTAAGCTGCAACACAGCGGTCAAGAGCAGAATGACATCCGCCCGTCCCCAGCTCAAAATTGCCCAGAACAAAGTACAGATACGTAACTTTTTCCCTTCGCTTTTACCACGTCCCCAATCACGTGACGAATTACCATAATAAACACGTAACACGGGATACAATGCAGACGGAAAACAGACGTGTTGCTCCTACACACAGCATTTACAAATGGCAGTAAACTGTTTCTCACCAGACAATTGATGCATCTATTCAGGGTTGTTGTTGTCCCATAATAATAAGATTATTAAGGGATTGGACACGCTGGAGGCAGGAAGCATGTTCCCACTGATGGGTGAGTCCTGAACTAGAGGCCACAGTTTAAGAATAAAGGGTAGGCCATTTAGAACAGTGATGCGGGAAAACTTTTTCACCCAGAGAGTGGTGGATATGTGGAATGCTCTGCCCCAGAAGGCAGTGGAGGCCAAGTCTCTGGATGCATTCAAGAGAGAGTTAGATAGAGCTCTTATAGATAGCGGGGTTAAGGGGTATGGGGAGAGGGCAGGAACGGGGTACTGATTGTGTATGATCAGCCATGATCACAGTGAATGGCGGTACTGGCTAGAAGGGCCGAATGGCCTACTCCTGTACCTATTGTCTATTATCCCAAAACTGGACTTCCACAACTTCTGTACATCCCAGTAGAGAATGCAAATCTCCCTGAAATTATTTACTCCGATCATAACACAGAGCTGCTGACTGTTTCCTTAATTATCGCATTAATTATCCTCTAAAACTCCCATGAACACCTACACATCAGACTTACCCTCCATATCCGGTTTCCATCAGATGGGAATCTTCCACTGTCTCTTTATTTTTTGGATATATTTCACATGGGATTATATCCCATTCTCTATCATAAACAGGCCATTCGGTCCATCTTCTATCAGTTTCCCTGCTTCACAATCCTCCTGCCCCCTACTCACCGCACCCAGCAACAGTGCCCCGAACTCCCTGGTCCCTCATGTGTTTATCCAGCCTCCCCATTACAGTCAGCCTCTGCTGATCCATTTCAGCCAATCCTGTGGCACTGAGTTCCACATTCTCCTCACTAAATTTCTAGTGGAATTTATTAAAATCCATCTGGAATTTCGTCTACCCACAAGTCTCCCCATAAATAGAGGTACTTTCGCCACCCGCACACAATCAAATACATCACTGATCTTAAATTCCTCCATCCTATCACACTGACGACATATCCAGATGATAATGCACAGCTTGTCCTGTCTTCTCTGTAAGTTTCATCCTCTCAGTAATGGTCTGACATTCAGAAACTTTCCCTGTAATTTACCCCGTAGTTTTATTCAATATTCAGGAGGTATAGGCAGGAAAGAAAAGGAGGTGGGGTCGCATTGCTGGTTAGAGAGGAGATTAACGCAATAGAAAGGAAGGACATTAGCCTGGAGGATGTGGAATCGATATTGGTAGAGCTGCATAACACTATGGGGCAGAAAACGCTGGTGGGAGTTGTGTACAGGCTACCTAACAGCAGTAGTGAGGTTGGGGATGGCATTAAACAGGAAATTAAAAATGCGTGCAATAAAGGAACAGTAGTTATAATGGGTGACTTCAATCTACAAACCCCATTTCCAGAAAAGTTGGGATATTTTCCAAAATGCAATGAAAACAAAAATCTGTGATATGTTAATTCACGTGAACCTTTATTTAACTGACAAAAGTACAAAGAAAACATTTTCAATAGTTTTACTGGCAAACTTAATTGTATTTTGTAAATATATACAAATTTAGAATTTGATGGCTGCAACACACTCAAAAAGAGTTGGGACAGAGGCATTTTTACCATTGTGTTACATCACCTTTCCTTTTAATAACACTTTTTAATCGTTTTGGAACTGAGGATACTAATTGTAGTAGATTTGCACCTGAAAATTTTGTCCATTCTTGCTTGATATAAGACTTCAGCTGCTCAACAGTCCGTGGTGTCCGTTGTCTGATTCTCCTCATCATGATGCGCCATACCTTTTCAGTAGGAGATAGATCTGTACTGGCAGCAGGCACTCTGTGTCTACAAAGCTACGCTGTTGTAGCCCATGCAGAATGTGGTCTGGCATTGTCCTGCTGAAATAAGCATGGACGTCCCGGGAACAGATGTCGCCTTGATGGCAACATATGCCTCTCTAAAATCCTAATATACGCCGCAGAGTCAATGGTACCTTCACATACATGCAACTCACTCAGCTGTGGGCACTGATGCACCCCCATACCATCACAGATGCTGGCTTTTGCTGATAACAATCAGGATGGTCATTTTCATTTTTGGCACGGAGAGCTCGACACCCGTTTTTTCCAAAAACTAGCTGAAATGTGGACTCATCTGACCACAGCACATGGTTCTACAGTCTTTCGATCCATCTGAGATGAGCTCGGGACCAGAGAACTCGCCGGCGTTTCTGCATAGAGTTGATGTATTGCTTCCTCCTTGCGTAATACAGTTTCAAGTTGCATTTCTGGATGCAGCGATGGACTATGTTAAATGACAATGGTTTTCCGAAGTACTCCCGAGCCCAGGTGGCTATAATTGTTACAGTAGCATGACAGTTTCTTAGGCAGTGCCGCCTGACGGCTCGAAGATCACGCACATTCAACAGTGGTTTCCGACCTTGCCCTTTACGCACTGAGATGTCTCTGAATTCTCCGATTCTTTTCACAATATTATGTACTGTAGATGTTGAAAGACCTAAATTCTCTGTAATCTTGCATTGGGAGATGCTCCTTTTGAACTGACTAACAATTCTCTCACGAATTTTGGCACAAAAGGGGTGAGCCACGACCCATTCTTGCTTGCAAAGACTGAGCCTTTGAATTACGCTACTTTTATACCCAGTCATGATACCTCACCTGCTACCAATTATCCTGCTTAATGTGAAGTCTTCCAAACCGGTGTTACTTGAATATTCTGTGCACGTTTCAATCTTATTTTAACTCTGTCCCAACTTTTGTTGAGTGTATTGCAGCCATCAAATTATAAATTTGTGCATAATTACAAAATACAAATAAGTTGGTCAGTAAAACTATTGAGAATCTTTTCTTTGTACTTTTGTCAGTTAAAGAAGGGTTCACGTGAATTAACATATCATAGATTTTTGTTTTTATTGCATTTTGGAAAATATCCCAACTTTTTTGGAAATGGGGTTTGTACATATAGATTGGGTGAACCAAATTGGTAAGGGTGCTGAGGAAGAGGATTTCTTGGAATGTATGCGGGATGGTTTTCTGAACCAACATGACGAGGAACCAACTAGAGAGCAGGCCATTCTAGATTGGGTGTTGAGCAATGAGGAAGAGTTAGTTAGCAATCTTGTCGTGCGAAGCCCCTTGGGTAAGAGTGACCATAATATGGTGGAATTCTTCATTAAGATGGAGAGTGGCATAGTTAATTCAGAAACAAAGGTTCTGAATTTAAAGAAGGGTAACTTTGAAGGTATGAGATGTGAATTAGCTAAGATAGACTGGTAAATGATACTTAAAGGGTTGACGGTCGATATGCAATGGCAAGCATTTAAAAATCGCATGGATGAACTACAACAATTGTTCATCCCAGTTTGGCAAAAGAAAAAACCACGGAAGGTAGTGCACCCGTGGCTGACAAGGGAAATTAGGGATAGTATCAAGTCCAAAGAAGAAACATATAAATTAGCAAAAAAAAAAGCAGCACACCTGAGGACTGGGAGAAATTCAGGGACCAGCAGAGGAGGACAAAGGGCTTAATTAGGAATTAGGAAAGGGAAAAAAGATTATGAGAGAAAGCTGGCAGGGAACATAAAAGCTGACTGTAAAAGCTTTTATAGATACGCGAAAAGAAAAAGATTGGACAAGACAAATGTAGGTCCTTTACAGTCAGAAACAGGTGAATTGATCATAGGGAACAAAGACATTGCAGACCAATTGATTAACTACTTTGGTTCTGTCTTCACTAAGGAGGACATAAATAATCTTCCGGAAATAGTAAGGGACCGTGGGTTTAGTGAGATGGAGGAACTGAGGGAAATACATGTTAGTAGGGAAGTGGTGTTAGGTAAATTGAAGGGATTAAAGGCAGATAAATCCCCAGGGCCAGACGGTCTGCATCCCAGAGTGCTTAAGGAAGTAGCCCAAGAAATAGTGGATGCATTGGTGATAATTTTTCAAAACTCCTTAGATTCTGGATTAGTTCCTGAGGATTGGAGGATGGCTAATGTAACCCTACTTTTTAAAAAAAGGAGGGAGAGAGAAACCGTAGAATTATGGGGAAAATGCTAGAGTCGTTTATCAAAGATGTGATAACAGCACATTTGGAAAGAGGTGAAATCATCGTACAAAGTCAGCATGGATTTGTGCAAGGAAAATCATGTCTGACGGATCTTATAGAATTTTTTGAAGATATAACTAGTGAGTGGATAGGGTAGAGCCAGTGGATGTGGTATATTTGGATTTTCAAAAGGCTTTTGACAGGAGATTAGTGTGCAAACTTAAAGCACACGATTTTGGGGGTATGTATTGATGCGGATAGAGAATTGGTTGGCAGACAGGAAGCAAAGAGTGGGAGTAAACAGGACCTTTAGTGACTAGCGGGGTACAGCAAGGTTCAGTGCTGGGACCCCAGTTGTTTACAATATATATTAATGATTTAGACGAGGGAATTAAATGCAACATCTCCAAGTTTGCAGATGACACGAAGCTGGGCGCCGGTGTTAGCTGTGAGGAGGATGCTAAGAGGATGCAGGGTGACTTGGATAGTTTAGGTGAGTGGGCAAATTTATGGCAGATGCAATTTAATGTGGATGAATGTGAGGTTATCCACTTTGGTTGCAAGAACAGGAAAACAGATCATTATCTGAACGGTGGCCGATTAGGAAAAGGGGAGATGCAACGGGACCTAGGTGTCAATGTACACCAGTCATTGAAGGTGGGCATGCAGGTACAGCAGGCGGTGAGAAAGGTAAATGGTATGTTGGTATTCATAGCAAAAGGATTTGAGTACAGGAGCAGGGAGATTCTACTGCAGTTGTACAAGGCCTTGATGAGACCGCACCCTAGAGTATTATGTGCAGTTGTGGTCCCCTAATCTGAGGAAATACATTCTTGCCACAGAGGGAGTACAGAGAAGGTTCACCAGATTGATTCCTGGGATGGCAGGACTTTCATATGAGGAAAGACTGGATCGACTAGGCTTATACTCACTGGAATTTAGAAGATTGAGGGAGGATCTTATTGAAACGTATAACATTCTAAAGGGATTGGACAAGCTTGGTGCAGGAAGATTGTTTCCGATGTTAAGGAAGTCCAGAACGACGGGTCACAGTTTAAGGATAAAGGGAAAGCCTTTTAGGACCAAGATGAGGAAAAACTTCTTCACACAGAGTGTTGAACCCGTGGAATTCTCTGCCACAGGAAACAGTTGAGGCCGGTTCATTGGCCATATTTAAGAGGAAGTTAGATATGGCCCTTGTGGCTAAAGGGATCTGGGGGTATGGAGAGAAAGCAGGTACAGGGTTCTGAGTTGGATGATCAGCCATGATCATACTGAATGGCGGTGCAGGCTCGAAGGGCCAAATGGCCTACTCCTGCACATATTTTCTATGTTTCTATGTTTCTGTGTTGTCCGTGTGTGTGAGTGACTGTGGGAGTGGGAATTTTCAGCAACTTGTAATAATTTGGATGAAATTCAGGAAGTCCAAGTCTAAACAGATTTGTGTTTTATTTATTTCAGGAGGAAGCTCGTCGGAACAGGAGGTAGGTCAGGCTCTTTACTGAAACCGTGAATGGATTTGTAAAATAGTTCAGAATAGCAATTTATAACCAGCAGTTTAATATTTACAGGATTAATGACGATTTCCAGGAATTGCCCGTGACAGATGGGACCCTACCGGTTGAAAAATTCGATCACCCCTATTTGTTGAACACAGTGCTGAGAGGAACGCGTGATGCTATTAATCGAGGTAAAACTTATAAAGATTCATTTCTCCTTGTTTATGAAGCTCAATTTAGTTCCAATTTGAGGCAAAGATTGTCTGTAATACTGGGCTGAAGGGGTACTGAAGTATATTTCACATCAACACCACCGACTGGGAGGCATCACTGTCACATGGTCAGCTGGAGATGTCAGACCCCTGAACACACCAGCACAGGGTCACAATACAACCAATACACGGGACTGGCAGATGAACCATTGTGTCCTGATCCCAGGAACACTACACTAACACACCAGGACATGAGTTTGGATCTACCAGAGGAGCTGGGAATTTAATACTGATGATAATATTGTAGGGAATAAAAGCAGGTATCGGTGTGGTGACAGGGATTGTCAGGAAAATACACAAGTCCTTCATGTGCGCTGTGAGTGCAGAGTCTGAATGACACAGGTCTTCACCCTCCCGGATCAGCATCTCTCACTGTTGTAGAGGCAGAAGAGGGGAGTGGTCGTGATCGGGGACTGAATTGTCAGGGGAACAGACAGGAAGATCTATTGATGTGAACGGGACACCCGAATGGTTTGTTGCCTCCTGGGTGCCAGGGTCAGGAATGCCTCGAATTGTGTCTGCAGCATTTTAGAAAGAAAGGGAAAAGAGCCAGATATTTTGGTAAATTTTGTGACAATGACATTGGAAGTAAAAGCAAAGAGGTCCTGAAAATAGAATTTGGAGAGCTTGGTAGAAAGTTCAGAAGCCGTATCTCCAGGGTTGTAATTTCTGGATTGCTGCCTGTGCCACGTGCTGGTGAGGGTAGAAACAGGATAATTTGGCAGATAAACATGGCTGAGAAGATGGTGCAGGGGACAGGGATTCAGGTTCTCGGATCAATGAGATCTCTTCCGGAGGAGGAATGACCTGCTCGAAAGCGATGGGTTGCACCTGGACCCGAGGGAGAACAATATTCTCACAGAGAGGTTTGATAGAGCTGTTGGGGAGGGTTTAAACTAATTTGGTGGGGTGAGGGGTTGGAAGTGGAGTGAAGCGATAGAACTGATGGTAAAATGCAAAGATAGCGTGCAGTCAGACTATCAGATATGGCGGACAGATGAGAGGAGAAAATTGCAGCCAGCAAGGTGAGTATCAGTGCATTAGAGACGCAGAATTAAAAAGGGTAGCAGATACAGTACACAAAGTCTTATATCTCAATGCATGGAGTATGAGAAGTAAGGTGGATGATTTTGTTGCACTATTACAGATTGTCAGGTATGATGTTGTGGCCATCACGGAATCGTGGCTGAAGTATGTTTGGTGTTGAGATCTGAATGTCCAAGGTTACACAATGTATCGGTGGTATAGAAAGGTCGGGTGAGGGGGTGGCGTGGCTCTGCTGGAAAATCAGCAGCAAGATGTGACATAGGATTGGAAGACGCTGAATCTTGTGGATTGAGGTAAGGAACTGCAAAAGTAAAAATGACACTGACAGCAGTCATATACAGGCCTCCCAACAGTCAGTGGGTTGAGGCTCACAGATTACAACTGGAAATAGAAAAGGCTGATGAAACGGACAATGTTATGATAATCATGTGAGATTTCAACATGCAGGTCAATTGGGAAAATCAGGTTGGTAAATGATCTCAAGAGAGTGAGTTTGTTGAATGCAATGCGATGGCTTTCTAGAGCAGTTTGTCGTTGAGCCGACTCGGGGAACAGCTCTACCTGATTGGGTGTTATGTATTGAACCATAGGTGAGTAGTTAAAAGAAACCTTAGGAAGCAGTGCTCACAACATGACTGAGTTCAACTTGAGATCTGATAAGGAGAAAGTGTTGTCTGACATTGTACTATTTCAGAGAAGTAAACGAAATTACAGTGGTCTGACAGAGGAGTTGGCGAAAGCAAATTGGAAGGAGATGCTGGCAGGGATGAGAGCAGAGCAGAAATGGTGTCAGTTTCTGGGAAAATGAGAAAGGTGAAGGATAGATGTACTCCAAAAATAAATAAATACTAAAATGGCAAAATAGTAAAACCGTGGCTGACAAGGGAAGACAAGTTATTGTAAAGGCAAAAGAGAGGGCATACAACTAAACAAAAATTAGTAGGAAGACAAAGGATTGGGAAGCTTTTAAATATCTACAGAGAGGAACTAAAAGGATGATTGGGTGGGAAAAATAAACAAGAAATTGATTTGAAATGAATTGACTTTATTACTTACATCCTTCATATACATGAGGATTAAAAATCTTTACGTTATGTCTCCGTCTGAATGTGCAATGTACAATTTATAGTAATTTATGATGAATTATATGTATAACATGCTAGTCAATACAACATAGAAATTCAGTTGGGTCCACATGAGTTAATCAGTCTGCTGGCCTGGTTGAAGAAGCTGTCCCGGAGCCTGTTGCTCCTGGCTTTTCTGCTGCGGTACCGTATCCCGGATGGTAGCAACTGGTACAGATTGTGGTTGGGGTGACTCTGGTCTCCAATGATCCTTCAGGCCCCTTTTACACACCTGTCTTTGTAAAGCAAGTTAGCAAACAACATCAAATTGTTTTTCAAATATTGTAAAAAAATAAAACAGAGATGAGAGTGGATATAGGGCCGCTAGAAAATGAGGCCGGATAAATAATAACGCAGGATAAAGAGATGGCAGATAAACCAAATATTTTGCATCAGTCGTCACCGTGGAAGACACTAGCACTGTGCCCGGTGTTGAAGAGTGCGAGGGGAGAGAAGTGAGTGCAGTTACTGTTACAAGGGAGAAGGTGCTCAAAAAGCTGAAAGACCTAAAGGTACATAAGTCACCAGGACCAGATGAACTGCACCTTAGTGTTCTGAAAGAGGTCGCAGTAGAAATTATGGAGGCATTTGAAATGATCTTTCAAAAATCACTGGACCCTGGCATGGTGCCAGAGGACTGGAAAATGGCAAATGTCACTTAGCTCTTTAAGTAAGGAGGAAGGCAGCAGAAAGGAAATTATAGACCAGTTAGCCTCACCTCTGTGGTTGGGAAGAAATTGGAGTCAATTATTAAGTATGAGGCCATGGAATACTTGGTGACACTGGACAAAATAGGACAAGTCAGCATGGCTTCGTTAAGGGAATATCCTGCCTGACAAACCTGTTGGGATTCCTTGATGAGATTACAAGCAGGATCGATAAAGGGGATGCAGTGGATGTTGTATATTTGGAATCTCGGAAGGCCTTTGACAAGGTGCCACACATGAAGGTGGTAACCAGGTTAAGAGGCCATGGTATTACAGAAAAGTTACAGGCATGGTTAGAACATTGGCTGATTGGTAGGAAACAGCGAATGAGAGTAAAGGGATCCTTTTCTGGTTGGCTGCCAGTGACTCGTGTTCCACAGGGTTCAGTGCTAGGACACCTTCATTTTATGCTGGAAATCAAGATTTAGCTGATGGAATAGACCATAAGATATAGGTGCAGCAGTAGGCCATTCGGCCCATCGAGTCTTCTCCACCATTCAGTCATGGGCAGATCCAATTCTTCAGTCATCGCCACTCCCCTGCTTTCACCCCAGACCCTTTGATGCCCTGGCTAATCAATAACCTGATCAAGGATGGGGGAACAGCAGGGCACATTAGCTAACGGTTTAAAAAGTTCGTGTGTTTGGCGAAATAAGGGGGTGAGTAGACCTAACTTTCTTTGTTTCATTCCTGTAGAATTAGGTAGCATATCTGCAGGGTTAGTGCTTTGTTCAGGGTGTCAGATGTGGGAATCCTGGGAGACCTCCAACCTCCCTGATAGCCACATCTGCACCAGGTGAACCGAGATTCAGCTCCTCGGAGACGTGTTAGGGATCTGGAGCTGCAGCTTGATGACCGACTGCTTATTAGAGAAAATGAAGAGGTGATAGACAGGAGCTACAGGGGTCTAGGCTACAGGGGTCATCCCTAGGCTACAGGGGTCAGAATGCTGTGTGACTGTCAGGAGAGGCAGGAAAATGCCCGGATAGGTGAGAGCACCCCTGTGGCTGCCCCCCTCAGCAACAAATATATCGTTTCGGATGCTGTTGAGGGGGTTGACCTGACATGGGACGGCCACGGTGACCGGGTCTCTGGCACTGAGCCTGGCGCTGTTGTGCAGGAGGGAAGGAGGGAGAAGAGGAATGCGGTAGTCAGAGAGGATTCCATAGTCAGGGGAACAGACAGGAGATTCTGTGAGCCTGATAGAGATTCCCGCATGGTGTGCTGCCTCCCAGCTGCCAGGGTACGGGTTACACCTGAACCCGAAGGGAATCAATATCATAGCGGGAATGTTTAATAGAGCTGTTAGGGAGGATTTAAACTAATTTGGCAGGGGGATGGGAAACCGGAATGATAGAGCGGAGGAGGGGGAAAACAGAAATAAATCTAAGATAGTGAGCAGTAAAGATGTCAGGAAGGACAGGCAGGTGATGGGGCAAATTTGTAGCCAATGGGATGAGTTGCAGTGCCATCAATGCAAAATGTACCAAATACTGGACTTAAGATGTTATGCCTAAATACACACAGCATAAGGAATAAGGCGGATGATCTTGTCGTACAGCTACAGATTGGCAGGTATAATTTTGTGGCCATCACTGAGACGTGGCTAAAGGATGCATGTCTCCGAGAACTGAACGTCCAAGGATACACGGTGTATCGGAAGGATAGGCAGGTAGGCAGACGGGGTGGCGTGGCTTTATTGGTAAGAAATGATATTAAATCATTAGAAAGAGGTGACATAGGATCGGAAGTGCAGAAACTTTTTGGGTTGAGCTAAGAAATCGCAGGGGTAAATGGACCCTGATGGCAGTTATCTACAGGTCTCCTAACAGCTGCAGTGAGGTGGACTACAAACTACAACAGGAAATAGAAAAGGCTTGGCAGAAGGGCAGTGTTATGATAATTGCGGGGGATTTTAACATGCGAGTAGATTGGGAAAATCAGGTCGACCCTCGATCTCAAGAGAGAGAATTTGTAGAATATCTACGAGATGGCTTTTCAGAACAGCTTGTTGTTGAGCCCACTAGGGGATCAGAGGTACTGGATTGGATATTGTGTAATGACCCAGAGGTGATTAGAGAGATTGAGGTGAAGGAACAGTTAGGAGGCAGTGATTGTAACATGATTGAGTTCACTGTGAAATTTGAGAAAGAGAAGCCGAAATCCGATGTGTCGGTATTTCAGTGGAGGAAAGGAAATTACAGTGGCACGAGAGAGGAACAGGCCACATTTGACTGCAAAGGGACACTAGCGGGAGGACGGCAGAGCAGCAGTGGCTGGAGTTTATGCGAGAAGTAAGGAAGGTGCAAGACAGATATATTCCAAAAAAGGAGAAGTTTTCGAATGGAAAAACGATGCGACCGTGGCTTAGAAGAGAAGTGAAAGCCAAAGTAAAAGCAAAGGAGAGGGCATTCAAGGAAACAAAAATTAGTGGGAAGACAGAGGATTGGGAAGTTTTTAAAAGCTTACAAAAGGAAACAAAGAAGGCCATTAAGAGGGAATAGATGAACTATGAAAGGAAGCTAGCAAATAATATCAAAGAAGATACTAAAGACTAAAGATTCAAGTATATAAAGATTAAAAAACAGGTGAAAGTGGATTTAGGACCGAAAGAAAATGATGCTGGAGAAATTGTAATGGGAGCTAAGGAGATGGCTGAGGAACTGAACGAGTATTTGCATCAGTCCTCACTGAGGAAGATATCAGCAGTATACAGGACACTCACGGGTGTCAGGGAAGAGAAGTGTGCGCAGTCACAATTACGACAGAGTAAGTACTCAGGAAGCTGAATAGTCTAAGGGTAGATAAATCTCCAGGACCAGATAGAATGCACCCTTGTGTTTTGAAGGAAGTAGCTGTGGAGATCGCGGAGGCATTAGCAATGATCTTTCAAAAGTCAATAGATTCCGGCATGGTTCCGGAGGAGTGGAAGATTGCAAATGCCACTCTGGTATTTAAGAAGGAGGCAAGGAAGCAAAAAGTGAATTATAGACCTGTTAGCTTGAAAAATGGTTGGGAAGTTTCCGGAGTCAATTGACAAGGATGAGGTTACGGAGTACCTGGAGACATATGACAAGATAGGCCAAACTCAGCATGGTTTCCTTAAAGGAAAATCCTGCCTGACAAACCCATTGAAATTTCTTGAGGAGATTACAAGTAGGCTAGACAGGGGAGATGCAGTGGATGTTGTGTATTTGGATTTTCAGAAGGCCTTTGACAAGGTGCCGCACATGAGGCCGCCAAACAAAATAAAAGCCCATGGAATTACGGGAAATTTACATATGTGGATAGAGCGTTGGTTGATTGGCACGAAACAGAGAGTGGGAATAAAGGGATCCCATTCTGGATGGCTGCCAGTTACCAGTGGTGTTCCACAGGGGTCCATGTTGGGGCCACTTTTTTACGTTGTATATCAACGATTTGGATTATGGAATAGATGGCTTTGTGGCTAAGTTTGCTGATGATACAAAGATAAGTGGAGGGGATGGTAGTGCTGAGGAAACAGAGAGTCCGCAGAGAGACTTGGATAGATTGGGAGAATGGTCAAAGAAGTGGCAAATGAAATACAATGTTGAAAATTGTATGGTCAATCACGTTGGTAGAAGAAATAAATGGGCTGACTATTATTTAAATGGTGAGAGATTTCAATGTTCTGAGATGCAATGGGACTTGGGAGTTCTCATGCAGGATACCCTTAAGGTTAACCTCCAGGTTGAGTCGGTGGTGAAGAAGGCGAATGCAATGTTGGCATTCATTACTAGAGGACTAGAGTACAGGAGCAGGGATGTGATGTTGAAGCTCTATAAGGCACTGGTAAGACCTCACTTGGAATACTGTGTGAACTTTTGGGCTCCTTATTTTAAAAAGGATGATCTGACATTGGAGAGGGTTCAGAGAAGATTCACTAGAATGATTCCGGGAATGAGAGGGTTAAGATATGTGGAACATTTGACCGCTCTTGGACTGTACTCCTTGGAGTTTAGAAGCATGAGGGGGAACCTCACAGAAACATTTCGAATGTTAAAAGGCATGGACAGAGTGGATGTGGCAAAGTTCTTTCCCATGGTGGGGGAGTCTAGTACGAGAGAGCATGACTTAAGGATTGAGGGGCGCCCATTCAGAACGGAGATGCGAAGAAATTTTTTTTAGCCAGAGGGTGGTGAATCTGTGAATTTCTTGCGGCAGTGGAAGTCAAGTCATTGGGTGTATTTAAGACAGAGATTGATATGTATGTGAGTAGCCAGGGCATCAAAGGTCATGGTGAGACGGTGGGGGAGTGGGACTAAATGGGAGAATGGATCAGCTCATGATAAAATGGTGGAGCAGATTCAAAGGAACGAATGGCCGGCTTCTGCTACTTTGTCTTATTGTCTTATTTGAAAGAACCAGTATACGGAATAAGGATCTTGTAGCACAGGTAGAGTTTGGCAGGTACAAACTTCGGCAGGTGTGACTTTGGTCGAAGGAATAAAGGCATAGACAATTTTGTAATCAGGGCGAAAATTCAAAAATCAGAGGTGCAAAGGGACTTGGGTGTCGTTGTGCAGGATTCCCTGAAAGTTAACTTTCAGTTTGTGTCAGTGGTAAGATTGGCAAACTCAATGTTTGCTTTCACTTCGAGAGGATTAGAGTACAAGAGCAAGGATGTAATTCCGAGGTTTTATAAGGCATTGGTCAGACCACACTTGGAGTATTGTGAGCAGTTTTGGGTCCCTTCTATTGGAAAACATGTACTGGCATTGGAGGGGGTCCAGAAGATTCACAAGAATGATTCCGGGAATGAAAGTGTTAACATATGAGTAGTGTTTGATGGTTCTGGGCCTGTACTCACCGGAGTTTAGAAGAATGGCTGATTTATTATCCCTCTCAACTCTATTCGCCTGCCTCCTCCCCATAACTTTTGAGACTCTGACTGATCAAGAAGTTTACTTATTAACTTCCGCTTTAAAAATCAAACAAGAGAAAATCTGTGGATGGTGGTAATCAAAGCTACACAGGTCCTGATGAAGGTTCTCGCCAGATATCTCTGACACCTGTCTGGAGAGAGTTGATGTTGGGAGGATGTGGGTGGGTCGAGAACGGTAAGCACAGCCTCCGACTATAGGGATGTCCATTTAGGACAGAGATGAGGAGGAATTCCTTTATCCACAGGATAGTGAATCTGCCACAGGCAGCTGTGGAGGCCAAATAATTGAGTATATTTAAAGCAGAGTAACACACACAAATTGTTGGGGGAACAGCAGGCCGGGAAGTTTCTATGGAAACGAGTCAACAGTCGACGGTTCAGACTTAAACACTTCATCAAGACCTGTGTTGCTTAAGGGTTCCTGCAAATTCATCCCCTGTCCTAATGAGGGGCTGCGAGGGATGGGGTTGTGGGAAAGGGGACAAAGTCATCCTCATCTGCCATCATTGCCACCTGTAGCTTCTCATTACGTCTTCACACACAGTTCACCCAGGGGCTTTCCACCCCTCCCCCTCCTGGTTCAATCTGCCATTCATCTCTCCCCTACTGGTTCCCATTATCACCTCCTTTACTGTCTCAAACCATCACACTGCCCCACTTCACACTCACAAATTAATGTGAACATTGTATGACGGGCCTGTTCCTGTGCTGTACTGCTCTATGTTCTCTGTTCCCAGTTTCGAAGACTGAGAGGAGATCTCATGGAATCACAAAATTCTTTCAGGGGTCAACAGGCAGGAGTGAGGGAGGATGTTTCCCCTGTCTGAGGAGTCAAGGGCCAGGGGTCTCTCTGCACTCTGTCCAGCGGAAAACCTTTGGGGAGACAGTTGTCCACCCGCTTTTGTCGGGTCAAATCAAAGGCCCCAGAGGCCTTTCCCCCGATCCCCGGGGCCGCGCTGCCCGAGTCTCCCCCCCCCCCCCCCGATCTCCAGGGCCGCGCTGCCCGAGTCTCCCCCCCCCCGATCCCCGGGGACTCTCTAATTCTCTGCTTCTCCCCCCAGTCTCTGTCACCTTGGATGTGGAAACGGCAGGTCCGGATCAAGAGGTGTCTGAGGATCGGAAGAGTCTGAGATGGAACCCGAACAGGAGGTATCTCCCTGACACCAGGAAGAGATTCACACACTGCCGTTGTGTGCTGGGATCGGAGGGATTCACATCGGGGAGACATTACTGGGAGGTGGAAGTGACGGGGATTCGGGGCTGGAGTCTGGGAGTCGCCGCAGAGTCTGTGGAGAGGAAGGAACCGGTCAGTCTGAGACCGGAGACTGGATTCTGGTTCATCAGGCGGGAGTCTTGTGACATGATACGTCGGGATGGTACCGTGTCCCGTGGTCTCATCTCCTCTGAGTCCCGTCTCGTTGCCGGTCCCATCCCCGGGAGGGTGGGAGTTTATCTCAGTTACGAGTCCGGGACAATTTCATTTTACAACGCGGAGACCAAGTCCCATCTCCACACCTTCACTGGGAATAAATTCACGGGGAAACTTTATCCTTTCTTCACGTCCGGGGATGTCAACCAGTGGCTGAGAATCTGCTCCGGTTCCGCTGCGGGTCTGTAAATGGGTCGGGTCCCGGGACCGGCGTCAGGAGTAAAGTCCCTGTAAATATAAATGTGCGGAGAGTGCAGCTAAATACGCGGCTAAGGAGATGGTGCAGGAGGGAGGGCTTCATGTTTCTGGACAATTGGGCTTTGTTCCCGGGAAGGTGGGTCCTGTTCCGACGGGACGGTTTGCCCCTGAACTGGAGGGGGACCAACATCCTTGCGGGTAGATTTGCCAGTGCTGCTCCGGGGGATTCAATCTAGATTTGCAGAGGGAGGGGTACCAGAGTGTTAGAGCAGATAGTGAGGTGGAGGAGGATAAGGAACATGAGAGGACTGCATGTATAGACGGAAATGAAAAAGAAGCTTTATGCATGATATAAATATTCTCAGGTGCATGATATTGGGGCATGGGTTGACACGTGGGATTACGACATTGCTGCTATCAGTGAGACTTGGTGGCAGGAGGGGCAGAACTGGCAGCTTAATGTTCCGGTAAAATTGGAGAAGGGCCCATTTTGTGGAAATGAAAAAGTAACAAGGAAGAGTGGATTGGGAAACGTTTTTTTTCTGGCAAAGATGTGTTCAGTAAGTTCAAAGGCGAAATTCTGAGGGTGCAGAGTTTGCACGTTCCTGCCAGGATTAAAGGCAAAATTAACAGGCATAGGGAACCCTTGGTTTTCAAGGGGTATTGGCGATCTGGTTAAGAAAAAGGGAGAAGTGTATAGCAGGTATAGGCAACAAAGAATAAATGAGGTACTTGAAGAGTATAGAAAATGTAAGAAAATACTATAAAGGATTTTTACAATTATATTGAGAGTAAGTGGATAGTTAGGGACAGAATTGTTCCCTAGAAGATCAGAGTGTGGAGCCTCACGAGATGGGGGAGATCTTAAACAGTTTTTTTGCATCGGCATTTACTCAGGAAACTGGCATAGTGTATATGGAATGAAGGGAAACAAGCAGTAGTGTCATGGAACATTTGTAGATTAAAGAGGAGGAGGTGCTTGTTGCCTTACAGCGAATAAAGGTAGATAAATCCCCCGGGCCTGACTTGTTATTTTTTCGGACCTTGAGAGAGACGAGTGTACAAAAAGGCAGGGGACCTGACACAAATATTTAAAATGTCCTCAGCCAAGGGTGCAGTGCCGGAGGATTGGAGGGTAATTCAAGTTATTCCATTGTTTAAAAAAAGCTCCAATAGTAAACCAGGTAACTACAGGCCAGTGAGCCTGACATCAGTAGTAGGTAAATTATTGGAAGGTGTTCTGAGAGATCGGATATACAAGTATTTGGACAGCCAAGGGCTGATTAAGGATAGTCAGTATGGCTTTCTGCTTGGTAGATCGTGTTTAATGAATGTTGCAGAGTTTATCGAGGAGGTGACCAAGAAAGTAGGTGAAGGAAAGGCTTTGGATTTTGTCTGCATGAACTTTAGTAAGGCCTTTGACAAGGTCCCACATGGGAGGTTAGTTCAGAAGGTTCAGACACTAGGTATCCATAGAGAGGTTGGAAACTGGATTCGAAATTGGCTGTGTGGGAGAAGACAGACAGTGGTAGTGGATGATTGCTTCTCAGACTGGAGGCCTGTGAATAGTGGTGTGTCTCAGGGATCTGTGCTGGGACTATTGTTGTTTGTTGTCGATATCAATGATATAGATGTGGTCAATTGGATCAGCAATTTTGCCGATGACAACAAGATTGGAGATTTAAGAATAAATTGGATAGATACATGGATGGGAGAGGTTTGGAGGGTTACGGACTGGGTGCAGGTCAATGGGACGAGCGGAATAAAGTTTCCGCACAGACTAGAAGCGCCAAATGGCCTGTTTTCTGTGCTGTAGTGTTCTATGGTTCTATGGAGTGAAATAAACACGAGATAAGAATTATCGATCGATTAATTTTAACTCGTTCACCGCATCCGTCAACCGAACAGATACACCGGGGATTTAGCAGCAGCTGCGGGCGGCGGGTCTTGAGCTCCCCCGGGTCCTAAAGTCCACTCGGAATGAGACAGGTTAAATGGGACAAGTGGGGTCGATGCTGACTGGAAAAGACAGTGAAGATTGTTCATTAAGTTCATCTGCCATTTCTTTGTCCCCCATTACCACTTCACCAGCATCATTTTCCTGTGGTCCAGTATCAACTCTCATCTCCCTTTCACTCTTCAGGTAACAGAAAACTAAACTTTTAGTATCCTGATTTATATTATTTGCCAGTTTGCCCTCATATTTTGTCTTGTCCATTCTTATGGCTTTTTTCGTTGCCTTTTGTTGGATTTTAAGGGCATCCCAATAATCCATCATCCCACTCAACTTTGCTGCCTTATATGCCATTTCCTTAGGTTTAACACAATTATTACATGCCTTTTCCAGCTCAAACTGTGAATTAAATTAAAGTCAGTCCCACAATTTAATAAAGTTTTTATCTGAAAACTATCTACCCTCGCAAAGATTGTATTGAAGACTGCATTTGTTTTTTCTTCAGCCTTGTACGCTTCACATTGAAATAGTATGTGTTCCGACAGTTTCATAATGACAAAATGTACACGACACAGAATGAAGTTTTCCAATTAGATACAAGGCATAAATTAAGCATTGTGTGGGCTTTTCAACGTCATTCCCTTTCCTTCCCTTGTTTTAAGCCCTTCTTCTATAAACCCAACAGGTTTATGTATTCTGTAAAGGTGTCTGTCCTTATGTCCATTATCATAAGTCTTGCCATAAGCCCCTATTTCTTAACACTACAACTCTTTAGCTTCTAATTTGCTAAGTGGAAGGTCTATATCCACAGCTTAACATTTAACAGCTTTTGGTGCAAAACAGTCAACCCCATCATTTCCCTCAACAGTGTGTTGTGCAGGGCCCATAATGTGCAGACATATAAATCAAACTTTATATATGAAATACCGTTTGACAAGTTTCCAACAGTCAATCTGACCTACTGCCAGAATGACCTGTTTAAGACACATCAAAACCGAAATGCATTCTGAGCAAATTATAGGGACCAATTTCCTCCACCCACTGTAAGCCTAAACTGTTGCCAAAGAATTCTGCTTTCTATGCTGATAAATGACTATAAGTCATTTCTTTATCATTACCTGCAATTCAGGCATACAAAAACAGCCACACCAACATCCCCAGTTAAATTATCTTTTGATTCATCAATAAAAAGGATTACTGTATGATAATAACTTTCATTAATATACTGATGAACCAACAGACTCTCAGGCAGAACCGAATCCGATTGTGTAACATAAAGTCAACTGAAGTCATTGGAAAAAACAAGGTGTGGTTACAGTGAAAGCTACAGTGGGACATATTGTATCATCAAATACACCCGTATTCCCAGCGTGGTAAGAAACCAGCCACCCAAAACAAAATGCACTCTTCTTGTGATGTCCCCAACCATCCTCTAGCACACCTTTAACAGGATGATCATTTCCTTGCCCCGCAAATTAATCCAGTATGTTGACAGCAACTTGAACCTCTGTTACATTGAGGGCAATTGTCCCATTGCAATCAGTAAAGCCAAAACAGGAGGCAACATTACTGCACCAGAACATAATCTGAAAGTCTGTAATTGTATCACATACAAACATTTTTAATTTGAAGATGAGGCTGATCCATAAGCCACACAGACATAATCAAGAACAGATCAAATTAAACAAATCTAATTGGTCAGCAAAGATTTTCATGTTGCACCCAAGAATACCCACATAGATGTCTAAGGAGATTTAAAGCTCCTTTACATTTATCAATTATTTTACTGATAGGTGCTTCCATGTCAGCTTATTATCCATCCACATACTGAGAAATCTTACCACTGACACTTCCTCAAGACATTAATCATGTAATTTATAATCAAGTGCATGTCTATTAATGCTGTCTGTAAACCACGTAATGTGTTTTAACGACTGAAAGCTTAAAATCCTCATCAATCTGCCCACTGTTTGACCAATTAATTGTAAATTGCAATTAATACCTCTAATCTATAAAGCTACGTCATCTGTATATTGTGATTTACCCAGGGTATCCCATTTTCCCATCTGCGAAAATATCAATAATCATAATATTAAATAATGAAGGGCTACAAATACTACCTTGTGGGATCCCATTCTCTATCTCATAGAAACACAAACATAACATGCCGACCGGTACTTGGACAGTCCATCCAAAAAAAACTCAAAAAAATTATACAATGTCCCCCTCACTCCTAATTTAATCAAAAGTCCTTCCTTCGATATCATTTCCCTTTTCAGGATCAAGAAATACTGCTAGTACAACATCTTTATTTAATTGTTCTAACCGAATATAATCTTCCAAACCTAAAACTGAATCTAATGTCATTTCACCCTTCCAAAATCCACTCTAATAAAATACTTTATCACCACTCTTTCCAAAATATAACTCAAGCGCTTGATTACCATACATTCCATATGTTTACATAAATAAGACATTCACGATATCGACGCTTAACTAGAAGGATCAAATGGGGATCTGCCAGGTTTTAGAATAGGCACTACTATTTCCATTTTCCATGAGGAAAGTAGATGCACAATTCAAACATTCAATATTTTCACAAAAGAGAATTCTACACAATTACAATTTCAAATATCACTCTTTCCTGGGGACACCTGACCAGCATTATTAATAGACTTCTTAAATTCATACAAAGAAATCTCTCCATATGTGATACTATCATTGCCACAGCTGACTTCCAGCACATCAGGGCATTCACTGAAAAACATATCCCTACATTGTTTAACTTCTTCACTTAAATTATCCTGATTATGAATCTCAGCAAATGACCCAGCCAGTAACACAACCTTCCCTGTTTCAGTAGCAATCATTTTGCCCTCATTAAACAACACTGGAAATATTATGATCCCCACAAATCCCCCCATTTTCTAAATCATAACTCAAACAATTCCAAGTTTGATATCCCTTCCAATATTATCTCCATATAACCTCCAGTAAATAACCTCACCACGGCCTTTGACCTTTCATTGTTAATAATGTAACTCGGAGACTGATGCACCATCACATAAAAACTCACATTTCTCCCAATTTTCTTCCTGTCCCGTTAGAAATCCAAATCCAAACTCATAAAGACAGGAAGACTGACTGACGTTCACATAAACTAATTACCCTTTGAGTTCCCATTTGAGCGACAGGCAGTATAGCCAATGACAGCAGAGGTCAGTGTTAAGCCTGAGCTACGATAGGCTGGATGAAATCAGTCCATGACCAGCCCCTCCTCTTCCGCTCCATCGCCATGGCGGAGTTCAGCTTATCGCTTCTGTCTGTGTCGCCGGCCTCGTCGCCCACAAGGACGAGTGTGATTCCCCTTCGCGCCTCGGTGGGTCTGTTTCGGTGACGTCTGTGGTGGCTGACGAAACATGCTTTGACCGGGAGAGAGCGAGGAATATGACTACAACTCCCAGAAGGCCCCACTGATGAAATTGTGGTGTTGTTTAGGGGTAAGGTATAAAAGCAAAATGGAGGAAAATGTAATGCATTGCGGTTTCTGTACTGTGTCGTGCCTTCAATAAAAAATTAAATTAAAAGAGAGATTCCAGCGAGAAATAGATAGAACATAGGCACAGTACAGGCCCTTCGGCCCACAATACTTAAATTCCTCCATAAACCTGTTAAATAGTCTCTTAAACTTCACTAGTGTATCTGCCTCCACCACTGACTCGAGCAGTGCATTCCACGCACCAACCACTCTCTGAGTACAAAATCTTCCTCTAATATCCCCGTTGAACTTCTCTCCCCTTACCTTAAAGCCATGTCTTCTTATATTGAGCAGTGGTGCCCGCGGCAAGAGGCGCTGGCTGTCCACTCTATCTATTCCCCTTAATATCAACTATACCTCTATCATTTCACCTCTCATCATCCTCCTTTCCAGAGAGTAAAGCCCTAGCTCCCTTAATCTCTGATCATAATCCATACACTCTAAACCAGGCAGCATTCTGTTGAATCTCCTCTGTACCCTTTCCAATGCTTCCACATCCTTCTTATAGTGAGATGACCAGAATTGGACATAGTACCAATTGTGGCCCAACCAGAGTTTTATAGAGCTGCATCATTACATCGCGACTCTTAAACTCTATCCCTCGACTTATGAAAGCTAACACCCCATAAGCTTTCTTAACTACTCTGTTTACCAGTGAGGTAACTTTCAGGGATCTGTGGACGTGTAGCACACGATCCCTCTGCTCCTCCACACTTCCAAGTATCCTGCCATTTACTTTGTACTCTGCCTTGGAGTTTGTCCTTCTAAAGTGTACCACCTCACACTTCTCCAGGTTGAACTCTATCTGCCACTTCTCAACCCACTCCTGCATCCTATCAATCTCTCTCTGCAATCTTTGACAATCCTCTGCACTATCCACAACACCACCAACCTTTGTGTCTTCTGCAAACTTGCCAACCCATCCTTCTACCCCCACATCCAGGTCGTTAATAAAATTCACGAAAAGTAGGGATCCCAGAATTGATCCTTGTGGGACAGCACTAATCACAACCCTCCAATCCGAATGTACTCCCTCCACCACAACTCTCTGCTTTCTGCAGGCAAGCCAATTCTGAATCCACCTGGTCAAACATCCCTGGATCCCATGCCTTCTGACTTTCTGAATTAGCCTACCGTGTGGAATCTTATCAAATGCATTTCTAAATTACATGTAGATCACATCCACTGCTCTACCCTCATGTATATCCCTGATCACCTCTTAAAAGAACTCCATCAGGCTTGTTAGATACGATCTGCCCTTCAGAAAGCCATGCTGACTGTCACTGATCAGACCATGATTCTCCAAATGCCAATAGATCCTATCTTTGTGAATCTTTTCCAACAGCTTTCCCACCACAGATGTAAGGTTCAATGGTCTATCATTATCCGGACTATCCCTACTACCCTTTTTGAACAAGGGGACAACATTCGCCTCCCTCCAATCCTCCGGTACCATTCCCGTGGACAATGAGGACATAATGATCCTAGCTAGAGGCTCAGTAATCTATTTCCTCGCCTCGGATGCAGAACTGGGAAGTCGCAGATGGAGTTCAACACAGATGAAGAGGTTCATTTCTGCAGTTCAAATGTGAACACAATATAATATTAATGGTAAGACTCTTGGTAGTGTGGAGGGTCGGAGAGATCTTGGGGTCCATGTCCATACGACACTCAAAGCTGCTGTGGAAGTTGGTAGTGTTGTTAGGAAGGCGTCTGGTGTGATGGCCTTCATCAACCGTGGGATTGAGTTCAAGAGCTGTGAGGTGATGTTGAAGCTATATTTCTCCTAACCTGTACATAAGTAGTTGTACCCCAACACGGCAGGGCTGTGGGGTTAGTTGGACCCCACTTGGGAGTCCTGTGTTCAGTTCTCGTGGCCTCACTGCACGAAGGATGTGGATACTATAGAGAGTGTAGAGTAGATTTACAAGGATGTTGCTCTTGGATTGGAGACCATGCCTTATGAGAATAGATTGAGTAAACGGCCTTTCCGTCTTGGAGCGTCGGAGGATGAGAGGTGACCTGACAGAGGTGTATAAGATGATGAGAGGCTTTGACCATGTGGATAGCCAGAGGCATTTTCCCAGGCTTGAAGTGACTAACCCGAGGGGACGTAGTTTTAAGCTGCTTGGAAGTCGGTACTGAGGGAATGTCAGGGTAAGTTTCTTACACAGAGAGTGGTGGGTGCATGGAATGGGCTGCTGGCAACGATGGTGGAGGTGGATACAGTAGGATATTTTAAGGAATTCTTAGATAGGTTCATGGAGCTTAGAAACATAGAGGGATATACGATCAGGAAATCCTAGGCAGTCTCTAGAGTAGGTTACATGGTCGGTACAACATTGTGGGCTGAAGAGCCTGTAATGTGCTGTAGATTTCTGTGTTCTGTGTCGAAGACAGGCAGAGGGATTAGTTTAAATGGACTGGAGGACAGCATGGAAAGGTTGGGACGAAGGGCCTGTGTTAGTGCCGGAAGGGAGGGGTTCTGTCCCAACCATCGATTCTATTCCCCTCAACAGATGCTGCCTGACTTGACAACGTTCTTGAAAAGTTGCATTCAGTTCCGCTTAGCATTCTGTACAAAGGATGTTTTGTGCTGGAAGAGTGCAGAGGAGATTCATCATGATTGAGGGGGCTTCTGTTCATAAGTCCTTAAGACATAGGAACAGAATTAGACCATTCAGTCCATTGAGTCAGCCACCTTTCCATCAAGGCTGATCCCAGATCGCACTCAATTCCAGATATCTGACCTCCGGCCATATCCTTTGATGCCCTGACCGATCAGGAAACGATCAACTTCCGCCTTGAATATACCCACACACTCGGCCTCCACCGCAGTCTGTGGCAGAGCATTCCACAGATCCAGTACACCTTGGCTAATAAAAAAATAAGCTGCTTACCTCTGTTTGAAAAGGTGGCCCCTCGACTTTGTGGCTGTGCCCCACCACAGGAAATACCTTCTCCACATCCACCTTATCCAGTCCTTTCAACATTCGGTAGGTTTCAATGAGATGCCCCCGCATTTTCCTGAGTTCCAGTGAGCACAGGGTCTAAGCTGCCAAGTGCTCCTCATATTTTAACCCCTTCCTTCCCAAAATCATCCCAGTGAACGTCCTCTGGACTCTCTCCAAAGACAACACATCCTGCCTGACTGAGATGTGGGACCCAACACTGTTGACAATACTCCAAGTGCGGCCTGACTAGTGTCTTATAAAGCCTCAGCATTATCTCGTTGCTGTTATATTCATGGGGTGAGATTGGACTGTGTTGACCTACAGGGAGATCTTGGAATCCGAGTTCATAACACCCAGATAGTGGTTCCATTGTCAGGCAGTTATGTTGCAGTTGTATAAATCTCTAGTTTAACCACATCTGGAGAATTGCATTCGAAGACAGGAATAATAAGGAGGTTTTGGGTGGTGAGTGGAAGAGGCTTAACAGGATGCTGCCTGGATAAAGTGAGACTGGACAATCTCGGGTAATTTTCTCCGGAGTGGCAGAGGCTGAGGGAGGTCTGACAGACGTTTACAGGAATGTGAGAGACACAGACAGAGTGGACAGCCGGGATTTTTTCTCTAAGGAGGAAATGTCCAATGCCAGTGGGCATGCACTATAGGAGAAAGGGGGAACACATCCTCATTGGTCCTTTCTGCACTATCGCAGTATTTTGTAATTTAGTGTAATTTTGTATTTTTTCCCTGCATAGCTGCTGTTGGAAAAAACAATTAGAAAAAACAATGTTGTTAAAAACTTGACTCAGAATGTTTAAAGAAGATTTGCGTTTCAGGTTTTGTTTTTCATTCCCATAGTGGTGCGTGTCTGGAGTGAATGTCAGGGGTGGTGGGGGAGGCAGATGTGATAGAGGCTATTAGATACCACGTAAATGTGAGGAGAATTGAGGGATGTAGGAAGAAGGGATTGATTTAGTAAGGCATGAGGTGACCAGTTCAATTGGTTCAAAACAACACAGTGAGCAGAAGTGCCTGTTCAAGGACAAGTACAGCAAGCAGAGCAGGTAAACTGGATAAAGTGATCCCACTCAGAGAACAGACTGTGACGTCAGTGGATATATGCCGGCATCACAGTTCTCTCACCAAAGATACTTCACTGCTGGATAAAACGAAGTTTGTGATGTTTATAACCGATGTGGTGAATTGTACTGCTCAGACATCTCATCCTACTGAGGAAATTAAAATTATTGTGAAAGCTGCAGAAAGGTATTTTGGTGTAACTGGTGTTTTGTGGGAAGCTTTAAATGAAGTTTTGTTGGGTGGGGTACCTGTATCCCAGTCTACTTGTGAATATACATAATAGTATTAAAATATATCAATGAAATGCAAGAAATCTGATTTATAATGGTCAAGATTTTAAGAAGTTTATTTCTGATTTGTCAGACTCTTCCGATGATATACCTGTTCAGGAAACCTGCACATTTTAAGTTTTTATTCCTGTGCAGGAATATATTGTCGTTTGGCTTGACAGATTAGTTGGTAGAGGGGAGATTTTGGCAGTTTTATAAGGAAAGCGGCAGGGTATAGGGTTGTGAATGGGAATAAAATGTATGACGCACTTGTAGTAGAAATTCTTGATTCAGCAGGTATGTATATAATTTTCTTGTGTGCGAATATTAACTTTTTGTATCGTATTTGGAGGTTTGGCCATCCACTTTCCTCATGGAAAATGGTTGTTGTAATAGTGTCCATTCTAAAACCTGCAGCTCCCCGTCTGATCCTCCTTGTTATAGGCCAATATCGTGAATGTCTCATTTATGAAAACTTGTGGAATGTGTGGTAATCGAGGGGTTGATTTTATATTTTTGATAGAAGAGTTGATTTCACGTTTTATCAGACGGGAATTCGGAAAACTTTCGAATCAGTTTTGGGTTTGGAAGAGTATATTAGGAAACACAGTTAAATAAAGATCAACAGGTACAGCGTCCGTGGAAACGAGCAGTCAACGTTTCGGGCCGAGGCCCTTCGTCAGGACAGAAGAAGGAGGGGGCAGGTGCACTACAAAGATGGTGGCAGAGGGTGGGGAGGAGAAGGCTGGTAGGCGCCAGGTGAAGAACCAATCAGAGGAAAGATCGAAGGGTGGGGGAGGCGAAGCACGGAGGGGATAGGCAGGAAAGGTGAAGAAGGAATGTAAGGGGAAAGCACTATGGGTAGTAGAAGAAGGCAGAATCATGAGAGAGGTGATAGGCAGCTGAAAGACCAGGCAGAGTGAAAGTGGGATGGGGGAAGGGAGGGGGAGGTAATTACTGGAAGTTGGAGAATTTGGTGTTTACGCCAAGGGGCTGGAGACTAACCAGACGGTAGATAAGGTGTTGCTCCTCCAACCTGGGTTTAGCCTCATCATGGCAGTAAAGGAGGCCATGTATGACATATCCGAATGGGAATGGGAAGCAGAGTTGAAGCGGGATGCAACCTGGAGATCCTGTCTGTTGTGGCGGACGGAGCAGAGGGGCTCGACGAAGCGGTCCCCCAATCTGCGTCGGGTATCGCCGATGTAGAGGAGGCCGCACCGGGAGCACCGGATGCAATAGA
This sequence comes from Hemitrygon akajei, assembly GCF_048418815.1. Lineage (NCBI taxonomy): Eukaryota > Metazoa > Chordata > Chondrichthyes > Myliobatiformes > Dasyatidae > Hemitrygon > Hemitrygon akajei. The sequence goes on from NW_027332038.1 coordinate 257,865, forward strand.
TGCCCCGACAGACTCACAAGTGAAGTGTTACCTCACCTGGAAGGACTGTCTGGGGCCCTGAATGGTGGTAAGAGAGGAGGTGTAGGGACAGGTGTAGCACTTACACTTGCAGGGATAAGTACCAGGTGGGAGATCTGTGGGGAGGGACGTGTGGACCAGGCAGTCGCGGAGGGAACGATCCCTGCGAAAAGCAGAGAGGGGTAGACAGGGAAAGATATGCTTAGTGGTGGGGTCCTGTTGAAGGTGGCGGAGGATAACATGCTGGATCCGGAGGCTGGTGGGGTGGTAGGTGAGGACGAGGGGAACACGGTCCCTGTTGTGGTGACGGGAGGATGGGGTGAGGGCCGGAATGTATCCGGTGCTCCCGGTGTGGCCATCCACAGCGCAATGCCATTAGCCCAGGAGTCAGTGTAGATGTGGATTGGTCCGGTGGTGTTTTGGAGGGGGAGGGCTACTGCTGCCAGCTCGGCAAGTTGACTGGACCCCCCCTCCCTCTCTGTGGTTAAATTTTGCCCGTGGCGGGATGAAGTGTTGCCGCTGTCCACAATGGTTTCCCCCTTTCCAGCAGCTGGAGCCGTCTGTGAACCAGGCGTGCAGTTTGTCGTCGGGATGGAGGGAATCGAGGGGTTGACCCCAACACGCTGGAGGGTTGTACCTTGGGGATGTCCGGGGCAGGGTTCTGGGACTGGGGGAAAGCCATGACTTGTTCATGGAGGCGGCTGACCCCTTCAGGACCGGGTTCAGCCCGCTCCGCAATGTAGCTTCCACTGGACAATGGAGGACGGCCCTCTCTGTGGGAGGAATCAGGGGACTTGACCCATCGCATTATGGGGAGGTGGGGGCGGAGGACGACAGGGTCGGGGCCTGTTTGGTGTTCTGTGTCGATGAACGCCAGGTAACAGGCTAGTAGCTGCCGCTCGAAGGGGCTGTAGCGCGCTGTGCGGCGGGGTTGCCTGGGAGGATGGTGTGCTGGGCACCTGCATCGACAAGTGCCATCCACCTCTGCGTGTTTCCCTTTCCCCAGTGTACTACGACAGGTATATGTGGCCTCAGGTCCCCCGGGCGGGAGAGGGCGAGAGAGCAAATGCACCGGGGGCCCTGGCCTTCATCCTATGGGGGGGGGGGGAGAGGGGGGAGAAGGTCTGCCACCCCTGTGGGGAGGCGCCTTGGTGGCTGAGGTGGGACATTTCCTGTCTCAGGAAATCTCTGAGTTCTGTCCTCAGGCAGTTTCAGGTAAGGGAGGTGCAGAGGGTGGGTTGGTGTGGGCATGGCCTAGCTGGGCGGGGCGGGGCGGTCTGGGTGGTCTTGTTGTAGCTAGATTTGCCCCTGTAATGCAGAGAACGAAGTGAGATTTGGGAGAAAGACGGGGGAAAGGAATGAAGGGGGAGTGGGTGCTGGGAGAGAGATTAAGGAGAGAGGGCAATAGAAGAGAGAAGGAAGTGTGGGGTCCGGGAGAGAGACGGGGAGTGGGTATGAAGAGACGGGGTAGTAAAAGAGAAAAGGGAGTGTAGGGGGAAGGGGAGGGAGGGAGGGAGGGAGGGAGGGAGGGAGAGAGAGAGAGAGAGAGAGAGAGAGAGAGAGAGAGAGAGAGAGAGAGAGAGAGAGAGAGAGAGAGAGAGAGAGAGAGAGAGAGAGAGAGAGAGAGAGAGAGAGAGAGAGAGAGAGAGAGAGAGAGAGAGAGAGAGAAAAAAGAGTGGGGATTGAAAGAGGGAGAAGACCGAGTGGGGAGATGAAGAGAGATAAGGAAGAATAGGGAAAAGGTGAAGAGTAAGGACCGGTGTGGTGTGGAAGAGGAATTCCGGCGGAAGGGGAGTACAACAGTGTCACTTCACTCTTCAGGAAGCGAGAGAGGCAGAGGGAAGGAAACTGAAGGCCAGCTGGTCTGACCTCAGTGTTTGGGAAGATGTTAGATTCGATTATTAAGGATGATGTCTCAGGGAACTTTGGGCAAATGATAAAAAGGGACGGAGTCAGCATAGTTTCCTGACAAATGTGTTGAAATTCATTGAAGAAATAACAAGCGGGATAGACAAAGGACAATCGGTTGATGTTGTATACTTTGAATTTCAGGCCTTTGAAAAGGTGGCAGACATGAGGCTGTTTAACAAGCTACGAGCCCATGATATTACAGAAAGAGTCCAGCACAGATAAAGCAGTGGTTGATTGACAGGAGGCAGAACGTGTGAATAAATGGAGCGTTTTCTGTCTGGCTGCAGATGTCCAATGGCATTCCACAGGGGTCTGTGATGGGACCGATTATTCTCTGCTATATGGCGATGACTTGGATGATGTCTTTGATGGCTTTGTTGCAAAATCTGCAGAGGACATGAACAGAGATGGGGGGAAAGGTAGTTCTGAGGACGTAGAGAGGCCACAGAAGGAGCTGGACAGATTAGGATTGGAAACGGCGGATGGAATACAGAGCATTCATTTCATGAGGACTAAAAGGTAAAAGCAAGGACGAAATGCTGGAACATTAAAAAGCTCTGGTGAGGCCTCACTTGTAGTATTTTGAGCAGGTTTGAGCTCCTTGTCTTAGAAAGGATGTGCTGAATCTCCAGGGGGTTCAGAGGAGGTGCACGAAAATGGTTCCAGTATTGAATAGTTTGTCATATCACCATTGATGTCTCTGGGCCAGAATTCAGAAAAATAAGGGGTGAACTCGTTGAAGGAGGAGCCTTGATTGAGTGGATGTGGGCAGGATTTTTCCTGTGATTGGTGGGTCTAAGACCGGAGAAGCCATAACAGAGGGCATCCTGTTAGAACGGAAATGAGGAGGAATTTCTTTAGCCAGAGTGGAGAATCTATGGGATTCTTTGCCACAGGCAACGGTGGAGGCCGAGTCTCTCTGTACATGTACTACAGAAGGTCATATATTACTGATTGTTCAGGGTGTGAAAGGATACGGGGAGAAGACAGGAGATTGGGTCTGGGACGAAATTGGATCAACCAGGATGATATGGTGATATGTTAAAGCAGAGTCGATGGGCCGAATGTCCTAATCTGCTCCTGCACCTTATGGTCTTATGGACTATCTGCCTTTTGAACACTTCTGTCTCTTCGGAATGTGTATATCCTGCGCTTTCTGAATTGCTTCCCGAAATTCCACCCAGTCTTGCTTTGACGTTATCGGTGCCAAAGGTCTTTTCCAATCACTTTTGGCCAGCTCCTCTCTCACGCCTCTGCAGTTTCCTTCATTCCACTGCAACACTGCATCTACGTTGTGCTTCCCCTTCTCAAACTGCAAATTCAATCCCAGTTCATTGCATCACACCCTACCCGGAATAGCAGATCCCTTAGTGCAGTGGTCCCCAGCCACCGGGCCGCGAGGGAACGATATGATTTGGCGATAGTGGGTTTAACCACGAGCTGCTCTCTGAAGCCACCTCGCAGGCATTCTAGAAATTCTCCCTCGGGGCATCCAGCACCAACAGGGTTTTCCCAATCTATTTGTGAACTGAAATCCCACATGACTATTGTAACGTTGACCTGCTGACTTGCATTTTCTATCTCCTGTTGTAGTTTGTAGACTACATCCTTACTACTGTTTGGGGGTCTGCACATACCTTCCACCAGGGTTTTCTTTGCACTTGCAGTTCCTTAGCTCTACCCACAACGACTCAGCACCTTCCGACCCTATGCCAGCTCTTTCTGATGGTTTGATTTTATTATGTTTACCAACAGGGCCACGCTTTCAGTGATGCCCACAACCTCATGTATGCCAGTCTGTAGCTCTTCCTCCACGTCAGTCTGTACAATGCGCGCATTCAAATGTAATACCTTCAGTCCTGTGTTCAGCCTTTTAGATTCTGTGCGTCTTTTCCATTGCAACTCATCCTGTCGACTGCCAGGTTGCCCTATCAGCAGCCTCTCATTGCCGGCAGTCTCACAACATACTGTCTCTGTCTACAAACCAACTACCTCATCCTCGGTAGTGGCACATCGGTTCCCAAATCCCTTACCTAACTCACAAAATTTCTTTTCAGGGCCTGCTAACATTTTCTACCTGTCATTGGTACCAATATTTACCAACAAGTCTGGTTGCTCGCCCTCCCCCTTTAGAATGCCAGGGACCTGATCGGAGTCATCCCTGTCCCTGGCACCTGGACACATCTCACCATCCGGGTGACTCTATCGCCACCACGGAACCGCTGGTCGTTGGTTGACAACAGGAGGAACTCTAACCCTGTTACGGCGGAGGGAGGATCGGGTGAGAGTTAATGTTCTGGAAATGGAGGGTTTGCCTCATGGATCAGAAGGAATGAAAGGTTGGAGAGGCTTCAGTTGTTTCCTCTGTAGCGATGGGGGCTGAGGGGAGACCAGAGGCAGACTGAGGCTGATTAGAGATCTGAGAGAAGAGAACCGACATCGTTTGTTCACCAGGTGAATATCTCAATTACCAGAGGACGTGATTTCAAGGTGAGTGTGGGACAGTTCAAAGATGATGTTTACCTGTGCCCCGGTACTCCACTCTGCTCCACAGTCCTCTCTCTCTCTCTCTCTCTTTCTCCCTCTCTCTCTCCCCCTTAACTCTCTTATCTCTCCGTCTCTCTCTCTCACTCTCTCTCTATACATATACAATTCCTCAATTTCCCTATCTCATCTTTTCCTCATCCGTACTCTTTTGCACCCTCCCACTTTCCTCCAAACATTCTTCCCTACACAGTCACTCACCTGCATCTATCCCTTATTGTCTCTTCCTCCGTTTATGCCTAACCTTTCGCTTGCCTCTCGTTTTCCTCCCCAATTCCCCCTTTCCTGTAGCTTGCTGTCTCTGCCACCCACCCGTCCAGACCAGCACCCCTCCCCCACCCCACACTGTGATGACAGTTTTACACACTCAGTGGATTACAGATGCTGTATAATTTCTCGTCGGTTGGAAAGATTCAATGTTCTCACAGAAGATAAAGGCTTGTGGTTTCCGGGAGAGGCCTGTTAGTTTCCGTTTAGTGTGCTACAGAATGAGAGAGAGAGAGAGAGTGACAGGCAGAGAGAATGAGAGAGGGGGGAGAGAGAGAGAGAAGAGGGAAAGGAGATGGTGAGCGTAAATTGGGACATTCGCTTATCAATGTGGGGGACCGAGAAGAGGAGAGGAGAGGTGAGCGTAAATTGGGACAGTGATAACTTTTGATTCGCATCCCCGTCCATAAAGATCAATTCATCCACCTCGAGACTGGGAGTGCGGGGTTGCGAAATGTGAGGGACAATTAAATTAAATTGAACGAATCATACAGACCAATTATCACAACACTGCATTAGGGAGATTGTGAAGTTAGTGGTCCACTCTCTCCAGGAAGTCAGAATGTTCGACGTGTGTGGGGTCTTTCGATAATGCGGACTGTTTTATTGAAGACAGAGAGATGTGTAAACAGTGTCCACAGTTTCCATGATGTGCTGAACTTGTTCACAGCTCTCTGCAGTGTTTCCGGTGGTGGCCAGTGCTGTTGCCGTGACAACCACGACTAGTTTCGGCACAGGATGTGTTCTGTAAAAATAGAACAGGCTGACTTATCCTAGTTGTCAGTAACCAGCTCTATTGTGTCTGGTGAAATGGAGGCGGGTGGGGACGGAGGTCGGCTAAGGGATGATTAGATGTGGGGAGAGTAAGTGTGTAGCAAGGAGGAGAGCATAGAACAGAGAAGAACTCGGGAGGAAGTGCAGAAGCAGGAGATACCGGGAAGATGGAGAAACAAGACTACAATGGAAACAGACAGGAGAGGAATTTCACTCTCACCCTCTCCATCTCCCTCTCCCTATCCGTCCCCCTCTCTCACTCCCCCTCCTCTCTCCCTCTCTCTCTCCCTCTCCTCCCTCTCACGCTCTCTCCATCACTCTCTCTGCCTCTCTCTCACTCTCTCTCTCTCTCTCTCTCTCTCTCTGTCTGTCTCTCACTCTCTTCACATCCCTCTCTCTCTTCCCCTCTCTGTCTGTCGTCCCTCTCTCACTCTCTCACTCCCTCCCTCTCCCTCTCCCTCTCTCTGTCTCCCTCTCTCTCTCACACTCTCTTGTCTGTCTTCTCCCTGTCTCTCTCTGTCCCTCTGTCGCTCACTCTCTCTCCCCCACCCTCTGTGCATCTCTCTCTTTCTTCTTTGTCTCTGTCTCTTTCCCTCTCTCTATCCTCTCCCTCTGTCTGTCTCTCTCTCACTCTGCTTGTCTCTCTTTCTCTGTCCTCTGTCTCTCTCCCTCTGTCTGCCCTCTCTCTCTCTCTGTCTCCCTCTCTCTCTTGTAACCCCCCTCACTCTTCCCCACCCTCTGTCTCTCTCCCTCTCTCTCTCCCTCTCTGTTCTCTCTCTCTGCCTGTCTCCCTCTCCATCACTCCCTCTATGTCTGTCCCTCTCTCTCTCTGTCTCTCTCCCTCTCCCTCTCTCTGCCTCCCTCTCCTCTCTCTGCCTCCCTCTCTCTCTCCCTCTCTGTTCCTCTCTCACTCTCTGCTCCTCTCTCTCCGTCTCTCTGTCTGTCTCTCTCTCCCTCTCCCTGTCTCACTCTCTCCCACCCTCTCTGTCTCTCTCTCTGCCTGTCTCTCTGTCTCTTTTCCTCTCTCCCTTTGCCTGTCTCTCTGTCTCTCTCTCTTTCGCTCTCCCTCCCTCTCTTTCTGTCTCTCTGTCCTCTCTCCCTCTATCTCTCTCACTCTCCCCTCGTCTATCACTTTACTCTCACTCTCCCTCTGTCTCACTCTTTCTGTCTCTCTCCCCTTTCCTCTCACCACTCTCCCTTCTCACTCTCTCCCCACCCTCTCTCTCTGCCTGTCTCTGTCTCTCTCCTTCTCTCTCTCTGTATCTCGTTCTCCCCTCTCTCTGTTCCTCTCTCTCTCTGCCTGTCTCGCTGTCTCTCACTCTCTCCCAACCCTCTCTCTCTCTCTCTGTCTCTCTCCCTCTCAGTCTCCCTCTCTTATCTCTATGCCTTTCTCTCCTCTTTCTGTCTCTCTGACTCTCTCCCTCTCTCTCTCTCTCCCCACCCTCTCCACTCTCTCTCTTCTCGTCTCCTCTCTCTCTGTTCCTCTCTGCCTGTCTCTCTGTCTCTCACTCTCCTCTCTTGCCCTCCCTCTCTCTCTCTGTCTCTCTCACCTCCATGTTCCTCTCTTTCTCTCACTCTCTCTCCTTCTCTCTGTCCCCCTCTCTCAATGTCTCCTGTCTCCCTCTCCCTCTCTGTCAATCTCTCACTATCCCACTCCCTCTGTCTTCATCGGTCTCTCCCTCTCTCTCCTCTCTCCTTCTCACCTCTCTTCCTCTCTCACTCTCTCTCTCTGTCTCTCTCTGTTCCTCTCTCTGTCTCCCTCTCTCTCTGTCTCTCCCTCTCTCTCTCATCCTCTCTCCTTCTCTCTCTTCCTCTCTCATCTGTCTCTCTCCCACTGTTCTCTCTCGCTGCCTCTCCCCCCTCTCTCTGTGGTCTCTCTTTCTATCAATCACTCTCTTCCCCACGCGCTCTCTCTGTCTCCTCACCCTCTCTGTCTCTCTCCCTCTCATCTGTCTCCTCCTCTCTTTCTCTGTCTCTGTCTCGCTCTCTCCTACTCTCCCCACACCTCTCTCTCTCTGCGTGTCTCTACTTCCCTCTATGTATCTTGCTCTCCTTCTCTCCCTGTCTCTCACCCTCTCTCTCATTGTTCCTCTCTCTCCCTCTCTGTCTCTCTCACTCTCTCTGTGTTCCTCTCTCTGTCTCCCTCTCTCTCTGTCTCTCCCTCTCTCTCTCCCTCTCTCCTTCTCTCTCTTCCTCTCTCTGTCTCTCTCCCACTGTTCCTCTCTCGCTGCCTCTCCCCCCCTCTCTCTGTCTCTCTTTCTATCAATCACTCTCTCCCCACGCGCTCTCTCTGTCTCGCTCTCTCCTACTCTCCCCACCCTCTCTCTCTCTGCGTGTCTCTCCTTCTCTCTCTGTATCTTGCTCTCCTTCTCTCCCTGATCTCTCACCCTCTCTCCTCACTGTTCCTCTCTCTCACTCTCTTCCTCTCTCACTCTCTCTCTGTCTCTCTCTGTTCCTCTCTCTGTCTCCCTCTCACGCTCATCTCCATCACTCTCTCTGCCTCTCTCTCACTCTCTCTCTCTCTCTGTCTGTCTCTCACTCTCTCCACACCCTCTCTCTCTTCCCTCTCTGTCTGTCTCCCTCTCTCACTCTCTCACTCCCTCCCTCTCCCTCTCTCTCACTCTCTCTTTCTCTCTGTCTGTCTCTCCCTGTCTCTCTCTGTCCCTCTGTCGCTCACTCTCTCTCCCCACCCCTCTCTGTGCATCTCTCTCTCTCTTTCTCTTTGTCTCTGTCTCTTTCCCTCTCTCTATCTCTCCCTCTGTCTGTCTCTCTCTCACTCTGCTTGTCTCTCTCTTTCTCTGTCTCTGTCTCTCTCCCTCTGTCTGCTCTCTCTCTCTGTCTCCCTCTCTCTCTGTAACCCCCCTCACTCTTCCCCACCCTCTGTCTCTCTCCCTCTCTCTCTCCCTCTCTGTTCCTCTCTCTCTGCCTGTCTCTCTCCATCTCTCCCTCTGTCTGTCCCACTCTCTCTCTGTCTCTCTCCCTCTCCCTCTCTCTCTGCCTCCCCCTCTCTCTCCCTCTCTGTTCCTCTCTCACTCTCTGCTCCTCTCTCTCCGTCTCTCTGTCTGTCTCTCTCTCCCTCTCCCTGTCTCACTCTCTCCCACCCTCTCTGTCTCTCTCTCTGCCTGTCTCTCTGTCTCTTTCCCTCTCTCCCTCTGCCTGTCTCTCTGTCTCTCTCTCTTGTTCGCTCTCCCTCCCACTCTTTCTGTCTCTCTGTCTCTCTCCCTCTATCTCTCTCACTCTCCCTCTCTCTACCACATTTCCTCTCTCTCTCCCTCTCTCTGTCTCACGCTTTCTGTCTCTCTCCCTTTCTCTCTTTCCCCCTCTCTGTCTCTCTCTCCCTCTCCCTCTCACTCTCTCCCCACCCTCTCTCTCTTCCTGTCTCTGTCTCTCTTCTTCTCTTTCTCTGTATCTCGCTCTCCCTCTCTCTCTGTTCCTCTCTCTCTCTGCCTGTCTCGCTGTCTCTCACTCCTCTCCCAACCCTCTCTCTCTCTCTGTCTCTCTCCCTCTCAGGCTCCCTCTCTTTCTCTATGCCTTTCTCTCTCTCTTTCTGTCTCTCTGACTCTCGCCCTCTCTCTCTCTCCTCTCTCTCTCACTCTCTCCCACCCTCTCTCTCTGTCTCTACTCCTCACTCTCTCTGTTCCTCTCTGCCTGTCTCTCTGTCTCTCACTGTCTCTCTTGCCCTCCCTCTCTCTCTGTCTCTCTCACTCTCCTGTTTCCTCTCTTTCTCTCACTCTCTCTCCTTCTCTCTGTCCCCCTCTCTCAATTCTCTCTGTCTCCCTCTCCCTCTCTGTCAATCTCTCACTCCCACTCCCTCTGTCTTCATCGGTCTCTCCCTCTCTCTCCCTCTCCTTCTCACTCTCTTCCTCTCTCCCTCTCTCTCTGTCTCTCCCTCTCTCTCTCTCTCCCTCTTTCCTTCTCTGCCTCCTCTCTCTCTCTGTCTCTCCCTCTCTCTCTCTCCCTCTCTCCCTTCTCTCTCTTCCTCTCTCTCTGTCTCTCTCCCACTGTTCCTCTCTCGCTGCCTCTCCCCCCTCTCTCTCTGTCTCTCTTTCTATCAATCACTCTCTCCCCACGCGCTCTCTCTGTCTCTCACCCTCTCTCTCTCCCTCTCTCTGTCTCCCTCTCTTTCTCTGTCTCTCTCTCTCGCTCTCTCCTACTCTCCCCACCCTCTCTCTCTCTGCGTGTCTCTCCTTCCCTCTCTGTATCTTGCTCTCTTTCTCTCCCTGTCTCTCACCCTCTCTCTCACTGTTCCTCTCTCTCACTCTCTTCCTCTCTCACTCTCTCTCTGTCTCTCTCTGTCCTCTCTCTGTCTCCCTCTCTCTCTCCCTCTCTCCTTCTCTCTTCTCTCTTCCTCTCATCTGTCTCTCTCCCACTGTTCCTCTCTCGCTGCCTCTCCCCCCTCTCTCTCTGTCTCTCTTTCTATCAATCACTCTCTCCCCACGCGCTCTCTCTGTCTCTCACCCTCTCTGTCTCTCTCCCTCTCTCTGTCTCCCTCTCTTTCTCTGTCTCTCTCTCGCTCTCTCCTACTCCTCCCCACCCTCTCTCTCTCTGCGTGTCTCTCCTTCTCTCTGTATCTTGCTCTCCTTCTCTCCCTGTCTCTTACCCTCTCTCTCACTGTTCCTCCTCTCCTTCTCTGTCTCTCTCCCTCCCTCTCCCTCTCTCCCGCATCCTCTCTCTCTCTTTGTCTCTTCCTCTCTCTGCCCCTCTCTCTCCGTCTCACTCTCTCTCCAACCTCTCTCTCTCTTTGTCTCTTCCTCTCTCTGCCCCTCTCTCTCTGTCTCACTCTCTCTCCAACACCCTCTCTGTCTCTCTCCCTCTCTCAACGCCCCACTCTCTCTCTCTCTCACACACTCCCTGTTCCTCTCTCTCTGTCAATCTCTGTCCTTCTCTCTCTCTGTCTCTCTCTCTCACTTTTCCTCCCTCTCTGCCTCTCTCCCCTCTCTCTCTCTTCTGTCTCATCCCTTCCTCTCTCTCCACCCCCTCTCTGTCTCCTCTCTCCCTCTCACTCAATCTCTCACTCCCTCTCCCTCTGTCTTCACCTGTCTCTCCCTCTCTCTCTGACTCCCTCTCTCTCACTCTCTCCCCACCCTGTCTCTCTCCCTCTGTCTCCCTCTCTTTCTCTCTGCCTCTGTCTCTCTCTCTCACTGTTTCTCTCTCCCTCTCACTGTCTCTCTCTTTCTGTCTCTCTGTCTTCCCTCTCTCTCTCTATGTCTCCCTCCCTCTCTCTCCCTCTGTCTCTGTCTCTCTCATTCTGTTCCTCTCTCACCCTCTCTCTAACTCTCTCCCTCTGTTTCTCTCTATCTCTCTCTGTCTCTCTCCCACTCACTCTCCCTCTCTCTCTCCCTCTCTCTCACTCTCACCCCAACCCTCTCTCTGTCTCTCTCCCTCTCTCTCTGTTCCTCTCTCTTGCCTGCCTCTTCCTCTCTCTCTGTCTCTCTCTTCCACTTTTCCTCTCTCTCTGCCTCTCCCCCCCCTCTCTCTTTCTGTCTCTCCTCCCTTTCACTCTCTCCCCACCCTCTCTCTCTACGTGTCTGTCTCTCCTCTCTCTGTGCATCTCGCTCTCGCGCCTCTCCTCCTCTCTCTCTCTCTCTGTTCCGCTCTTTCTCTCTGCCTGTTTCTCTGTCTCTCTCACTCTCTCCTTGCTCTCCTCACTCTCTCTGTCTCTCCCACTCCCTGTTCATCTCTCTCTCACTCGGTTCCTCTCTCTCTGTCTCTCTCCCTCTCTCTGCCTCTCCCACTCCCCCTCTCTCTCCTTCTCTCTCTCTGCCTCTCTCCCCTCTCTATCTCACTCTTTCTCTCTCCCTTTCTCTCTCTCCCCCTCTCTGTCTCTCTCTCCCCTCCCTCCTCACTCTCTCCCCACCCTCTCTCTCTACCTGTCTCTGACTCTCTCCTTCTCTCTCTCTCTGTATCTCGCTCCTTCTCTCTCTCCCTCTCTCTCTGTTCCTCTCTCTGCTGCCTCTGTCTCTCTCTCACTCTCTCCCCCTCCCTCTCTGTCTGTCTGTCTCACTCCCTGTTCCTCTCTCTCTCACTCTCTGTCCCTCTCTCTCTGTCTCTCTCACTCTCTGTTCATCTTTCTCACTCTCTCCCCCTCTGTCTCTCCCTCTCCTCTCCCTTTCACTATCTCCCCACCCCTCTCTCTCTCTACGTGTCTCTCTGTCTCTCTCTCCCTCTCTCTCTGTTCCTCGCACTCTGCCTGTTTCTCTGTCTCTCTCCTTCTCTCTCTCTTGCTCTCCCACTCTATCTGTCTCTCTCACTCCCTGTTCCTTTCTCTCTCTCTCATTCTGATTCCTCTCTCTCTGTCTCTCTCCCTCTCTCTGTCTCTCCCACTCTCCCTCTCTCTCTCCCTCTGTCCTTCTCTCTCTCTGCCTCTCTCTCTGTCTCACTCTCTCTCCAAAACCCTCTGTCCCTCTCTCCTCTCTCGCCCCTCTCTCTCTCCACTCCCCTGTTCCTCTCTCTCTCAATCTCTGTCCCTCTCTCTCTCTCTCTCTTTCCTCTCGTCTCTGTCTCTCCCTCTCTCTCTCCCTCTTTTCCTCTCTCTCTGCCTCTCTCCCCCTCTGTCTCACTCTCACTCTCTTTCTGTCTCACTCCCTTTCTCTCTCTCCCCTCTCTCTCTCTCTCTGTCTCTCTCCCTCTCCCTCTCACTCTCTCCCCACCCTCTCTGTCTCTGCTGTCTCTCTGTCGCCCCCTCTCTCTCTTTCTCTCTGTGATCTCGCTCTCCCTCTCTCCTTCTCTCTCTCTTCCTCTCTCCCTCTGCCTCTCTCTCTCCCACGTTTCCTCTCTTCCCCCTCTCTATCTGTCTGTCTCTTACTCTCTTTCTGTCTCACTCCCTTTCTCTCTCCCCCCACCTCTCTGTCTCTCCCTCTCTCTCTGTCTCTCTTTCCCTCTCCCTCTCACTCTCTCCCCACCCTCTCTCTCTCTGCCTGTCTCTCTCCTTCTCTCTCTCTATGTATCTCGCTCTCCCTGTGTCCCTCTCTCTCTGTTCCTCGCTCTCTGCCTGTTTCTCTGTCTCTCTCACTCTCTCTCTCTTACTCTCCCACTATCCTCTGTCTCTCTCACTCCCTGTTCCTCTCTCTCTCATTCTGTTCCTCTCTCTCTGTCTCTCCCACTCTCCCCTCTCTCTCTCTCTCTGCCTCTGTCTCACTCTCTCTCCAACACCCTCTCTGACTCTCTCCCTCTCTCCGCCCCTCTCTCTCTCACTCCCTGTTCCTCTCTCTCTCAATCTCTCTCTCTCTCTCTGTCTCCCTCACTCTCTGTTCCTCTCCTCCTTCTCTCTCTTCCTCTCTATCTGTCTCTCTCTCCCTCTTTTCTCCTCTCTCTCTCTGCCTCTCTCCCCCTCTCTCTGTCTCTCTCTCACTCTCTTTCTGTCTCAATCCCTTCTCTCTCTCCCCCTCTCTCTCTCCCTCTCTGTCTCTCTCCCTCTCCCTCTCACTCTCTCCCACCCTCTCTGTCTCTGCCTGTCTCTCTGTCTCTCCCTCTCTCTCTTTCTCTCTGTATCTCGCTCTCCCTCTCTCTCCCTCTCTCCTTCTCTCTCTCTTCCTCTCTCCCTCTGCCTCTCTCTCCCACGTTTCCTCTCTGCCTCTCTTCCCCCTCTCTGTCTCTCTCTCTCCCTCTCCCTCTCACTCTCTCCCCACCCTCTCTCTCTCTGCCTGTACCTCTCCTTCTCTCTCTCTATGTATCTCGCTCTCCCTGTGTCTCTCCCTCTCTCTGTGTCTCTCTCACTCTCTCTCTTGCTTTCCCTCTCTGTCTGTCTCTCTCACTCCCTGCTCCTCTCTCACTCTCTGTTCCGCTCTCTCTGTCTCTCTCCCTCGCTTTCTGTCTCTCCCTCTCTCTCACGCTCTCTCCATCACTCTCGCTGCCTCTCTCTCACTCACTCACTCACTCTCTCTTTCTCTCTCTCTGTCTCTCTCACTCTCTCTCATCCCTCCCTCTCTCTCTTCCCCTCTCTGTCTCCCTCTCTCACTCTCTCTCAATCTCTCTCTCTTTCTCTCTCTCTTTCTCTCTGTCTGTCTCTCACTCTCTCCACACCCTCTCTCTCTTCCCCTCTCTGTCTGTCTCCCTCTCTCACTCTCTCACTCCCTCCCTCTCCCTCTCTCTGTCCTTCTCCCTCTCTCTCACTCTCTCTTTCTCTCTGTCTGTCTCTCCCTGTCTCTCTCTGTCCCTCTGTCGCTCACTCTCTCTCCCCACCCTCTCTGTGCATCTCTCTCTCTTTCTCTTTGTCTCTGTCTCTTTCCCTCTCTCTATCTCTCCCTCTGTCTGTCTCTCTCCTCACTCTGCTTGTCTCTCTCTTTCTCTGTCTCTGTCTCTCTCCCTCTGTCTGCCTCTCTCTCTCTGTCTCCCTCTCTCTCTGTAACCCCCCTCACTCTTCCCCACCCTCTGTTTTTCTCCTCTCTCTCTCTCCCTCTCTGTTCCTCTCTCTCTGCCTGTCTCTCTCCATCTCTCCCTCTGTCTGGTCCCCACTCTCTCTCTGTCTCTCTCCCTCTCCCTCTCTCTGCCTCCCCCTCTCTCTCCCTCTCTGTTCCTCTCTCACTCTCTGCTCCTCTCTCTCCGTCTCTCTGTCTGTCTCTCTCTCCCTCTCCCTGTCTCACTCTCTCCCACCCTCTCTGTCTCTCTCTCTGCCTGTCTCTCTGTCTCTTTCCCTCTCTCCCTCTGCCTGTCTCTCTGTCTCTCTCTCTTTCGCTCTCCCCTCCCACTCTTTCTGTCTCTCTGTCTCTCTCCCTCTATCTCTCTCACTCTCCCTCTCTCTACACATTTCCTCTCTCTCTCCCTCTCTCTGTCTCACGCTTTCTGTCTCTCTCCCTTTCTCTCTTTCCCCTCTCTGTCTCTCTCTCCCTCTCCCTCTCACTCTCTCCCCACCCTCTCTCTCTTCCTGTCTCTGTCTCTCTTCTTCTCTTTCTCTGTATCTCGCTCTCCCCTCTCTCTCTGTTCTCTCTCTCTCTGCCCTGTCTCGCTGTCTCTCACTCTCTCCCAACCCTCTCTCTCTCTCTGTCTCTCTCCCTCTCAGGCTCCCTCTCTTTCTCTATGCCTTTCTCTCTCTTTCTGTCTCTCTGACTCTCGCCCTCTCTCTCTCTCCCTCTCTCTCTCACTCTCGCCCACCCTCTCTCTCTGTCTCTACTCCTCACTCTCTCTGTTCCTCTCTGCCTGTCTCTCTGTCTTCTCACTGTCTCTCTTGCCCTCCCTCTCTCTCTGTCTCTCTCACTCCCTGTTCCTCTCTTTCTCTCACTCTCTCTCCTTCTCTCTGTCCCCCTCTCTCAATTCTCTCTGTCTCCCTCTCCCTCTCTGTCAATCTCTCACTCCCACTCCCTCTGTCTTCATCGGTCTCTCCCTCTCTCTCCCTCTCCTTCTCACTCTCTTCCTCTCTCCCTCTCTCTCTGTCTCTCCCTCTCTCTCTCTCCCTCTTTCCTTCTTCTGCCTCCCTCTCTCTCTGTCTCTCTCCCTTCTCTCTCTCTCCCTCTCTCTTTTCTCTCTCTTCCTCTCTCTCTGTCTCTCTCCCACTGTTCCTCTCTCGCTGCCTCTCCCCCTCTCTCTGTCTCTCTTTCTATCAATCACTCTCTCCCCACGCGCTCTCTCTGTCCTCTCACCCTCTCTCTCTCCCTCTCTCTGTCTCCCTCTCTTTTCTCTGTCTCTCTCTCTCGCTCTCTCCTACTCTCCCCACCCTCTCTCTCTCTGCGTGTCTCTCCTTCCCTCTCTGTATCTTGCTCTCCTTCTCTCCCTGTCTCTCACCCTCTCTCTCACTGTTCCTCTCTCTCACTCTCTTCCTCTCTCACTCTCTCTCTGTCTCTCTCTGTTCCTCTCTCTGTCTCCCTCTCTCTCTCCCTCTCTCCTTCTCTCTCTTCCCTCTCTCTGTCTCTCTCCCACTGTTCCTCTCTCGCTGCCTCTCCCCCCTCTCTCTCTGTCTCTCTTTCTATCAATCACTCTCTCCCCACGCGCTCTCTCTGTCTCTCACCCTCTCTGTCTCTCTCCCTCTCTCTGTCTCCCTCTCTTTCTCTGTCTCTCTCTCGCTCTCTCCTACTCTCCCCACCCTCTCTCTCTCTGCGTGTCTCTCCTTCTCTCTGTATCTTGCTCTCCTTCTCTCCCTGTCTCTTACCCTCTCTCTCACTGTTCCTCCTCTCCTTCTCTGTCTCTCTCCCTCCCTCTCCCTCTCTCCCCATCCTCTCTCTCTCTTTGTCTCTTCCTCTCTCTGCCCCTCTCTCTCCGTCTCACTCTCTCTCCAACCTCTCTCTCTTCTTTGTCTCTTCCTCTCTCTGCCCCTCTCTCTCTGTCTCACTCTCTCTCCAACACCCTCTCTGTCTCTCTCCCTCTCTCCGCCCCACTCTCTCTCTCTCTCACACACTCCCTGTTCCTCTCTCTGTCAATCTCTGTCCTTCTCTCTCTCTGTCTCTCTCTCTCACTTTTCCTCCCTCTCTGCCTCTCTCCCCCTCTCTCTTTCTGTCTCACTCCCTTCCTCTCTCTCCCCCCTCTCTGTCTCTCTCTCCCTCTCACTCAATCTCTCACTCCCTCCTCCCTCTGTCTTCAACCTGTCTCTCCCTCTCTCTCTGACTCCCTCTCTCTCACTCTCTCCCCACCCTGTCTCTCTCCCTCTGTCTCCCTCTCTTTCTCTCTGCCTCTGTCTCTCTCTCTCACTGTTTCTCTCTCCCTCTCACTGTCTCTCTCTTTCTGTCTCTCTGTCTTCCCTCTCTCTCTCTATGTCTCCCTCCCTCTCTCTCCCTCTGTCTCTGTCTCTCTCATTCTGTTCCTCTCTCACCCTCTCTCTAACTCTCTCCCTCTGTTTCTCTCTATCTCTCTCTCTGTCTCTCTCCCACTCACTCTCCCTCTCTCTCTCCCTCTCTCTCTCACTCTCACCCCACCTCTCTCTGTCTCTCTCCCTCTCTCTCTGTTCCTCTCTCTCTGCTGCCTCTTCCTCTCTCTCTGTCTCTCTCTTCCACTTTTCCTCTCTCTCTGCCTCTCCCCCCCCCTCTCTCTTTCTGTCTCTCTCCCTTTCACTCTCTCCCCACCCTCTCTCTCTACGTGTCTGTCTCTCCTCTCTCTGTGCATCTCGCTCTCGCGCTCCTCCCTCTCTCTCTCTCTGTTCCGCTCTTTCTCTCTGCCTGTTTCTCTGTCTCTCTCACTCTCTCTTGCTCTCCCACTCTCTCTGTCTCTCCCACTCCCTGTTCATCTCTCTCTCACTCGGTTCCTCTCTCTCTGTCTCTCTCCCTCTCTCTGCCTCTCCCACTCCCCCTCTCTCTCCTTCTCTCTCTCTGCCTCTCTCCCCTCTCTATCTCACTCTTTCTCTCTCCCTTTCTCTCTCTCTCCCCCTCTCTGTCTCTCTCTCCCTCTCCCTCACTCTCTCCCACCCTCTCTCTCTACCTGTCTCTGACTCTCTCCTTCTCTCTCTCTCTGTATCTCGCTCCTTCTCTCTCTCCCTCTCTCTCTGTTCCTCTCTCTGCCTGCCTCTGTCTCTCACTCACTCTCTCCCCCTCCCTCTCTGTCTGTCGTCTCACTCCCTGTTCCTCTCTCTCTCACTCTCTGTCCCTCTCTCTCTGTCTCTTCTCACTCTCTGTTCATCTTTCTCACTCTCTCCCCCTCTGTCTCTCCCTCTCCCTCTCCCTTTCACTATCTCCCCACCCTCTCTCTCTCTACGTGTCTCTCTGTCTCTCTCTCCCTCTCTCTCTGTTCCTCGCACTCTGCCTGTTTCTCTGTCTCTCTCCTTCTCTCTCTCTTGCTCTCCCACTCTATCTGTCTCTCTCACTCCCTGTTCCTTTCTCTCTCTCTCATTCTGTTCCTCTCTCTCTGTCTCTCTCCCTCTCTCTGTCTCTCCCACTCTCCCTCTCTCTCTCCCTCTCTCCTTCTCTCTCTCTGCCTCTCTCTCTGCTCTCACTCTCTCTCCAAAAACCCTCTCTGTCTCTCTCCCTCTCTTCCGCCCCTCTCTCTCTCACTCCCTGTTCCTCTCTCTCTCAATCTCTGTCCCTCTCTCTCTGTCTCTCTCACTCTCTGTTCCTCTCTCTCTGTCTCTCCCTCTCTCTCTCCCTCTTTTCCTCTCTCTCTGCCTCTCTCCCCCTCTGTCTCACTCTCACTCTCTTTCTGTCTCACTCCCTTTCTCTCTGCTCCCCTCTCTCTCTCTCTCTGTCTCTCTCCCTCTCCCTCTCACTCTCTCCCCACCCTCTCTGTCTCTGCCTGTCTCTCTGTCGCCCCCTCTCTCTCTTTCTCTCTGTATCTCGCTCTCCCCTCTCTCCTTCTCTCTCTCTTCCTCTCTCCTCTGCCTCTCGCTCTCCCACGTTTCCTCTTCCCCCTCTATCTGTCTGTCTCTTACTCTCTTTCTGTCTCACTCCCTTTCTCTCTCCCTCCCCCACCTCTCTGTCTCTCCCTCTCTCTCTGTCTCTCTTTTCCCTCTCCCTCTCACTCTCTCCCCACCCTCTCTCTCTCTGCCTGTCTCTCTCCTTCTCTCTCTCTATGTATCTCGCTCTCCCTGTGTCCCTCTCTCTCTGTTCCTCGCTCTCTGCCTGTTTCTCTGTCTCTCTCACTCTCTCTCTCTTACTCTCCCACTATCTCTGTCTCTCTCACTCCCTGTTCCTCTCTCTCTCATTCTGTTCCTCTCTCTCTGTCTCTCCCACTCTCCCTCTCTCCTCTCTCTCTGCCTCTGTCTCACTCTCTTCTCTCCAACACCCTCTCTGACTCTCTCCCTCTCTCTCCGCCTCCTCTCTCTCTCACTCCTGTTCCTCTCTCTCTCAATCTCTCTCTCTCTCTGTCTCCCTCACTCTCTGTTCCTCTCTCCTTCTCTCTCTTCCTCTCTATCTGTCTCTCTCTCCCTCTTTTCCTCTCTCTCTCTGCCTCTCTCCCCCCTCTCTCTGTCTCTCTCTCCACTCTCTTTCTGTCTCAATCCCTTTCTCTCTCTCCCCCTCTCTCTCTCCCTCTGTCTCTCTCCCTCTCCTCTCACTCTCTCCCCACCCTCTCTGTCTCTGCCTGTCTCTCTGTCTCTCCCTCTCTCTCTTTCTCTCTGTATCTCGCTCTCCCTCTCTCCCTCTCTCCTTCTCTCTCTCTTCCTCTCTCCCTCTGCCTCTCTCTCCCACGTTTCCTCTCTGCCTCTCTTCCCCCTCTCTGTCTCTCTCTCCCTCTCCCTCTCACTCTCTCCCCACCCTCTCTCTCTCTGCCTGTACCTCTCCTTCTCTCTCTCTATGTATCTCGCTCTCCCTGTGTCTCTCCTCTCTCTGTGTCTCTCTCACTCTCTCTCTTGCTTTCCCTCTCTGTCTGTCTCTCTCACTCCCTGCTCCTCTCTCACTCTCTGTTCCGCTCTCTCTGTCTCTCTCCCTCGCTTTCTGTCTCTCCCTCTCTCTCTTCCTCTCTCCCTCTCTCTCACGCTCTCCTCCATCACTCTCGCTGCCTCTCTTCTCACTCACTCACTCACTCTCTCTTTCTCTCTCTCTGTCTCTCTCACTCTCTCCACACCCTCTCTCTCTCTCCCCTCTCTGTCTCCCTCTCTCACTCTCTCTCAATCTCTCTCTCTTTCTCTCTCTCTTTCTCTCTGTCTGTCTCTGCCTGTCTCTCTCTCTGTCCCTCTCTCGCTCACTCTCTCTCCCCACCCTCTCTCTCTTCTCGTCTCCCTCTCTTTCTCTGTCTCTGTCTCCCTCTCTCTCTCTCTTTCCCTCTCCATCTCTCCCTCTGTCAGTCTCTCTCACTCTCTGTTTCTCTCTCTCTTTCTCTCTCTCTCCTTCTTTCTCTGTCTCTCTCCCTCTCACTCTCTCCCCACCCTCTCTCTGTCTCCCTCTCTGTTTCTCTCTCTCTGCCTGTGTCTCTCTCCATCTTTCCCTCTCTCTCTGTCTGTCCCTCTCACTCTCTGTTCCTCTCTCTCCCTGTCTCACACTCTCCCCACCCTCTCTGCCTCTCTCTGTCTCTTTCCCTCTCTCCATCTCTCCCTCTCGCTCTCTTTCTGTCTCTCTGTCCCTCTCTCTCTCTGTCTCTCTCCCTCACTCTCTCACCACCCTCTTTCTCTGTCTGTCTCCCTCTCCCTCTCTCACTCTGATCCTCTCTCTCCCTCTCCCTCTCTCTGTCTCTCTCTGTTCCTCTCTCTCTGCCTCTTTTTTCTCTTTCCCTCTCTCCATCTCTCCCTCTCGTTCTCCCTCCTCTCTTTCTGTCTCTCTCTCTGCCTCTTTCCCTCTCTCCATCTCTCACTCTCGTTCTCCCTCCCTCTCTCTGTCTCTCTCTCACTCTGTTCCTCTCTCTCCCTCCCTCTCTCTGTCTCACTCTCTCCCCACCCTCTCTCTCTCTGTCTATCTCTCTCGCTCTCTCTCTGTCCCTTGCTCTCCCTCTCTGTCTCTCTCTCTCCCTCTCCCTCTCACTCTCTCCCCACCCTCTCTGTCTCTGCCTGTCTCTCTGTCGCCCCCTCTCTCTTTCTCTCTGTATCTCGCTCTCCCTCTCTCCTTCTCTCTCTCTTCCTCTCTCCCTCTGCCTCTCTCTCCCACGTTTCCTCTCTGCCTCTCTTCCCCCTCTATCTGTCTCTCTCTTACTCTCTTTCTGTCTCACTCCCTTTCTCTCTCTCCCCCCTCTCTGTCTCTCCCTCTCTCTCTGTCCCTCTTTCCCTCTCCCTCTCACTCTCTCCCCACCCTCTCTCTCTCTGCCTGTCTCTCTCCTTCTCTCTCTATGTATCTCGCTCTCCCTGTGTCTCCCTCTCTCTCTCTGTCTCTCTCCCTCTCTGTTCCTCTCTCTCCGCCTGTCTCTGTCTCTCTCACTCTCTCTCTTGCTTTCCCTCTCTGTCTGTCTCTCTCACTCCCTGTTCTGCTCTCTCTGTCTCTCTCCCTCGCTTTCTGTCTCTCCCTCTCTCTCACGCTCTCTCCATCACTCTCGCTGCCTCTCTCTCACTCACTCACTCACACACTCTTTCTCTCTCTCTGTCTCTCTCACTCTCTCCACACCCTCTCTCTCTTCCCCTCTCTGTCTGTCTCCCTCTCTCACTCTCTCTCAATCTCTCTCTTTCTCTCTGTCTGTCTCTGCCTGTCTCTCTCTCGCTCACTCTCTCTCCCCACCCTCTCTCTCTGTCTCCTCTTCTTTTCTCTGTCTCTGTCTCCCTCTCTCTCTCTTTCCCTCTCCATCTCTCCCTCTGTCTGTCTCTCACTCTCTGTTCTCTCTCTCTTTCTCTCTCTCTCCTTCTGTCTCTGTCTCTTCTCCCTCTCACTCTCTCCCCACCCTCTCTCTGTCTCCCTCTCTCTGCCTGTCTCTGTCTCTCTCCATCTTTCCCTCTCTCTCTGTCTGTCCCTCCCACTCTCTGTTCCTCTCTCATCCCTGTCTCACTCTCTCCCCACCCTCTCTGCCTCTCTCTGTCTCTTTCCCTCTCTCCATCTCTCCCTCTCGCTCTCTTTCTGTCTCTCTGTCCCTCTCTCTCTCTGTCTCTCTCCCTCAATCTCTCCCCACCCTCTTTCTCTGTCTGTCTCCCTCTCCCCCTCTCTCTCTCTCTCTCTGTATCCTCTCTCTCTGCCTCTCTTTCTCTTTCCTCTCTCTCCATCTCTCCCTCTCGTTCTCCCTCCCTCTCTTTCTGTCTCTCTCTCTGCTTCTCTGTCTCTTTCCCTCTCTCCATCTCTCCCTCTCGTTCTCCCTCCCTCTCTCTGTCTCTCTCTCACTCTGTTCCTCTCTCTCCTCTCCCTCTCTCTGTCTCCACTCTCTCCCCACCCTCTCTCTCTCTGTCTATCTCTCTCGCTCTCTCTCTGTCCTTGCTCTCCCTCTCTGTCTCTCTCTCTTTCTGTTCCTCTCTCTCTCTGTCTCTCTCCCTCTCTTCCTCTCTCCTTCTCTCTGTCTCTCTCTCTCCCTCTCTCTCTCTCTCTCTCTCTCTCTCTCTCTCTGCCTCTTTCTCTCTCTCTCTCAGTGTACTTTGAAGGCACGGATGGAGGGAAGGATAATGCAGTCGGGGAGCAAGTTCGAGCTGGGGTCACTGAACGAAGCCAATGCCAATACAATCAATTGCTAACTCGATCAGTTCACCTCCTCCCTCTCCATCTGCGTCTAACTCTTTTCCCCTCTCTCCTTGGCCGAAGGACAGATGTGACAGTGGTGAAGAGAGAAAGAGAGTGAGGGAGAGAAATGTGGAGAGACAAAGGGTAGAATATAGGGGGAGAATGGGAAGTGCGGGTAAGTAGGTTGAAGAGGGTAAGAGTGGGATGAGCGAGTGGGTGCAGTGATAGAGGGTGAAGAGAGTCACCGAGGGAAGAAGGAAGATGGAGGGTAAGAACCGTGAGCAAAGATAGAGGGTGGGGAGGCAGAGAGGGAGAACAAGTTTACGTGAAATTTGAGCAAACGAGAGAAGGAGAGCAGGAGAGCGGGAACAGGGGTGTTATAGAGAGGGAGGGAGGAGAGAGGGAGAAAGGGAGGAGTGGGACCAGCGTGGAGGTGGGAGAGATGGAGAGGGCTGAGCGGAGGAGAGTGTGGGAGTGATTGTGAGAGTTATACAGGGGAGAGGTTTGTGCGTGTGAGAGAGAGAGAGTGCTGAAGGTGGACACAGAGAGACTGCAATGAACAGTCGGGTGAGAGAGGGACAGAGGGAGTGAGAGTGCGTGGGAGAGATGGGTAAGAATGGAGGAAGGGAGAGAGGTGCAGGAAATGGGAAAGGAAAGGAACAGAGAGGAGGAGGTGTAACGGAGAACAACACACACCAAAATGCTGGAGGAACTCAGCAGGGTCAGGCAAACTCTTTGGAAAATAATAGAGTGGACGTGTCGGACCGAGATCAGCAAGATGAGAGGATTCGATCAGTGGGGAGTGGGAACTTCCCGAGGATGCTGCAGGATTGTTTGTTAGATTACAGTAAGTGAGAAGTACAATATATAATGAAAAAACACAATCCCAAGTCTAAATCAAAGTGAAAGAATTGATGAAGGAACAAGTGATACGAACAATCTACTAAACAAGTGTAAACAGAGCACAGAATCATTGATCTGAGAGAAAGGGGGGGGGGAGTGGGGGAGACTGGAGAGGGGTGGAGAAAGGGGAAAAGGGAAGGGGAGAGGGAGGGAAGAGAGGATGAGAGTGAAAGAAAGAGAATGTGGGGAGAGAGGGTTCAAGAGTAGGAGAAATGGGGTATACTGGGGAGGAAAAGAAAAAGAGTGAAGCAGAGAGTTGGGAGAGAGTGGGAAGTGTGGGGAGAGAGTGTGGAAGAGGGGAGGAGAGTGTGAGAGAGGAGAGAGTTGAGAAAGTTGAGGGAGGGGAGGGAGAGAGAGAAGAGAATGGTAGGGAGTGAAAGCCAGGTTTGTAGGCAAGAGAGGGGGGAGGGACAGAAATGGATGGGTACGGAGTGGGAGGTGCCTCACCTCATCTTGCCTTGATGACAGACGCTGCTTTTCCTTTTGCTAAGGCAGAGGTTGATGGACTTTCGATCGGTCAGGGCATGAAAGGATACGCGGCGAAGGCAGGAAAATGGGGAGGGGAGGAAAAATGGATTTACCATGATGAAGCGGCAGAGCAGTTTTGATGGGCCAAATGGCCTAATTCTGCTTCTGTCTCTCATGGTCTTGTGGTCTAAGAGCAGCCTCTCATTCAATGAGAGCAAGAGCAATGAACTGGTTATGGACTTTGGGAGGAGGAAACAGGAACCCATGAGTCAATCCTCATCGGGGCTCAAAGGAGGAGATGTTCAGCAACTTTAAATTCCACAATATTAACATTTCAGAGGATCTGTCCCGAGCCCGGGACACAAGTGCAATTACAAGAAAGCAGGAACTGTCTGTCCTCAGTAGTATGGCCCAGCACATCATAGTAGATATGGCCCAGCACATCACGGGTAAAACTCTCCTCACAACTGAGCACATCTCTGCGGAGTGCTGTCGCAGGAAATCAGCAATCCACCATCAAGGACCCCCACCTCCCAGGCCATGCTCTCTTCTCAATGCTGCCATCAGGAAGAAGGTGCATGAGCCTCAGGAGCCTCAACCCCAGGTTCAGGAACAGTTATTACACTCAACCAACAGGTCCTTCTTTCTTTTTACAATACTTTTATTCGGAAGAAAAAAAAGATTTAGAGTGTAACACATAGATACATCTCAACATAACTTGTGTACATTCATATATTGTAATAAAATTGATCAAAATGTTATAGCATAACACATAAAGTTATACCACTCTGTAATCAAACATTTAAAGATAGGTCATACATCGTAAAAGAATTTTTTTATATATATAAAAAAAGTCAACCCCCTACCAACTACCAAAGAAAAAACTAATGGATGATAATTGATAATTAGAAAAAAAAACATATTCACTTAAGAAGAGAAGATAAAAATATACATAAAAGTCTGTGCACTGTTAAACTTTATAAATTGGAAAAGTAATTTAAGAAAGGTCCCCAAATATCATAAAAAAGATTGTTTCGAATTTAAGACTGAGCAGCGGATATTTTCTAAATTTAAATACGACATAATATCATGTAGCTATTGAAGATGTGTAGGAGGGGTAGACTCCTTCCATTTAAGCAAGATTGCTTAATGTAGGTTAGGAGTATTTAAAGTTATATCTTCATTTGCAATAATACCAAACTAGACAGTAAGGGGATTTGGGTCAAATTGGACCCTAAAAAGTTGAGAGAAGGTATGAAATACTTCCCGCCAAAACTTTTCAATTGTAGGGTAAAACCAAAACATATGAATTAAAGAGGCATCAGCAGAGTTGCATTTATTACAAAGTGGAGAAACATTCGGGTAAAAACTGGAGAGCTTCTGTTTAGAAATCTAAGCTCTATGAACCACTTTAAATTGTAGAAGAGAATGGCGAGCACAAAAAGATGATTTATTAACCCGCTTAAGAATTTTATTCCATCTATCATCAGAAATCTGACAATTTAGGTCATCCTCCCAAGCTTTTTTTATTTTATCTAAAAAGTCTTGTCTAGAATTAATCAACAAGTTATAGATACCGGTAATAGAACCATTAGGAAAAGGTTTTAAATTTAAAAGATAGTCCAGTAAATTTTTATCAGGACCTATAGGAAAAGTAGCTAATTGGAAACATAGAAAATCTCTAATTTGAAGCTATCTGTAAACATGTGATTTTGGGAGTGCAAATTTATTTGACAATTGGTCAAATGATGCAAGAGATCCTGAGATAAACAAGTTCCAAAAACACTTAATACCTAGTTCATCCCAATCGTTAAAGACTTTGTCAGTTATGTAAGGGATAAAAAAAATAATTAAGGAGAATGGGAGATGATAATGAAAAATTCGCTAAACCAAAAAATTTTCTAAATTGAGACCAGATCCTTAAACTTTGCTATTCCCACAAACAATGGACGCAATCAACAGCTCTTCATCTCATGTTCTTGATGTTTATTTCTGGGTTATTTATTAGTTTTATTTCTTTTGTATTTGAATTTTGTTGTCTTTTGCACATGGTTGTTTTGTTTGTCCTGTTGGGGGCGATCTTTCATTCATCTTATAATGGTTCTTGAGTTTACTGAATTTACAATATAATCAAATCCCAGGATTATACATGGTGACATGCCTATACTTTGATAATAAATTTACTTTGCACATTTTAAATTGTACATTTCAATTTGTAAATAACTCTCTGAAACACAAGAGCGGGTTGTGAGCTCAGTCTGTTGGGTAAATTATTTTGTTCTGATCTGAATGGTGGGCCCAACACTGTGACCCATCTTTCGAGGCACACCAATTACTGGAAATATTCCTGAATTCAACTGGAAAGCCTCAAATACTCTGTCTCTCTGCTCAAGCGTGCGAACACACACACACACACACACACACACACACACACACACACACACACACCACACACACACACACACACACACACACACACACACACACACACACACACACACACCACACACACACACACACACACACACACACACACACACACACATATTTAAAAACGTCGACAATCATACCAGTGCCCAAAAATACCAGGGTGACCTGCCTCAACGACTATCACCCAGTGTCGCTCACTACTGTGTTGAAGTGCTTTGAGGGGTTGGTCATGGTCAATCAACTCCTGTCTGTGTGCAGGGACCCACTGCAATTTGCCAATCGCTACAATCTGTCAACAATTCTCACTGGCTCACACTCGGCCTTTGATCACCAGGTCAATAGCAATACACAAGTCAGGCTGCTGATTACAGCTCAGCGTTCAACACAATCAGACCCTCAATTGTAATCAACAAGCTCCAAAACCTGGGCCTCTGTACCTCCTTCTGCAACTGGATCCTCACCAGGAGACCACAGTCTGTGTGGATCAGAAATAACATCTCCTCCTTGCTGACAATCAACACTGGCACACCTCAACGATGCGTGCTCAGCCCATTGCTCTACTCTCTCTACACCCACGTCTGTGTGTCTAGGCTCATCTATAAACTTGCTGATGACACAACTATTGTTGCTGGAATTTCAGACGGTGACGAGAAGGAGTACAGGAGTGAGATAGATCAGCAAGTTGAGTGGTGTCGCAGCAACAACCCTGCACTCAACATCATGAAGACAAAGGAATTGATTGTGGATTCAGGAAGGGGAAGTCGAGGGAACACACACCAGTCCTCATCGTGGGATCAGAAGTGAAAAGGGTGAGCAGTTTCCATTTCCTGCCTGTCAACATCTCTGAGGAACTACCCTGGGCCCAACATATTGATGCAGTTGCAATGAAGGCACAACATCGGCTATATTTCATTCGGAGATTGAGGGGAATCGGTCTGTCACTAAAGACACTTGCAAATTTCTACAGATGTACCGTGGAGAGCATTCTAACTGGTTGCATCACTGCCTGGTGTGGAGAGGCCACTGCACAGGATCAGAAAATGCTGCAGAAAGTTGTAAACTCAGCCAGCTCCTTCATGGGCACTGGACTCCACAGCATCCAGGACACATTCAAAAGATGATGCCACAAAAGGTGGCATCCATCATTAAGGACCCCCATCACCCAGGACATGCCTTCGTCTCATTGCTACCATCAAGGAGGATGTACAGGACCCTGGAGACAAACTCACCGGTTCAGGAACAGCTTCTTCCCCACTGTCAGATTTCTGAATGGACAAAGAACCCAGGAATACCCCCTCAGTATTTTTCCTCTCGTTTTGCACTACATTCTAAATATAATTTT
This sequence comes from Hemitrygon akajei, assembly GCF_048418815.1. Taxonomy (NCBI): domain Eukaryota; kingdom Metazoa; phylum Chordata; class Chondrichthyes; order Myliobatiformes; family Dasyatidae; genus Hemitrygon; species Hemitrygon akajei. Next base: position 284,433 of record NW_027332038.1, read on the forward strand.
ACACATACTAACTGTAGTCTGTAGTGTTTATGATTAAATATTGCAATGTACTGCAGACACAAAGGAACAAATTTCACCACACTTCAGCCGATAAATACTTCCTCAGGATTTGCCTTCTCTTTTTGCAATACATTTTAAGTATAATTTTATAAATACTTACTGTAATTTGTGGTTTTTATTCCTAGATATTGCAATGTACAGCTGACAAATTTCACCACATGGCTGAGGTTGTGTTGTGTCTGTTCACTGTTTGAGTTCGATATTAAATGAAGAGCATTGAATGGGAAGGAAGGTTTGAATAGAAGAATAAAGATCTCCTCTGAAGGTATATGGGGTCCTGGTGAGAGCGTACATGGAACACTGTGCACAGGTCTGGTCTCCCTCCCGGAGTCAGCCTGTGGGATGAAGGGAATGAAGAGATTTCCCAGATTGATTTAGGAGGTGAGGTAGTGTCCTCCGAGAGATTATACTGACCGGGCCTGTCTCAAAATTAGAGAAATAAAAGGTCGTCTGACTGAGACAGACAGTCTCACAGGGTATTGACAGGGAAGAGGCTGGAATGATGTTTCCTTTGTCTGTGGTGAAGAATGGGGGTCACAGAATCCGAGGTCACCTCAGCAGGACTGAGATGAGGAGATATTTCCTCACCCAGAGGGTAGTGAATTATTGCAATTATCTCCACAAGGTTTCTAAATTCGAAGGACAAATTTTGGGGCTCTGCGATGCTGGGAACGTTGCGCGAAAATGCCGCTGAGGTCAAAGATCAGGCATGTTCTGAGTGAAAGGCAGAACAGCCACAAAGGGCCGAATGGCCTGCTCCTGTTTCCTTTTTCTAAAGTCCGAGTATACCTTTGCGTCTGGTTCTCCCTTGACCTTCAGCCTGTCCTTTTCCACAGGGGAGCGCTCACAGCACCGGAGTTCCATCGGCAGCCGCTGCGGGCCAGCTCCCGTATCCCAGCAGCAGGAGACAGGACTGGGAGGAAACTCCCGACAATAGGCCCCGATCCACGGCGGGGAAAGACCGGGCACCCCCTGTGTGGCTGAAACATCTCACGGAATCTCCGCCCGAATCTTCATCTCCGCCATCGGAAGGATTCAAAACTCCGGCCGCTGTTGCAGCCTTTACCCGGGGAGCTGCTCCCAATCTCGGGTCTCTCACCGGGTCCACTCGTTCCCGATTCCAAACTTCGGTCCGCCCAGCGTCCCGCCCACTGACACTCCTCAGCCAATGGAGGCAAGATCCTCCCAGTAGTGGTCGCTGATTGGCTTTGACTGTGTCCGAGGGCGGGCTGCTGCCGGCAGCCGGAGATGTCAGTCACAGTTTGATCTCAGAAACAAAGCAAGTTCCCGGAGGTGCAAAGTTCAAAGTAAATTTTATTATCAGAGGACAGATAAGTCGCCAGATACAACTCCTACAAACATACAGAGCAAAGCTACAGAACGGTAACAATATCTGGATCACTGAAAGATCAACCAGAGTGCAGAAGACAACAAACTTCGCCAATGCAAATAAACAACGAGAACATGAAATAACCGCAGCGGCTGCCGATAGATGTCCGGTGCACTCAGCGCTCCCTGTTCAATCTGACAGGACAAGAAACAGTGAGGCGCAAAGGCAAACTCGTGTTTCAGAAAATAAGAAATAGAGAAGGCGTGGCCATTCGGCCCCTTGCACCTCTTCTGCCCTTCACTCAGAACATGCTTGACCTTTGACCTCAGCACCACTTTCCTGCAACTTCCCATCACCGCTGAGCCCCAGGATATGTCTATTCAATTTAGAAACCTTGTGGAGATAATTGCAATGATTCACTGCACTCTGGGTGAGGAAATTTCTCCTCATCTCAGTCCTGCTGAGTTGTCCTCGGATTTTGAGTCTGTGACCGCTGGTTCCACACCTTATGGGAAACATCATTCCAGCCCTTCCGCTGTAAATATCCTGTGAGATTGTATTTCTCTAGTTCTGATACAGGAATGTGATTTGTCTCAGTCAAATCACCTCTTATTTCACTCATTTTGAGACAGTCCCAGTACGATGATTTGTTGTGGGAGCATCTCTATGGACAGCAGGTGAGCGCAGTTATCCCATACTGTTCCACAGCCTGATGGTTGAGTGGTGGTGATTGTTCCTGACCCTGGTGGGGCGAGTCCTGAGGCTCGTGTACCATCTACCTGATTACAGCAGTGAGAAAAGAGCCTGCCTGTGTGGTGAGCCTGATCACAGCCGCCTGTATCACCGTCCCCTCTGGCCTGACCTATATGGGATCAAAGGGATTGTGGAGAGTAAATGTGGTACTCCGTCGAGTATCACTGTGATCCGTCCCCTCTGACCTGCCCTATCTGGGCAAAAGGGATAGTGGAGAGTAAATGTAGTACTCTGTCGAGTATCACTGTGATCCGTCCCCTCTGGCCTACCCGATCCGGGACCAAAGGGATTGTGGAGAGTAAATGTGGTACTCTGTCGAGTATCACTGTGATCCATCCCCTCTGACCTGCCCTATCCGGGATCAAAGGGATTGTGGAGAGTAAATGCGGTACTCTGTCGAGTATCACTGTGATCCGTCCCCTCTGGCCTGCTCAATCCGGGACCAAAGGGATTGTGGAGAGTAAATGTGGTACTCTGTCGAGTATTACAGTGATCTGGGCTCTCTTCCTGCCCCTTATTATTCTTGTCTGTGATTGCAGTGTGACAATCTCTGACCCCATGTCCCCTCTTTCTACAAACCCCGTTTCTGTCCTTTGCCAAGTGTCCCTCTTCATCTGCACCGTCCGCACGATCCTGCCACCCGTTCTGGGTTCTTCGTCGGGACCCGAACTCCATCTCCTCACTACCGGTTCTCTGTGCACACTCTCGCTTTCCCCCAGTCCCTTTAAAGAGTCAATTGCGCTCCATATTCATCAGAATTTATGTCACCCTGGGCCAGGTCTGACACAGCTAATTGAGATTAGTTAACTTAAAGGAGTGGGCAGGCTTGTGTCTGAGACAGTTTAGAAAAGTCTGCACTGCCAGCTGGACATACTGATCTGTCCAGGGGTTTGCCGGCATTGGACTCTCACGTATCCTTAAAACGAGCTATAAAGTACGCAAGGGATTCTCCTTTTTTCTGTCGTTATCGGGTAAATTCACCAAAATCCGCATGCAGTCGGGCTGTCATTCAAATGGGTTCCCTTACCTCAGTGACCCACCGTGCCATGGCTTGTATTACATCAGCCCCTCTGGTGGCTCCCGGTCACCTTCGGGCGTCTGCCTGGGAAAGGGGAACCCACTCCCTGTCCCTGCCCGAGAGGTTCCATATATAATCCTGAGCAGTGGCACAAGTCCCCGGTCAGGGTCTGGAAAGGGGAACCCACTCCCTGTCCCTGTCCGAGAGGTTCCATATATAACCCTGAGGAGTGGCACAAGTCCCCGGGCAGGGTCTGGAAAGGGGAACCCACTCCCTGTCCCTGTCCCAGAGGTTCCATATATAACCCTGAGGAGTGGCACAAGTCCCAGGGCAGGGTCTGGAAAGGTGAACCCACTCCCTGTCCCTGTCCGAGAGGTTCCATATATAACCGTGAGGAGTGGCACAAGTCCCCGGGCAGGGTCTGGAAAGGGGAACCCACTCCCTGTCCCTGTCCGAGAGGTTCCATATATAACCCTGAGGAGTGGCCCAACTCCCCGGGCAGGGTCTGGAAAGGGGAACCCACTCCCTCTCCCTGTCCGAGAGGTTCCATATATAACCCTCAGGAGTGGCACAAGTCCCCGGGCAGAGTCTGGAAAGGGGAACCCACTCCCTGTCCCTGTCCGAGAGGTTCCATATATAAACCTGAGGAGTGGCACACGTCCCCGGGCAGGGTCTGGAAAGGGGAACCCACTCCATGTCCCTGTCCGAGAGGTTCCATTTATAACCCTGAGGAGTGCAGGCAAGTCCCGGGCAGGGTCTGGAACGGGGAACCCACTCCCTGTCCCTGTCCGAGACGTTCCATATATAACCCAGAGGAGTGGTAGAAGTCCCCAGGCAGGGTCTGGAAAGGGGAACCCACTCCCTGTCCCTGCCCGAGAGGTTGCATATAAAATTTTTAAAATCCTTTTCTTCTATACTCGCTCCTTGGCTTTGTAAAATTTTTAAAGATGCGTTAACCGTAGGTAAATAACCACAATCTTTTTATGATGCCTCCATTTCTCCAATTCTTAAAAAAGATAAAGACCCCACTGAATGTGCATCCTATTGGCCAATATCCTTGCTGAAAATGGATTCTAAGATTTTTACCAAAATTTTGGCCACTAGATTAGAAAATGTATTACCTCAAATTATCTCTGAAGATCAGACCGGATTTATTAAAACCTGTTATTCATCTTTTAACATTAGAAAATTTATTAATATAATTTATACTTCTTCATCTAAAATACCAGAATATCATTTCCTTAGATGCTGAAAAAGCATTCGATAGAGTTGAATGGCCATATTTATTTAATAAGTTGCAGAATTTTAATTTTAGCTTGAAATTTATATCATGGATTAAATTAGTCTATTATAATCCTTTTGCTTCAGTTCTTACCAATAATCAAAGATTTCCTTTTTTTCAGTTGTCCCGTGGTACGAGGCAAGGCTGCTCTTTAAGTCCTCTATTATTTGACATTGCTTTGGAACCTTTAGCCGTTGCCATTCGTGAATCACCTAATATTTTTGGTATTACCCGTGGGTAAGGGACTTCTAAGTTATCATTATATGCTGATGATTTGTTACTATACATATCTGGCCCTGAGAGATCGATTCCTGATATTTCATCCTTGCTTGTTCAGTTTAGTGCTTTTCTGGCTGCAAACTGAATTTTAATACGAGTGAATTATTTCCATTAAATATGCAAGTTCCAATTTATAAACACTTACCATTTAATGTTGTCACAGATCATTTTACTTATTTGGGTATTAAAATTACCAAGAAACATAAGGGTTTAATTAAAGTTAATTTTTTACCTTTAATTGAACAAATCAAGCAACTTGTTACCAGGTGGTCCCCATTATCTCTGTCATTGGTTGGTCGAATTAATACTATCAAGATGATAGTATTACCCAAATTTTTATATTTATTCCAAGCATTACCAATTTTTATTCCTAAATCTTTTTTTGATATTATTGACTCCAAAATATCCTCGTATGTGTGGCAGAGTAAAAATCCTAGATTAAGTAAAAAATATTTACAGAAGCCTAAGAAGGAAGGTGGTTTTGCTTTGCCAAACCTGAGATTTTACTATTGGGCAGTTAATATTCAATATTTAATATTTTGGACACAAGAATCGGTCATAGTACCTTGCCCACAATGGGTAAATTTGGAGTGTAATTCTGTACAAGTCTTCTCATTGTTTTCTATTTTAGGATCTTCGCTTCCTTTTGCTTTATCTAAACCGAATAAAGAAATAACTAATCCTATAGTTAAACATACATTAAGAATATGGTTTCAGTTTCGTAAATTCTTTGGCTTTAATAATCAAGCCCTATTATATCTAACTTTTTTTTCCAGCCCTCTTTTATGGACCAATCCTTTGTGTTTTGGAAAACAAAAGGTATAACATGTTTTCGTCAAATATTTTTAGATAAGTTTTATGTCCTTTGAAGAGCTATACAATCTAATATTCATATTTTTTTAGATACTTGCAAGTTAGAAATTTCTTGAATGTTAGTATTTTCTGAAATTATGTCCAATGGACATGACAGAAAAAATTCTAGCTCTGAATCCTTGCCAGAAGGGTTAAGTAGCCATCATTTATCATATGAACATGAAAATATAGCCAGGAGTATCAGAAATAATTAAGAAGGAATGGGAAAAAGAACTTCACTGTCTTATACCCACAGAGCAGTGGGAGAAATTTTTACAATTAGTCAATTCTTCTTCTATTTGTGCTAAACATGCCTAATACAATTTAAGGTTGTTCATAGGGCTCACATGTCCAAGGATAAACTCGCTCGATTTTATTCTTATGTTAATCCAGCCTGTGACAGATGTCATTCTGAAGTTGCTTCATTGACCCACATGTTCTGGTCTTGCCCCTGTTTGCAAAATTATTGGAAAGATATTTTTGGTATTACTTCAACAGTTCTGAATATCAAATTGCAACCGCATCCTATTACTGCAATTTTCGGTTTACCAAAGGTGGATAATAGTCGTTTATCCCCCTCAGCCCGGCGGATGATTGCATTTGTTACATTAATGGCTAGAAGATCTATCCTATTGAATTGCAAAGAAATTAATCCTCTAACTATATTTCAGTAGTTTTCTCAAACGATTTCTTGTTTGAGTTTAGAAAACATTACAAGTGTTGTCTTTGACCGTTCAGTTAAATTTGAAGAAACTTGGAGACCATTTATTCAACATTTTCATATGAGCTAAACTGACTTTTCCTAAACCTTACTTTTATTGTCCTTAATTATTTGGATGGAGGTGCAGAGTTATTGACGCCACTGTGTATAATTGATATAATGCAATGGCCCATGTCGATTAGGATTTTTTCCATTTTTTTTGGGGGGGGAGTGTTTCTTATTTTCTCCATTTTTTGTAACCACTATGAGTTTGGGAGGTTATTATCATCTATTTGTATTTATATCTTAACCTATTAATTATGTACTCTCAAGGTCTTTGTATTCATGTTTCATTTATGTTTGTTTAAAATCAATAAAAAGATTTAAAAAGAAAGGACTACTCTGAGGAAAGGGAGGAATAGGCGCAACGGGCCGAATGGCCACGCATGCTCCTGTTACTTATTTTCTAAAGCACGAGTTTACCTTTGCGCCTGGTTCTCCCTTGACCTTCAGCCTGTCCTTTTGCATAGGGGAGCGCTCACAGCACCGGAGTTCCATCGGCAGCCGCTGCGGGCCAGCTCCCGTATCCCAGCAGCAGGAGACAGGACTGGGAGGCAACTCCGGACAATAGGCCCCGATCCACGGCGGGGAAAGACCGGGCTCCCTCTGTGTGGCTGAAACATCTCACTGAATCTCCGCCCGAATCTTCACCTCCGCCATCGGAAGGATTCAAAACTCCGGCCGCTGTTGCAGCCTTTACCCGGGGAGCTGCTCCCAATCTCGGGTCTCTCCGGACCGGGTCCACTCGTTCCCGATTCCAAACTTCGGTCCGCCCAGCGTCCCGCCCACTGACACTCCTCAACCAATGGAGGCAAGAGTCTCTCAGTGGTGTTCTCTGATTGGCTGTGAGTGTATCCGAGGGCGGGCTGCTGCCGGGAGCTGGAGATGTCAGTCACTGTTTGTTCCCAGAATCAAAGCAAGTTCCCCGAGGCTCAAAGTTCAAAGTAAATTTTATTATCATTTTTAATTTTTTAAATTTTTATTAAACACAAACAAAAACAGAAACACTAAACATATGCTAAAAAAGCCAGGGAGTCACACAAAAGCAGCAATAAATATATAACTATTAATTTTAAATATACAAATAAACAAGGAAATCTGCTCTAAATATTGTTGGACAGAAGGAACTGTATCTAAGAGGAGTCACAAAACAGAAACATTTACAGAGATAACCCAAAACTTTGACAGATTTGTACAGTCTTTACAGCCTTCTGGCTATGGGAAGTTTTCAGAGGATAAACGTTTAGTTTGAAGTCTGACAACAAAATATAAATGAAGGTTTCTTATTGCTGTGATTGCATTTATGGATATAAAATTTGCTGTAAATTAACAAAAGATTTATGATAAAGAAATGATCCCTATGAGATTTGGTGTTATTAGTAAACCCAAATAAGACATTTTGAAAACAAAAAGTAAAATCCACATTAATATATTGATCTATAAATTGACCAACCTCAAACTAAAATGTTTTAACATATTCACAATCCCAAAACAGATGAAATAAATTCTCTGGATATAAACCACAAAAAGAACAGTTAGTTTCAATATCAGAATTAACGCTTGTCAAATAAACATTGGTTGGATAATATCAATGTATAATTTTAAATAAGCCCCAGATACTCCTCCACCTCAGATTCCCCAAGCGACTATTCCAAAAACTAACAGAGTACATATAAGTCGCCACATACAACTCCTACAAACATACAGAGCAAAGCTACAGAACGGTAACTATATCTGGATCACTGAAAGATCAACCAGAGTGCAGAAGACAACAAACTTCGCCAATGCAAATAAACAACGAGAACATGAAATAACCACAGCGGCTGCCGATAGATGTCCGGTGCTCTCAGCGTTCCCTGTTCAATCTGACAGGACAAGAAACAGTGAGGCGCAAAGGTAAACTCGTGTTTCAGAAAATCAGAAATAGAGAAGGTGTGGCCATTCGGCCCCTTGCGCCTCTTCTACCCTTCACTCAGAACATGCATGACTTTTGACCTCAGCACCACTTTCCTGCAACTTCCCATCACCGCTGAGCCCCAGGATATGTCTATTCAATTTAGAAATCTTGTTGAGATAATTGCAATGATTCACTGCACTCTGGGTGAGGAAATTTCTCCTCATCTCAGTCCTGCTGAGTTGTCCTTGGATTTAGAGTCTGTGAGCGCTGGTTCCACACCTTATGGGAAACTTCATTCCAGCCCTTCCGCTGTAAATATCCTGTGAAATTGAATTTCTCTAATTCTGAGACAGGAATGTGATCTGTCTCAGTCAAACCACCTCTTATTTCACTCATTTTGAGACAGTCCCAGTACGATGATTTGTTGTGGGAGCATCTCTATGGACAGCAGGTGAGTGCAGTTATCCTGTGTTGTTCCACAGACTGATAGCTGAGGGGTAGTAACTGTTCCTGACCCTGGTGAGGCGAGTCCTGAGGCTCTTGTACCTTCTACCTGATTACAGCAGGGAGAAAAGAGCCTGTCTGTGTGGTGAGCCTGATCACAGCCACCTGTATCACCGTCCCCTCTGGCCTGCCCTATCCGGGACCAAAGGGATTGTGGAGAGTAAATGTGGTACTCTGTCGAGTATCACTGTGATCTGTCCCATCTGGCCTGTCCTATCCGGGACCAAAGGGATTGTGGAGAGTAAATGTGGTACTCTGTCGAGTATCACTGTGATCCGTCCCTACTGGACTGCCCTACCCGGGACCAAAGGGATTGTGGAGAGTGAATATGGTACTCTGTCGAGTATTACTGTGATCCGTCCCCTCTGGCCTGCCCTATCCGGGACCAAAGGGATTGTGGAGAGTAAATGTGGTACTCTGTCGAGTATCACTGTGATCCGTCCCCTCCAGCCTGCCCTACCCGGGAGCAAAGGGATTGTGGAGAATAAATGTGGTACTCTGTCGAGTATCACTGTGATCCGTCCCCTCTGGCCTGCCCTATCCGGGACCAAAGGGATTGTGGAGAGTAAATGTGGTACTCTGTCGAGTATCACTGTGATCCGTCCCTTCCGGCCTGCCCTAACCGGGACCAAAGGGATTGTGGAGAGTAAATGTGGTACTCTGTCGAGTATTACTGTGATCCGTCCCCTCTGGCCTGCCCTATCCAGGACCAAAGGGATTGTGGAGAATAAATGTGGTACTCTGTCGAGTATTACTGTGATCCGTCCCCTCTGGCCTGCCCTATCCGGGACAAAAGGGATTGTGGAGAGTAAATGTGGTACTCTGTCGAGTATCACTGTGATCCGTCCCCTCCAGCCTGCCCTACCCGGGAGCAAAGGGATTGTGGAGAGTAAATGTGGTACTCTGTCGAGTATTACTGTGTTCCGTCCCCTCTGGCCTGCCCTATCCGGGACCAAAGGGATTGTGGAGAGTGAATGTGGTACTCTGTCGAGTATCACTGTGATCCGTCCCCTCCGGCCTGACCTATCCGGGACCAAAGGGATTGTGGAGAGTAAATGTGGTAATCTGTCGAGTATCACTGTCATCCGTCCCCTCTGGCCTGCCCTATCCGGGACCAAAGGGATTGTGGAGAGTAAATGTGGTAATCTGTCGAGTATTACTGTGATCCGGGCTCTCTTCCAGCCCCTTATTATTCTTGTCTGTGATTGCAATGTGACAAACTCTGGCCCAATGTCCCCTCTTTCTACAAACCCCATTTCTGTCCTTAGCCAAGTGTCCTCTTCATCTGCACCATCCGCACGATCCTGCCACCCGTTCTGGGTTCTTCGTCGGGACCCGAACTCCATCTCCTCACTACCGGTTCTCTGTGCACACTCTCGCTTTTCCCCAGTCCCCTTAAAGAGTCAATAGCGCTCCCTATTCATCAGAATTTATGTCACCTGGGGCCAGGTCTGACACAGCGAATTGAGATTAGTTAACTTAAACGAGTGGGCAGGCTTGGGTCTGAGACTGTTTAGAAAAGTCTGCTCTGCCAGCTGGACATACTGATCTGTCCAGGGGTTTGCCGGCATTGGACTCTCACGTATCCTTAAAACAAGCTATCAAGTAGGCAAGGGATTCTCCTTTTTTCTATAGTTATCGGATAAATTCACCAAAATCCGCATGTAGTTGGGCTGTCATTCAAATGGGTTCCCTTACCTCAGTGACCCACCGTGCCATGGCTTGTATTACATCAGCCCCTCTGTTGGCTCCCGGTCACCTTCGGGCGTCTGCCTGGGAAAGGGGAACCCACTCCCTGTCCCTGTCCGAGAGGTTTCATATATAATCCTGAGCAGTGCCACAAGTCCCCGGTCAGGGTCTGGAAAGGGGAACCCACTCCCTGTCCCTGTCCGAGAGGTTCCATATATAACCCTGAGGAGTGGCACAAGTCCCCGGGCAGGGTCTGGAAAGGGGAACCCACTCCCTGTCCCTGCCCGAGAGGTTCCATATATAACCCTGAGGAGTGGCACAAGTCCCCGGGCAGGGTCTGGAAAGGGGAACCCACTCCCTGTCCCTGTCCGAGAGGTTCCATATATAACCCTGAGGAGTGATACAAGTCCCCGGGCAGGGTCTGGAAAGGGGAACCCACTCCCTGTCCCTGTCCGAGAGGTTCCATATATAACCCTGAGGAGTGGCCCAACTCCCCGGGCAGGGTCTGGAAAGGGGAACCCACTCCCTGTCCCTGTCCGAGAGGTTCCATATATAACCCTGAGGAGTGGCACAAGTCCCCGGGCAGGGTCTGGAAAAGGGAACCCACTCCCTGTCCCTGTCCGAGAGGTTTCATATATAATTCTGAGCAGTGGCACAAGTCCCCGGGCAGGGTCTGGAAAGGGGAACCCACTCCCTGTCCCTATCCCAGAGGTTCCATATATAACCCTGAGGAGTGGCCGAACTCCCCGGGCCGGGTCTGGAAAGGGGAACCCACTCCCTGTCCCTGTCCGAGAGGTTCCATATATAACCCTGAGGAGTGGCACAAGTCCCCAGGCAGGGTCTGGAAAGGGGAACCCACTCCCTGTCCCTGTCCGAGAGGTTCCATATATAACCCTGAGGAGTGGCACAAGTCCCCGGGCAGGGTCTGGAAAGGGGAACCCACTCCCTGTCCCTGTCCGAGAGGTTCCATATATAACCCTGAGGAGTGGCACAAGTCCCCGGGCAGGGTCTGGAAAGGGGAACCCACTCCCTGTCCCTGTCCGAGAGGTTCCATATATAACCCTGAGGAGTGGCACAAGTCCCCGGGCAGGGTCTGGAAAGGGGAACCCACTCCCTGTCCCTGTCCGAGAGGTTCCATATATAACCGTGAGGAGTGGCACAAGTCCCCGGGCAGGGTCTGGAAAGGGGAACCCACTCCCTGTCCCTGTCCGAGAGGTTCCATATATAACCCTGAGGAGTGGCCCAACTCCCCGGGCAGGGTCTGGAAAGGGGAACCCACTCCCTCTCCCTGTCCGAGAGGTTCCATATATAACCCTCAGGAGTGGCACAAGTCCCCGGGCAGAGTCTGGAAAGGGGAACCCACTCCCTGTCCCTGTCCGAGAGGTTCCATATATAAACCTGAGGAGTGGCACACGTCCCCGGGCAGGGTCTGGAAAGGGGAACCCACTCCATGTCCCTGTCCGAGAGGTTCCATTTATAACCCTGAGGAGTGCAGGCAAGTCCCGGGCAGGGTCTGGAACGGGGAACCCTCTCCCTGTCCCTGTCCGAGTGGTTCCATCTATAACCCTGAGGAGTGGCACATGTCCCCGGGCAGGGTCTGGAAAGGGGAACCCACTCCCTGTCCCTGTCCGAGACGTTCCATATATAACCCAGAGGAGTGGTAGAAGTCCCCAGGCAGGGTCTGGAAAGGGGAACCCACTCCCTGTCCCTGCCCGAGAGGTTGCATATAAAATTTTTAAAATCCTTTTCTTCTATACTCGCTCCTTGGCTTTGTAAAATTTTTAAAGATGCGTTAACCGTAGGTAAATAACCACAATCTTTTTATGATGCCTCCATTTCTCCAATTCTTAAAAAAGATAAAGACCCCACTGAATGTGCATCCTATTGGCCAATATCCTTGCTGAAAATGGATTCTAAGATTTTTACCAAAATTTTGGCCACTAGATTAGAAAATGTATTACCTCAAATTATCTCTGAAGATCAGACCGGATTTATTAAAACCTGTTATTCATCTTTTAACATTAGAAAATTTATTAATATAATTTATACTTCTTCATCTAAAATACCAGAATATCATTTCCTTAGATGCTGAAAAAGCATTCGATAGAGTTGAATGGCCATATTTATTTAATAAGTTGCAGAATTTTAATTTTAGCTTGAAATTTATATCATGGATTAAATTAGTCTATTATAATCCTTTTGCTTCAGTTCTTACCAATAATCAAAGATTTCCTTTTTTTCAGTTGTCCCGTGGTACGAGGCAAGGCTGCTCTTTAAGTCCTCTATTATTTGACATTGCTTTGGAACCTTTAGCCGTTGCCATTCGTGAATCACCTAATATTTTTGGTATTACCCGTGGGTAAGGGACTTCTAAGTTATCATTATATGCTGATGATTTGTTACTATACATATCTGGCCCTGAGAGATCGATTCCTGATATTTCATCCTTGCTTGTTCAGTTTAGTGGCTTTTCTGGCTGCAAACTGAATTTTAATACGAGTGAATTATTTCCATTAAATATGCAAGTTCCAATTTATAAACACTTACCATTTAATGTTGTCACAGATCATTTTACTTATTTGGGTATTAAAATTACCAAGAAACATAAGGGTTTAATTAAAGTTAATTTTTTACCTTTAATTGAACAAATCAAGCAACTTGTTACCAGGTGGTCCCCATTATCTCTGTCATTGGTTGGTCGAATTAATACTATCAAGATGATAGTATTACCCAAATTTTTATATTTATTCCAAGCATTACCAATTTTTATTCCTAAATCTTTTTTTGATATTATTGACTCCAAAATATCCTCGTATGTGTGGCAGAGTAAAAATCCTAGATTAAGTAAAAAATATTTACAGAAGCCTAAGAAGGAAGGTGGTTTTGCTTTGCCAAACCTGAGATTTTACTATTGGGCAGTTAATATTCAATATTTAATATTTTGGACACAAGAATCGGTCATAGTACCTTGCCCACAATGGGTAAATTTGGAGTGTAATTCTGTACAAGTCTTCTCATTGTTTTCTATTTTAGGATCTTCGCTTCCTTTTGCTTTATCTAAACCGAATAAAGAAATAACTAATCCTATAGTTAAACATACATTAAGAATATGGTTTCAGTTTCGTAAATTCTTTGGCTTTAATAATCAAGCCCTATTATATCTAACTTTTTTTTCCAGCCCTCTTTTATGGACCAATCCTTTGTGTTTTGGAAAACAAAAGGTATAACATGTTTTCGTCAAATATTTTTAGATAAGTTTTATGTCCTTTGAAGAGCTATACAATCTAATATTCATATTTTTTTAGATACTTGCAAGTTAGAAATTTCTTGAATGTTAGTATTTTCTGAAATTATGTCCAATGGACATGACAGAAAAAATTCTAGCTCTGAATCCTTGCCAGAAGGGTTAAGTAGCCATCATTTATCATATGAACATGAAAATATAGCCAGGAGTATCAGAAATAATTAAGAAGGAATGGGAAAAAGAACTTCACTGTCTTATACCCACAGAGCAGTGGGAGAAATTTTTACAATTAGTCAATTCTTCTTCTATTTGTGCTAAACATGCCTAATACAATTTAAGGTTGTTCATAGGGCTCACATGTCCAAGGATAAACTCGCTCGATTTTATTCTTATGTTAATCCAGCCTGTGACAGATGTCATTCTGAAGTTGCTTCATTGACCCACATGTTCTGGTCTTGCCCCTGTTTGCAAAATTATTGGAAAGATATTTTTGGTATTACTTCAACAGTTCTGAATATCAAATTGCAACCGCATCCTATTACTGCAATTTTCGGTTTACCAAAGGTGGATAATAGTCGTTTATCCCCCTCAGCCCGGCGGATGATTGCATTTGTTACATTAATGGCTAGAAGATCTATCCTATTGAATTGCAAAGAAATTAATCCTCTAACTATATTTCAGTAGTTTTCTCAAACGATTTCTTGTTTGAGTTTAGAAAACATTACAAGTGTTGTCTTTGACCGTTCAGTTAAATTTGAAGAAACTTGGAGACCATTTATTCAACATTTTCATATGAGCTAAACTGACTTTTCCTAAACCTTACTTTTATTGTCCTTAATTATTTGGATGGAGGTGCAGAGTTATTGACGCCACTGTGTATAATTGATATAATGCAATGGCCCATGTCGATTAGGATTTTTTCCATTTTTTTTGGGGGGGGAGTGTTTCTTATTTTCTCCATTTTTTGTAACCACTATGAGTTTGGGAGGTTATTATCATCTATTTGTATTTATATCTTAACCTATTAATTATGTACTCTCAAGGTCTTTGTATTCATGTTTCATTTATGTTTGTTTAAAATCAATAAAAAGATTTAAAAAGAAAGGACTACTCTGAGGAAAGGGAGGAATAGGCGCAACGGGCCGAATGGCCACGCATGCTCCTGTTACTTATTTTCTAAAGCACGAGTTTACCTTTGCGCCTGGTTCTCCCTTGACCTTCAGCCTGTCCTTTTGCATAGGGGAGCGCTCACAGCACCGGAGTTCCATCGGCAGCCGCTGCGGGCCAGCTCCCGTATCCCAGCAGCAGGAGACAGGACTGGGAGGCAACTCCGGACAATAGGCCCCGATCCACGGCGGGGAAAGACCGGGCTCCCTCTGTGTGGCTGAAACATCTCACTGAATCTCCGCCCGAATCTTCACCTCCGCCATCGGAAGGATTCAAAACTCCGGCCGCTGTTGCAGCCTTTACCCGGGGAGCTGCTCCCAATCTCGGGTCTCTCCGGACCGGGTCCACTCGTTCCCGATTCCAAACTTCGGTCCGCCCAGCGTCCCGCCCACTGACACTCCTCAACCAATGGAGGCAAGAGTCTCTCAGTGGTGTTCTCTGATTGGCTGTGAGTGTATCCGAGGGCGGGCTGCTGCCGGGAGCTGGAGATGTCAGTCACTGTTTGTTCCCAGAATCAAAGCAAGTTCCCCGAGGCTCAAAGTTCAAAGTAAATTTTATTATCATTTTTAATTTTTTAAATTTTTATTAAACACAAACAAAAACAGAAACACTAAACATATGCTAAAAAAGCCAGGGAGTCACACAAAAGCAGCAATAAATATATAACTATTAATTTTAAATATACAAATAAACAAGGAAATCTGCTCTAAATATTGTTGGACAGAAGGAACTGTATCTAAGAGGAGTCACAAAACAGAAACATTTACAGAGATAACCCAAAACTTTGACAGATTTGTACAGTCTTTACAGCCTTCTGGCTATGGGAAGTTTTCAGAGGATAAACGTTTAGTTTGAAGTCTGACAACAAAATATAAATGAAGGTTTCTTATTGCTGTGATTGCATTTATGGATATAAAATTTGCTGTAAATTAACAAAAGATTTATGATAAAGAAATGATCCCTATGAGATTTGGTGTTATTAGTAAACCCAAATAAGACATTTTGAAAACAAAAAGTAAAATCCACATTAATATATTGATCTATAAATTGACCAACCTCAAACTAAAATGTTTTAACATATTCACAATCCCAAAACAGATGAAATAAATTCTCTGGATATAAACCACAAAAAGAACAGTTAGTTTCAATATCAGAATTAACGCTTGTCAAATAAACATTGGTTGGATAATATCAATGTATAATTTTAAATAAGCCCCAGATACTCCTCCACCTCAGATTCCCCAAGCGACTATTCCAAAAACTAACAGAGTACATATAAGTCGCCACATACAACTCCTACAAACATACAGAGCAAAGCTACAGAACGGTAACTATATCTGGATCACTGAAAGATCAACCAGAGTGCAGAAGACAACAAACTTCGCCAATGCAAATAAACAACGAGAACATGAAATAACCACAGCGGCTGCCGATAGATGTCCGGTGCTCTCAGCGTTCCCTGTTCAATCTGACAGGACAAGAAACAGTGAGGCGCAAAGGTAAACTCGTGTTTCAGAAAATCAGAAATAGAGAAGGTGTGGCCATTCGGCCCCTTGCGCCTCTTCTACCCTTCACTCAGAACATGCATGACTTTTGACCTCAGCACCACTTTCCTGCAACTTCCCATCACCGCTGAGCCCCAGGATATGTCTATTCAATTTAGAAATCTTGTTGAGATAATTGCAATGATTCACTGCACTCTGGGTGAGGAAATTTCTCCTCATCTCAGTCCTGCTGAGTTGTCCTTGGATTTAGAGTCTGTGAGCGCTGGTTCCACACCTTATGGGAAACTTCATTCCAGCCCTTCCGCTGTAAATATCCTGTGAAATTGAATTTCTCTAATTCTGAGACAGGAATGTGATCTGTCTCAGTCAAACCACCTCTTATTTCACTCATTTTGAGACAGTCCCAGTACGATGATTTGTTGTGGGAGCATCTCTATGGACAGCAGGTGAGTGCAGTTATCCTGTGTTGTTCCACAGACTGATAGCTGAGGGGTAGTAACTGTTCCTGACCCTGGTGAGGCGAGTCCTGAGGCTCTTGTACCTTCTACCTGATTACAGCAGGGAGAAAAGAGCCTGTCTGTGTGGTGAGCCTGATCACAGCCACCTGTATCACCGTCCCCTCTGGCCTGCCCTATCCGGGACCAAAGGGATTGTGGAGAGTAAATGTGGTACTCTGTCGAGTATCACTGTGATCTGTCCCATCTGGCCTGTCCTATCCGGGACCAAAGGGATTGTGGAGAGTAAATGTGGTACTCTGTCGAGTATCACTGTGATCCGTCCCTACTGGACTGCCCTACCCGGGACCAAAGGGATTGTGGAGAGTGAATATGGTACTCTGTCGAGTATTACTGTGATCCGTCCCCTCTGGCCTGCCCTATCCGGGACCAAAGGGATTGTGGAGAGTAAATGTGGTACTCTGTCGAGTATCACTGTGATCCGTCCCCTCCAGCCTGCCCTACCCGGGAGCAAAGGGATTGTGGAGAATAAATGTGGTACTCTGTCGAGTATCACTGTGATCCGTCCCCTCTGGCCTGCCCTATCCGGGACCAAAGGGATTGTGGAGAGTAAATGTGGTACTCTGTCGAGTATCACTGTGATCCGTCCCTTCCGGCCTGCCCTAACCGGGACCAAAGGGATTGTGGAGAGTAAATGTGGTACTCTGTCGAGTATTACTGTGATCCGTCCCCTCTGGCCTGCCCTATCCAGGACCAAAGGGATTGTGGAGAATAAATGTGGTACTCTGTCGAGTATTACTGTGATCCGTCCCCTCTGGCCTGCCCTATCCGGGACAAAAGGGATTGTGGAGAGTAAATGTGGTACTCTGTCGAGTATCACTGTGATCCGTCCCCTCCAGCCTGCCCTACCCGGGAGCAAAGGGATTGTGGAGAGTAAATGTGGTACTCTGTCGAGTATTACTGTGTTCCGTCCCCTCTGGCCTGCCCTATCCGGGACCAAAGGGATTGTGGAGAGTGAATGTGGTACTCTGTCGAGTATCACTGTGATCCGTCCCCTCCGGCCTGACCTATCCGGGACCAAAGGGATTGTGGAGAGTAAATGTGGTAATCTGTCGAGTATCACTGTCATCCGTCCCCTCTGGCCTGCCCTATCCGGGACCAAAGGGATTGTGGAGAGTAAATGTGGTAATCTGTCGAGTATTACTGTGATCCGGGCTCTCTTCCAGCCCCTTATTATTCTTGTCTGTGATTGCAATGTGACAAACTCTGGCCCAATGTCCCCTCTTTCTACAAACCCCATTTCTGTCCTTAGCCAAGTGTCCTCTTCATCTGCACCATCCGCACGATCCTGCCACCCGTTCTGGGTTCTTCGTCGGGACCCGAACTCCATCTCCTCACTACCGGTTCTCTGTGCACACTCTCGCTTTTCCCCAGTCCCCTTAAAGAGTCAATAGCGCTCCCTATTCATCAGAATTTATGTCACCTGGGGCCAGGTCTGACACAGCGAATTGAGATTAGTTAACTTAAACGAGTGGGCAGGCTTGGGTCTGAGACTGTTTAGAAAAGTCTGCTCTGCCAGCTGGACATACTGATCTGTCCAGGGGTTTGCCGGCATTGGACTCTCACGTATCCTTAAAACAAGCTATCAAGTAGGCAAGGGATTCTCCTTTTTTCTATAGTTATCGGATAAATTCACCAAAATCCGCATGTAGTTGGGCTGTCATTCAAATGGGTTCCCTTACCTCAGTGACCCACCGTGCCATGGCTTGTATTACATCAGCCCCTCTGTTGGCTCCCGGTCACCTTCGGGCGTCTGCCTGGGAAAGGGGAACCCACTCCCTGTCCCTGTCCGAGAGGTTTCATATATAATCCTGAGCAGTGCCACAAGTCCCCGGTCAGGGTCTGGAAAGGGGAACCCACTCCCTGTCCCTGTCCGAGAGGTTCCATATATAACCCTGAGGAGTGGCACAAGTCCCCGGGCAGGGTCTGGAAAGGGGAACCCACTCCCTGTCCCTGCCCGAGAGGTTCCATATATAACCCTGAGGAGTGGCACAAGTCCCCGGGCAGGGTCTGGAAAGGGGAACCCACTCCCTGTCCCTGTCCGAGAGGTTCCATATATAACCCTGAGGAGTGATACAAGTCCCCGGGCAGGGTCTGGAAAGGGGAACCCACTCCCTGTCCCTGTCCGAGAGGTTCCATATATAACCCTGAGGAGTGGCCCAACTCCCCGGGCAGGGTCTGGAAAGGGGAACCCACTCCCTGTCCCTGTCCGAGAGGTTCCATATATAACCCTGAGGAGTGGCACAAGTCCCCGGGCAGGGTCTGGAAAAGGGAACCCACTCCCTGTCCCTGTCCGAGAGGTTTCATATATAATTCTGAGCAGTGGCACAAGTCCCCGGGCAGGGTCTGGAAAGGGGAACCCACTCCCTGTCCCTATCCCAGAGGTTCCATATATAACCCTGAGGAGTGGCCGAACTCCCCGGGCCGGGTCTGGAAAGGGGAACCCACTCCCTGTCCCTGTCCGAGAGGTTCCATATATAACCCTGAGGAGTGGCACAAGTCCCCAGGCAGGGTCTGGAAAGGGGAACCCACTCCCTGTCCCTGTCCGAGAGGTTCCATATATAACCCTGAGGAGTGGCACAAGTCCCCGGGCAGGGTCTGGAAAGGGGAACCCACTCCCTGTCCCTGTCCGAGAGGTTCCATATATAACCCTGAGGAGTGGCACAAGTCCCCGGGCAGGGTCTGGAAAGGGGAACCCACTCCCTGTCCCTGTCCGAGAGGTTCCATATATAACCCTGAGGAGTGGCACAAGTCCCCGGGCAGGGTCTGGAAAGGGGAACCCACTCCCTGTCCCTGTCCGAGAGGTTCCATATATAACCGTGAGGAGTGGCACAAGTCCCCGGGCAGGGTCTGGAAAGGGGAACCCACTCCCTGTCCCTGTCCGAGAGGTTCCATATATAACCCTGAGGAGTGGCCCAACTCCCCGGGCAGGGTCTGGAAAGGGGAACCCACTCCCTCTCCCTGTCCGAGAGGTTCCATATATAACCCTCAGGAGTGGCACAAGTCCCCGGGCAGAGTCTGGAAAGGGGAACCCACTCCCTGTCCCTGTCCGAGAGGTTCCATATATAAACCTGAGGAGTGGCACACGTCCCCGGGCAGGGTCTGGAAAGGGGAACCCACTCCATGTCCCTGTCCGAGAGGTTCCATTTATAACCCTGAGGAGTGCAGGCAAGTCCCGGGCAGGGTCTGGAACGGGGAACCCTCTCCCTGTCCCTGTCCGAGTGGTTCCATCTATAACCCTGAGGAGTGGCACATGTCCCCGGGCAGGGTCTGGAAAGGGGAACCCACTCCCTGTCCCTGTCCGAGACGTTCCATATATAACCCAGAGGAGTGGTAGAAGTCCCCAGGCAGGGTCTGGAAAGGGGAACCCACTCCCTGTCCCTGCCCGAGAGGTTGCATATAAAATTTTTAAAATCCTTTTCTTCTATACTCGCTCCTTGGCTTTGTAAAATTTTTAAAGATGCGTTAACCGTAGGTAAATAACCACAATCTTTTTATGATGCCTCCATTTCTCCAATTCTTAAAAAAGATAAAGACCCCACTGAATGTGCATCCTATTGGCCAATATCCTTGCTGAAAATGGATTCTAAGATTTTTACCAAAATTTTGGCCACTAGATTAGAAAATGTATTACCTCAAATTATCTCTGAAGATCAGACCGGATTTATTAAAACCTGTTATTCATCTTTTAACATTAGAAAATTTATTAATATAATTTATACTTCTTCATCTAAAATACCAGAATATCATTTCCTTAGATGCTGAAAAAGCATTCGATAGAGTTGAATGGCCATATTTATTTAATAAGTTGCAGAATTTTAATTTTAGCTTGAAATTTATATCATGGATTAAATTAGTCTATTATAATCCTTTTGCTTCAGTTCTTACCAATAATCAAAGATTTCCTTTTTTTCAGTTGTCCCGTGGTACGAGGCAAGGCTGCTCTTTAAGTCCTCTATTATTTGACATTGCTTTGGAACCTTTAGCCGTTGCCATTCGTGAATCACCTAATATTTTTGGTATTACCCGTGGGTAAGGGACTTCTAAGTTATCATTATATGCTGATGATTTGTTACTATACATATCTGGCCCTGAGAGATCGATTCCTGATATTTCATCCTTGCTTGTTCAGTTTAGTGGCTTTTCTGGCTGCAAACTGAATTTTAATACGAGTGAATTATTTCCATTAAATATGCAAGTTCCAATTTATAAACACTTACCATTTAATGTTGTCACAGATCATTTTACTTATTTGGGTATTAAAATTACCAAGAAACATAAGGGTTTAATTAAAGTTAATTTTTTACCTTTAATTGAACAAATCAAGCAACTTGTTACCAGGTGGTCCCCATTATCTCTGTCATTGGTTGGTCGAATTAATACTATCAAGATGATAGTATTACCCAAATTTTTATATTTATTCCAAGCATTACCAATTTTTATTCCTAAATCTTTTTTTGATATTATTGACTCCAAAATATCCTCGTATGTGTGGCAGAGTAAAAATCCTAGATTAAGTAAAAAATATTTACAGAAGCCTAAGAAGGAAGGTGGTTTTGCTTTGCCAAACCTGAGATTTTACTATTGGGCAGTTAATATTCAATATTTAATATTTTGGACACAAGAATCGGTCATAGTACCTTGCCCACAATGGGTAAATTTGGAGTGTAATTCTGTACAAGTCTTCTCATTGTTTTCTATTTTAGGATCTTCGCTTCCTTTTGCTTTATCTAAACCGAATAAAGAAAAAACTAATCCTATAGTTAAACATACATTAAGAATATGGTTTCAGTTTCGTAAATTCTTTGGCTTTAATAATCAAGCCCTATTATATCTAACTTTTTTTTCCAGCCCTCTTTTATGGACCAATCCTTTGTGTTTTGGAAAACAAAAGGTATAACATGTTTTCGTCAAATATTTTTAGATAAGTTTTATGTCCTTTGAAGAGCTATACAATCTAATATTCATATTTTTTTAGATACTTGCAAGTTAGAAATTTCTTGAATGTTAGTATTTTCTGAAATTATGTCCAATGGACATGACAGAAAAAATTCTAGCTCTGAATCCTTGCCAGAAGGGTTAAGTAGCCATCATTTATCATATGAACATGAAAATATAGCCAGGAGTATCAGAAATAATTAAGAAGGAATGGGAAAAAGAACTTCACTGTCTTATACCCACAGAGCAGTGGGAGAAATTTTTACAATTAGTCAATTCTTCTTCTATTTGTGCTAAACATGCCTAATACAATTTAAGGTTGTTCATAGGGCTCACATGTCCAAGGATAAACTCGCTCGATTTTATTCTTATGTTAATCCAGCCTGTGACAGATGTCATTCTGAAGTTGCTTCATTGACCCACATGTTCTGGTCTTGCCCCTGTTTGCAAAATTATTGGAAAGATATTTTTGGTATTACTTCAACAGTTCTGAATATCAAATTGCAACCGCATCCTATTACTGCAATTTTCGGTTTACCAAAGGTGGATAATAGTCGTTTATCCCCCTCAGCCCCCCAGCCCGGCGGATGATTGCATTTGTTACATTAATGGCTAGAAGATCTATCCTCTTGAACTGGAAAGAAATTAATCCTCCAACTATATTTCAGTGGTTTTCTCAAACTATTTCTTGTTCGAGTTTAGAAAACATTACAAGTGTTGTCTTTGACCCTTCAGTTAAATTTGAAGAAACTTGGAGACCATTTATTCAACATTTTCATATGAGCTAAACTGACTTTTCCTAAACCTTACTTTTATTGTCCTTAATTATTTGGATGGAGGTGCAGAGTTATTGACGCCACTGTGTATAATTGATATAATGCAATGGCCCATGTCGATTAGGATTTTTTCCATTTTTTTGGGGGGGGGAGTGTTTCTTATTTTCTCCATTTTTTGTAACCACTATGAGTTTGGGAGGTTATTATCATCTATTTGTATTTATATCTTAACCTATTAATTATGTACTCTCAAGGTCTTTGTATTCATGTTTCATTTATGTTTGTTTAAAATCAATAAAAAGATTTAAAAAGAAAGGACTACTCTGAGGAAAGGGAGGAATAGGCGCAACGGGCCGAATGGCCACGCATGCTCCTGTTACTTATTTTCTAAAGCACGAGTTTACCTTTGCGCCTTGTTCTCCCTTGGCCTTCAGCCTGTCCTTTTGCACAGGGGAGCGCTCACAGCACCGGAGTTCCATCGGCAGCCGCTGCGGGCCAGCTCCCGTATCCCAGCAGCAGGAGACAGGACTGGGAGGCAACTCCGGACAATAGGCCCCGATCCACGGCGGGGAAAGACCGGGCTCCCTCTGTGTGGCTGAAACATCTCACGGAATCTCCGCCCGAATCTTCACCTCCGCCATCGGAAGGATTCAAAACTCCGGCCGCTGTTGCAGCCTTTACCCGGGGAGCTGCTCCCAATCTCGGGTCTCTCACCGGGTCCACTCGTTCCCGATTCCAAACTTCGGTCCGCCCAGCGTCCCGCCCACTGGCACTCCTTAGCCAATGGAGGCAAGAGTCTCTCAGTGGTGTTCTCTGATTGGCTGTGAGTGTATCCGAGGGCGGGCTGCTGCCGGGAGCTGGAGATGTCAGTCACAGTTTGTTCACAGAATCAAAGCAAGTTCCCCGAGGCTCAAAGTTCAAAGTAAATTTTATTATCATTTTTAATTTTTTAAATTTTTATTAAACACAAACAAAAACAGAAACACTAAACATATGCTAAAAAAGCCAGGGAGTCACACAAAAGCAGCAATAAATATATAACTATTAATTTTAAATATACAAATAAACAAGGAAATCTGCTCTAAATATTGTTGGACAGAAGGAACTGTATCTAAGAGGAGTCACAAAACAGAAACATTTACAGAGATAACCCAAAACTTTGACAGATTTGTACAGTCTTTACAGCCTTCTGGCTATGGGAAGTTTTCAGAGGATAAACGTTTAGTTTGAAGTCTGACAACAAAATATAAATGAAGGTTTCTTATTGCTGTGATTGCATTTATGGATATAAAATTTGCTGTAAATTAACAAAAGATTTATGATAAAGAAATGATCCCTATGAGATTTGGTGTTATTAGTAAACCCAAATAAGACATTTTGAAAACAAAAAGTAAAATCCACATTAATATATTGATCTATAAATTGACCAACCTCAAACTAAAATGTTTTAACATATTCACAATCCCAAAACAGATGAAATAAATTCTCTGGATATAAACCACAAAAAGAACAGTTAGTTTCAATATCAGAATTAACGCTTGTCAAATAAACATTGGTTGGATAATATCAATGTATAATTTTAAATAAGCCCCAGATACTCCTCCACCTCAGATTCCCCAAGCGACTATTCCAAAAACTAACAGAGTACATATAAGTCGCCACATACAACTCCTACAAACATACAGAGCAAAGCTACAGAACGGTAACTATATCTGGATCACTGAAAGATCAACCAGAGTGCAGAAGACAACAAACTTCGCCAATGCAAATAAACAACGAGAACATGAAATAACCACAGCGGCTGCCGATAGATGTCCGGTGCTCTCAGCGTTCCCTGTTCAATCTGACAGGACAAGAAACAGTGAGGCGCAAAGGTAAACTCGTGTTTCAGAAAATCAGAAATAGAGAAGGTGTGGCCATTCGGCCCCTTGCGCCTCTTCTACCCTTCACTCAGAACATGCATGACTTTTGACCTCAGCACCACTTTCCTGCAACTTCCCATCACCGCTGAGCCCCAGGATATGTCTATTCAATTTAGAAATCTTGTTGAGATAATTGCAATGATTCACTGCACTCTGGGTGAGGAAATTTCTCCTCATCTCAGTCCTGCTGAGTTGTCCTTGGATTTAGAGTCTGTGAGCGCTGGTTCCACACCTTATGGGAAACTTCATTCCAGCCCTTCCGCTGTAAATATCCTGTGAAATTGAATTTCTCTAATTCTGAGACAGGAATGTGATCTGTCTCAGTCAAACCACCTCTTATTTCACTCATTTTGAGACAGTCCCAGTACGATGATTTGTTGTGGGAGCATCTCTATGGACAGCAGGTGAGTGCAGTTATCCTGTGTTGTTCCACAGACTGATAGCTGAGGGGTAGTAACTGTTCCTGACCCTGGTGAGGCGAGTCCTGAGGCTCTTGTACCTTCTACCTGATTACAGCAGGGAGAAAAGAGCCTGTCTGTGTGGTGAGCCTGATCACAGCCACCTGTATCACCGTCCCCTCTGGCCTGCCCTATCCGGGACCAAAGGGATTGTGGAGAGTAAATGTGGTACTCTGTCGAGTATCACTGTGATCTGTCCCATCTGGCCTGTCCTATCCGGGACCAAAGGGATTGCGGAGAGTAAATGTGGTACTCTGTCGAGTATCACTGTGATCCGTCCCTACTGGCCTGCCCTACCCGGGACCAAAGGGATTGTGGAGAGTGAATATGGTACTCTGTCGAGTATCACTGTGATCCGTCCCTTCCGGCCTGCCCTATCCAGGACCAAAGGGATTGTGGAGAATAAATGTGGTACTCTGTCGAGTATTACTGTGATCCGTCCCCTCTGGCCTGCCCTATCCGGGACCAAAGGGATTGTGGAGACTAAATGTGGTACTCTGTCGAGTATCACTGTGATCCGTCCCCTCCAGCCTGCCCTACCCGGGACCAAAGGGATTGTGGAGAATAAATGTGGTACTCTGTCGAGTATCACTGTGATCCGTCCCTTCCGGCCTGCCCTAACCGGGACCAAAGGGATTGTGGAGAGTAAATGTGGTACTCTGTCGAGTATTACTGTGATCCGTCCCCTCTGGCCTGCCCTATCCAGGACCAAAGGGATTGTGGAGAATAAATGTGGTACTCTGTCGAGTATTACTGTGATCCGTCCCCTCTGGCCTGCCCTATCCGGGACCAAAGGGATTGTGGAGAGTAAATGTGGTACTCTGTCGAGTATCACTGTGATCCGTCCCCTCTGGCCTGCCCTACCCAGGACCAAAGGGATTGTGGAGAGTAAATGTGGTAATCTGTCGAGTATCACTGTCATCCGTCCCCTCTGGCCTGCCCTATCCGGGACCAAAGGGATTGTGGAGAGTAAATGTGGTAATCTGTCGAGTATCACTGTGATCCGGGCTCTCTTCCAGCCCCTTATTATTCTTGTCTGTGATTGCAATGTGACAAACTCTGGCCCAATGTCCCCTCTTTCTACAAACCCCATTTCTGTCCTTAGCCAAGTGTCCTCTTAAACTGCACCGTCCGCACGATCCTGCCACCCGTTCTGGGTTCTTCTTCGGGACCCGAACTCCATTTCCTCACTACCGGTTCTCTGTGCACACTCTCGCTTTTCCCCAGTCCCCTTAAAGAGTCAATAGCGCTCCCTATTCATTAGAATTTATGTCACCCGGGGCCAGGTCTGACACAGCGAATTGAGATTAGTTAACTTAAAGGAGTGGGCAGGCTTGGGTCTGAGACAGTTTAGAAAAGTCTGCACTGCCAGCTGGACATACTGATCTGTCCAGGGGTTTGCCGGCATTGGACTCTCACGTATCCTTAAAACGAGCTATAAAGTACGCAAGGGATTCTCCTTTTTTCTGTAGTTATCGGGTAAATTCACCAAAACCCGCGTGCAGTCGGGCTGTCATTCAAATGGGTTCCCTTACCTCAGCGACCCACCGTGCCATGGCTTGTATTACATCAGCCCCTCTGGTGGCTCCCGGTCACCTTCGGGCATCTGCCTGGGAAAGGGGAACCCACACTCTGTCCCTGCCCGAGAGGTTCCATATATAACCCTGAGGAGTGGCACAAGTCCTGGGACAGGGTCTGGAAAGGGGAACCCACTCCCTGTCCCTGCCCGAGAGGTTCCATATATAACCCTGAGGAGTGGCACAAGTCCCCGGGCAGGGTCTGGAAAGGGGAACCCACACCCTGTCCCTGTCCGAGAGGTTCCATATATAACCCTGAGGAGTGGCACAAGTCCCCGGGCAGGGTCTGGAAAGGGGAACCCACTCCCTGTCCCTGTCCGAGAGGTTCCATATATAACCCTGAGGAGTGGCACAAGTCCCCGGGCAGGGTCTGGAAAGGGGAACCCACTCCCTGTCCCTGTCCGAGAGGTTCCATATATAACCCTGAGGAGTGGCACAAGTCCCTGGGCAGGGTCTGGAAAGGGGAACCCACTCCCTGTCCCTGTCCGAGAGGTTCCATATATAACCCTGAGGAGTGGCACAAGTCCCCGGGCAGGGTCTGGAAAGAGGAACCCACTCCCTGTCCCTGCCCGAGAGGTTCCATATATAACCCTGAGGAGTGGCACAAGTCCTGGGACAGGGTCTGGAAAGGGGAACCCACTCCCTGTCCCTGCCCGAGAGGTTCCATATATAACCCTGAGGAGTGTAGACAAGTCCCCATGCAGGGTCTGGAAAGGGGAACCCACTCCCTGTCCCTGTCTGAGAGGTTCCATATATAACCCTGAGGAGTGCAGACAAGTCCCCGGGCAGGGTCTGGAAAGGGGAACCCACTCCCTGTCCCTGTCCGAGAGGTTCCATATATAACCCTGAGGAGTGGCACAAGTCACCGGGCAGGGTCTGGAAAGGGGAACCCACCCCCTGTCCCTGCCCGAGAGGTTCCATATATAACCCTGAGGAGTGGCACAAGTCCCCGGGCAGGGTCTGGAAAGGGGAACCCACACCCTGTCCCTGTCCGAGAGGTTCCATATATAACCCTGAGGAGTGGCACAAGTCCCCGGGCAGGGTCTGGAAAGGGGAACCCACTCCCTGTCCCTGTCCGAGAGGTTCCATATATAACCCTGAGGAGTGGCACAAGTCCCCGGGCAGGGTCTGGAAAGAGGAACCCACTCCCTGTCCCTGCCCGAGAGGTTCCATATATAACCCTGAGGAGTGGCACAAGTCCTGGGACAGGGTCTGGAAAGGGGAACCCACTCCCTGTCCCTGCCCGAGAGGTTCCATATATAACCCTGAGGAGTGGCACAAGTCCCCGGGCAGGGTCTGGAAAGGGGAACCCACACCCTGTCCCTGTCCGAGAGGTTCCATATATAACCCTGAGGAGTGGCACAAGTCCCCGGGCAGGGTCTGGAAAGAGGAACCCACTCCCTGTCCCTGTCCGAGAGGTTCCATATATAACCCTGAGGAGTGGCACAAGTCCCCGGGCAGGGTCTGGAAAGGGGAACCCACACCCTGTCCCTGTCCGAGAGGTTCCATATATAACCCTGAGGAGTGGCACAAGTCCCCGGGCAGGGTCTGGAAAGGGGAACCCTCTCCCTGTCCCTGTCCGAGAGGTTCCATATATAACCCTGAGGAGTGGCACAAGTCCCCGGGCAGGGTCTGGAAAGGGGAACCCACTCCCTGTCCCTGTCCGAGAGGTTCCATATATAACCCTGAGGAGTGGCACAAGTCCCTGGGCAGGGTCTGGAAAGGGGAACCCACTCCCTGTCCCTGTCCGAGAGGTTCCATATATAACCCTGAGGAGTGGCACAAGTCCTCGGGCAGGGTCTGGAAAGAGGAACCCACTCCCTGTCCCTGCCCGAGAGGTTCCATATATAACCCTGAGGAGTGGCACAAGTCCTGGGACAGGGTCTGGAAAGGGGAACCCACTCCCTGTCCCTGCCCGAGAGGTTCCATATATAACCCTGAGGAGTGTAGACAAGTCCCCAGGCAGGGTCTGGAAAGGGGAACCCACTCCCTGTCCCTGTCTGAGAGGTTCCATATATAACCCTGAGGAGTGCAGGCAAGTCCCCGGGCAGGGTCTGGAAAGGGGAACCCACTCCCTGTCCCTGTCCGAGAGGTTCCATATATAACCCTGAGGAGTGGCACAAGTCCCCGGGCAGGGTCTGGAAAGGGGAACCCACCCCCTGTCCCTGCCCGAGAGGTTCCATATATAACCCTGAGGAGTGGCACGTCCCCGGGCAGGGTCTGGAAACGGGGAACCCACTCCCTGTCCCTGTCCGAGAGGTTCCATATATAACCCTGAGGAGTGGCACAAGTCCCCGGGCAGGGTCTGGAAAGGGGAACCCACTCCCTGTCCCTGTCCGAGAGGTTCCATATATAACCCTGAGGAGTGGCACAAGTCCCCGGGCAGGGTCTGGAAAGGGGAACCCACTCCCTGTCCCTGCCCGAGAGGTTCCATATATAACCCTGAGGAGTGGCACAAGTCCCCGGGCAGGGTCTGGAAAGAGGAACCCACTCCCTGTCCCTGTCCGAGAGGTTCCATATATAACCCTGAGGAGTGGCACAAGTCTCCGGGCAGGGTCTGGAAAGGGGAACCCACACCCTGTCCCTGTCCGAGAGGTTCCATATATAACCCTGAGGAGTGGCACAAGTCCCCGGGCAGGGTCTGGAAAGGGGAACCCACTCCCTGTCCCTGTCCGAGAGGTTCCATATATAACCCTGAGGAGTGGCACAAGTCCCCGGGCAGGGTCTGGAAAGGGGAACCCACACCCTGTCCCTGTCCGAGAGGTTCCATATATAACCCTGAGGAGTGGCACAAGTCCCCGGGCATGGTCTGGAAAGAGGAACCCACTCCCTGTCCCTGTCCGAGAGGTTCCATATATAACCCTGAGGAGTGGCACAAGTCCCCGGGCAGGGTCTGGAAAGGGGAACCCACACCCTGTCCCTGTCCGAGAGGTTCCATATATAACCCTGAGGAGTGGCACAAGTCCCCGGGCAGGGTCTGGAAAGGGGAACCCACTCCCTGTCCCTGTCCGAGAGGTTCCATATATAACCCTGAGGAGTGGCACAAGTCCCCGGGCAGGGTCTGGAAAGGGGAACCCACTCCCTGTCCCTGTCCGAGAGGTTCCATATATAACCCTGAGGAGTGGCACAAGTCCCTGGGCAGGGTCTGGAAAGGGGAACCCACTCCCTGTCCCTGTCCGAGAGGTTCCATATATAACCCTGAGGAGTGGCACAAGTCCCCGGGCAGGGTCTGGAAAGAGGAACCCACTCCCTGTCCCTGCCCGAGAGGTTCCATATATAACCCTGAGGAGTGGCACAAGTCCTGGGACAGGGTCTGGAAAGGGGAACCCACTCCCTGTCCCTGCCCGAGAGGTTCCATATATAACCCTGAGGAGTGTAGACAAGTCCCCATGCAGGGTCTGGAAAGGGGAACCCACTCCCTGTCCCTGTCTGAGAGGTTCCATATATAACCCTGAGGAGTGCAGACAAGTCCCCGGGCAGGGTCTGGAAAGGGGAACCCACTCCCTGTCCCTGTCCGAGAGGTTCCATATATAACCCTGAGGAGTGGCACAAGTCACCGGGCAGGGTCTGGAAAGGGGAACCCACCCCCTGTCCCTGCCCGAGAGGTTCCATATATAACCCTGAGGAGTGGCACAAGTCCCCGGGCAGGGTCTGGAAAGGGGAACCCACACCCTGTCCCTGTCCGAGAGGTTCCATATATAACCCTGAGGAGTGGCACAAGTCCCCGGGCAGGGTCTGGAAAGGGGAACCCACTCCCTGTCCCTGTCCGAGAGGTTCCATATATAACCCTGAGGAGTGGCACAAGTCCCCGGGCAGGGTCTGCAAAGGGGAACCCACTCCCTGTCCCTGTCCGAGAGGTTCCATATATAACCCTGAGGAGTGGCACAAGTCCCTGGGCAGGGTCTGGAAAGGGGAACCCACTCCCTGTCCCTGTCCGAGAGGTTCCATATATAACCCTGAGGAGTGGCACAAGTCCCCGGGCAGGGTCTGGAAACAGGAACCCACTCCCTGTCCCTGCCCGAGAGGTTCCATATATAACCCTGAGGAGTGGCACAAGTCCTGGGACAGGGTCTGGAAAGGGGAACCCACTCCCTGTCCCTGCCCGAGAGGTTCCATATATAACCCTGAGGAGTGGCACAAGTCCCCGGGCAGGGTCTGGAAAGGGGAACCCACACCCTGTCCCTGTCCGAGAGGTTCCATATATAACCCTGAGGAGTGGCACAAGTCCCCGGGCAGGGTCTGGAAAGAGGAACCCACTCCCTGTCCCTGTCCGAGAGGTTCCATATATAACCCTGAGGAGTGGCACAAGTCCCCGGGCAGGGTCTGGAAAGGGGAACCCACACCCTGTCCCTGTCCGAGAGGTTCCATATATAACCCTGAGGAGTGGCACAAGTCCCCGGGCAGGGTCTGGAAAGGGGAACCCTCTCCCTGTCCCTGTCCGAGAGGTTCCATATATAACCCTGAGGAGTGGCACAAGTCCCCGGGCAGGGTCTGGAAAGGGGAACCCACTCCCTGTCCCTGTCCGAGAGGTTCCATATATAACCCTGAGGAGTGGCACAAGTCCCTGGGCAGGGTCTGGAAAGGGGAACCCACTCCCTGTCCCTGTCCGAGAGGTTCCATATATAACCCTGAGGAGTGGCACAAGTCCCCGGGCAGGGTCTGGAAAGAGGAACCCACTCCCTGTCCCTGCCCGAGAGGTTCCATATATAACCCTGAGGAGTGGCACAAGTCCTGGGACAGGGTCTGGAAAGGGGAACCCACTCCCTGTCCCTGCCCGAGAGGTTCCATATATAACCCTGAGGAGTGTAGACAAGTCCCCAGGCAGGGTCTGGAAAGGGGAACCCACTCCCTGTCCCTGTCTGAGAGGTTCCATATATAACCCTGAGGAGTGCAGGCAAGTCCCCGGGCAGGGTCTGGAAAGGGGAACCCACTCCCTGTCCCTGTCCGAGAGGTTCCATATATAACCCTGAGGAGTGGCACAAGTCCCCGGGCAGGGTCTGGAAAGGGGAACCCACCCCCTGTCCCTGCCCGAGAGGTTCCATATATAACCCTGAGGAGTGGCACGTCCCCGGGCAGGGTCTGGAAACGGGGAACCCACTCCCTGTCCCTGTCCGAGAGGTTCCATATATAACCCTGAGGAGTGGCACAAGTCCCCGGGCAGGGTCTGGAAAGGGGAACCCACTCCCTGTCCCTGTCCGAGAGGTTCCATATATAACCCTGAGGAGTGGCACAAGTCCCCGGGCAGGGTCTGGAAAGGGGAACCCACTCCCTGTCCCTGCCCGAGAGGTTCCATATATAACCCTGAGGAGTGGCACAAGTCCCCGGGCAGGGTCTGGAAAGAGGAACCCACTCCCTGTCCCTGTCCGAGAGGTTCCATATATAACCCTGAGGAGTGGCACAAGTCTCCGGGCAGGGTCTGGAAAGGGGAACCCACACCCTGTCCCTGTCCGAGAGGTTCCATATATAACCCTGAGGAGTGGCACAAGTCCCCGGGCAGGGTCTGGAAAGGGGAACCCACTCCCTGTCCCTGTCCGAGAGGTTCCATATATAACCCTGAGGAGTGGCACAAGTCCCCGGGCAGGGTCTGGAAAGGGGAACCCACACCCTGTCCCTGTCCGAGAGGTTCCATATATAACCCTGAGGAGTGGCACAAGTCCCCGGGCAGGGTCTGGAAAGAGGAACCCACTCCCTGTCCCTGTCCGAGAGGTTCCATATATAACCCTGAGGAGTGGCACAAGTCCCCGGGCAGGGTCTGGAAAGGGGAACCCACACCCTGTCCCTGTCCGAGAGGTTCCATATATAACCCTGAGGAGTGGCACAAGTCCCCGGGCAGGGTCTGGAAAGGGGAACCCACTCCCTGTCCCTGTCCGAGAGGTTCCATATATAACCCTGAGGAGTGGCACAAGTCCCCGGGCAGGGTCTGGAAAGGGGAACCCACTCCCTGTCCCTGTCCGAGAGGTTCCATATATAACCCTGAGGAGTGGCACAAGTCCCCGGGCAGGGTCTGGAAAGGGGAACCCACTCCCTGTCCCTGTCCGAGAGGTTCCATATATAACCCTGAGGAGTGGCACAAGTCCCCGGGCAGGGTCTGGAAAGAGGAACCCACTCCCTGTCCCTGCCCGAGAGGTTCCATATATAACCCTGAGGAGTGGCACAAGTCCTGGGACAGGGTCTGGAAAGGGGAACCCACTCCCTGTCCCTGCCCGAGAGGTTCCATATATAACCCTGAGGAGTGTAGACAAGTCCCCAGGCAGGGTCTGGAAAGGGGAACCCACTCCCTGTCCCTGTCTGAGAGGTTCCATATATAACCCTGAGGAGTGCAGGCAAGTCCCCGGGCAGGGTCTGGAAAGGGGAACCCACTCCCTGTCCCTGTCCGAGAGGTTCCATATATAACCCTGAGGAGTGGCACAAGTCCCCGGGCAGGGTCTGGAAAGGGGAACCCACCCCCTGTCCCTGCCCGAGAGGTTCCATATATAACCCTGAGGAGTGGCACGTCCCCGGGCAGGGTCTGGAAACGGGGAACCCACTCCCTGTCCCTGTCCGAGAGGTTCCATATATAACCCTGAGGAGTGGCACAAGTCCCCGGGCAGGGTCTGGAAAGGGGAACCCACTCCCTGTCCCTGTCCGAGAGGTTCCATATATAACCCTGAGGAGTGGCACGTCCCCGGGCAGGGTCTGGAAACGGGGAACCCACTCCCTGTCCCTGTCCGAGAGGTTCCATATATAACCCTGAGGAGTGGCACAAGTCCCCGGGCAGGGTCTGGAAAGGGGAACCCACTCCCTGTCCCTGTCCGAGAGGTTCCATATATAACCCTGAGGAGTGGCACAAGTCCCCGGGCAGGGTCTGGAAAGGGGAACCCACTCCCTGTCCCTGCCCGAGAGGTTCCATATATAACCCTGAGGAGTGGCACAAGTCCCCGGGCAGGGTCTGGAAAGGGGAACCCACTCCCTGTCCCTGTCCGAGAGGTTCCATATATAACCCTGAGGAGTGGCACAAGTCCCCGGGCAGGGTCTGGAAAGGGGAACCCACTCCCTGTCCCTGTCCGAGAGGTTCCATATATAACCCTGAGGAGTGGCACAAGTCCCCGGGCAGGGTCTGGAAAGGGGAACCCAATCCCTGTCCCTGTCCGAGAGGTTCATATATAACCCTGAGGAGTGGCACAAGTCCCCGGGCAGGTCTGGAAAGGGGAACCCACTCCCTGTCCCTGTCCGAGAGGTTCCATATATAACCCTGAGGAGTGGCACAAGTCCCGGGACAGGGTCTGGAAAGGGGAACCCACTCCCTGTCCCTGTCCGGGAGGTTCCATATATAACCCTGAGGAGTGGCACAAGTCCCGGGACAGGGTCTGGAAAGTGGAACCCACTCCCTGTCCCTGTCCAAGATGTTCCATATATAACCCTGAGGAGTGGCACAAGTCCCCGGGCAGGGTCTGGAAAGGGGAACCCACTCCCTGTCCCTCCCCGAGAGGTTCCATATATAACCCTGAGTAGTGGCACAAGTCCCCGGGCTGGGTCTGGAAAGGGGAAACCACTCCCTTTTTCAATGAATTCAGGTAAAGCCCCTGGTCCGGACGGTTATACTGCTGAATTTTTAAAATCCTTTTCTTCTATACTAGCTCCTTGGCTTTGTAAAATTTTTAAAGATCCGTTAACTGTAGGTAAATAAGCACAATCTTTTTATGATGCCTCCATTTCTCCAATTCTTAAAAAAGATAAAGACCCCACTGAATGTGCATCCTATCGGCCAATATCCTTGCTGAATACAGATTCTAAGGTTTTTACCAAAATTTTGGCCACTAGATTAGAAAATGCATTACCTCAAATTATCTCAGAAGATCAGACCAGATTTCTTAAAAACTGTTATTCATCTTTTAACATTAGAAAATTAATTAATATAATTTATACTTCTTCATCTAAAATACCAGAATGTCATTTCCTTAGATGCTGAAAAAGCGTTCGATAGAGTTGAATGGCTATATTTATTTAATACGTTGCAGAATTTTAATTTTAGCTTGAAATTTATATCATGTAGTAAATTAATGTATTATGAACCTTTGGCTTCGGTTCTTACCAATAATCAAAGATCTCCTTGTTTTCAGTTGTCCCGTGGTACGAGGCTAGGCTGCCCTTTAAGTCCTCTATTATTTGACATTGCTTTGGAACCTTTAGCCGTTGCCGTTCGTGAATCACCTAATATTTTTGGTATTACTCGTGGGTAAGGTACTTATAAGTTATCATTATATGCTGATGATTTGTTACTATACATATCTGACCCTGAGAGATCTATTCCAGCTATTTCATCCTTGCTTGCTCAGTTTAGTAGCTTTTCTGGCTACAAACTGAATTTTAATAAGAGTGAATTATTTCCATTAAATATGCAAGTTCCAATTTATAAACACTTACCATTTAAAGTTGTCACAGATCATTTTACTTATTTGGGTATTAAAATTACCAAGAAACATAAGGGTTTATTTAAAGTTAATTTTTTACCTTTAATTGAACAAATCAAGCAACTTGTTACCAGGTGGTCCCCATTATCTCTGTCATTGGTTGGTCGAATTAATACTATCAAGATGATAGTATTACCCAAATTTTTATATTTATTCCAAACATTACCAATTTTTATTCCCAAATCTTTTTTTGATATTATTGACTCCAAAATATCCTCGTATGTGTGGCAGAGTAAAAATCCGAGATTAAGTAAAAAATATTTACAGAAGCCTAAGAAAGAAGGTGGTTTTGCTTTGCCAAACCTGAGATTTTACTATTGGGCAATTAATATTCAGTATTTAATATTTTGGACACAAGAATCGGTCATAGTACCTTGCCCACAATGGGTGAATCTGGAGTGTAAATCTGTATAAGACTTCTCATTGTTTTCTATTTTAGGATCTTCGCTTCCTTTTGCTTTATCTAAACCGAATAAACAAATAACTAATCCTATAGTTAAACATACATTAAGAATATGGTTTCAATTTCGTAAATTCTTTGGCTTGAATAATCAAGCCCTATTAAATCTAACTTCTTTTTCCAGCCCTCTTTTATGGACCAAGCCTTTGTGTTATGGAAAACAAAAGGTATAACATGTTTTCGTGATCTATTTTTAGATAACAGTTTTATGTCCTTTGAACAGCTATCCAGCCTAAAACTCATTTTTTTTAGATACTTGCAAGTTAGAAATTTCTTGAATGTTAGTATTTTCTGAAATTATGACCAGTGGACATTACAGAAAAAATTCTAGCTCTGAATCCTTGCCAGAAGGGTTAAGTAGCCATCATTTATCATATGATCATGAAAATACAGCCAGGAGTATCAGAAATAGTTAAGAAGGAATGGGAAAAACAACTTCACTGTCTTATACCCACAGAGCAGTGGGAGGAAATTTTACAATTAGTCAATTCTTCTTCTATTTGTGCTAAACATGCCTAATACAATTTAAGGTTATTCATAGGGCGCACATATCCAAGGATAAACTCGCTCAATTTTATTCTTATTTTAATCCAACCAGTAACAGATGTCGTTCTGAAGTCGCTTCATTGACCCACATGTTCTGGTCTTGCCCCTGTTTGCAAAATTATTGGAAAGATCTTTTTGGTATTATTTCAACAGTTCTGAATATCAAATTGCAACCACATCCTATTACTGCAATTTTCGGTTTACCAATGGTGGATAATAGTCGTTTATCACCCCCCCCCCCCCCCACCAAGCCCGGCGGATGATTGCATTTGTTACATTAATGGCTAGAAGATCTATCCTATTGAACTGGAAAGAAATTAATCCTCCAACTATATTTCAGTGGTTTTCTCAAACTATTTCTTGTTTGAGTTTAGAAAAAATTACGTGTTGTCTTTGACCCTTCAGTTAAATTTGAAGAAACTTGGAGACCATTTATTCAACATTTTCATATAAGCTAAACTGACTTTTCCTAAACCTTACTTTTATTGTCCTTAATTATTTGGATGGAGGTGCAGAGTTATTGACGCTACTGTGTATAATTGATATAATGCAATGGCCCATGTCGGTTAGGATTTTTTTCATTTTTCTGGGGGGAGAATTTCTTATTTTCTCCATTTTTTGTAACCACTATGAGTTTGGGAGGTTATTATCATCTATTTGTATTTATACCTTCACCTATTAATTATGTACTCTCAAGCTCTTTGTATTCATGTTTCATTTTTGTGTTTGTTTAAAATCAATAAAAATATTTAAAAAGGACTATTCTGTGGAAAGGGTGGAATAGGCGCAACGGGCCGAGTGGCCAGGCATGCTCCTGTTACTTATTTTCTAAAGCACGAGTTTACCTTTGCGCCTGGTTCTCCCTTGGTTTTCAGCCGTTCGGATTGCACAGGGGAGCGGTGAGAGCTCCGGAGATCCATCGGCAGCCGCTGCGGGGCAGCTCCCGTCTCCCAGCAGGAAGGGACGGGTCTGGGAGACAACTCCAGACAACAGGCCCCGATCCTCGGCGGGGAAAGGCCGGGCGCCCTCCGTGTAGCTGAAACATCTCACGGAATCTCCGCCGGTCTCTTCAGCTCTGCCTTCGAAAGGATTCGAGACCCGCCGGTGGTGCAGCCGAAACCCGAGGCTCAGCTCCCGGTCTCCGGCCTCACTCGGTCCCGGTTCCAAACCCCGGCCCGGCCGGGCGCTCAGCGTCCCGCCCACTGACACCCCTCAGCCAATGAGAGCATCCTTCTCCCAGCGGCGGTCGATGATTGGCTGTGAGTGTCCGAGGACGGGCTGCTGTTGGGAGCTTCAGATGTCAGTCGCAGTTTGTTCTCAGAATTAAAGCAAGTTTCCAGAAACTCAAATTGCAAAATAAATTTTATAATCAGAGTCCAGATAAGTCACCACATACAACCCCGAGAAGCATTTTCATGCGGACATACATAGAAAAAGTATAGAATAGTGACCATAACAGAAGCAGGCAGTGAAAGATCAGCCAGAGTGCTGAAGGTAACAAACTGTGCAAATGCAAAAGAGCGATAAATAACAAGAGCATGAAATAACCGCAGCGGCTGCTGATGGATCTCCGGAGCTCTCACCGCTTCCCTGTGCAATCCGACAGGCTGAAGGCCAAGGGAGAACAAGGCACAAAGCTCAACTCGTGATTTAGGAAATAAGAAACAGGTGCAGGCGTTGTCATTCGGCCCGTTGCGCTGTTCTGCCCCTCACTCAGAACATGGCTGATCTTTGACCTCAGCGCCACTTTCCTGCAACGTTCCCAAAATCCCCATCCCCTAAATATGTCCGTTTAATTTAGGAAACTTGTGGAGAAAACTCCAAATGTTCACCGCACTGTGTTGGGGAAATTTCTCCTCTTCTCAGTCCTGCTGAGGTGACCTCGGATTTTGAGTCTGTGATCCTTGGTTCCACTGCCCAGCCAAGAGAAACATCATTCCTGCCCCTACCCTGTAAATACCCTCTGAGACTGTGTCTGTCTCAGTCAGGAAGCTTCTCCATGTGAACCTTGTGTTGATGAAACTGGTGACAGTTCTTTCAGACCAGCAGCTTTGACCACAAGAACACCAGACAGTGGTCAGCACGGAATGACCTGCAGTTACTGCAGGAGAAGGACTGGATGGACACAGTGGAGTGGTTCCCTGAGCAGACAGCCCAGACCATCTGGCAGAATGCCTCCTCACCAGATCTCACCAACAGGCACCAAGACCTCACCTGTCTGGCGGCGAGAGGGGCCCTCCCAGTCTGATCCTCGCTGCATGCCCGGAGATCACTCCCACAGGGCGCTGCCCCGAGATTACTGCAATGGAGACGAGAGGGGCCCTCCCAGTCTGACCCTTGCTGCATGCCCGGAGATCACTCCCACAGCGCGCTGTCCCGGGATTACTGCAGTGGAGACGAGAGGGCCCCTCCCAGTCTGATCCTTGCTGCATGCCCGGAGATCACTCCCACAGCGCGCTGCCCCGAGATTACTGCAGTGGAGACGAGAGGGCCCCTCCCAGTCTGATCCTTGCTGCATTCCCGGAGATCAGTCCCACAGCGCGATGCCCCGAGATTACTGCAGTGGAGACGAGAGGGCCCCACCCAGTCTGATCCTTGCTGCATTCCCGGAGATCACTCCCACAGCGCGCTGCCCCGAGATTACTGCCGTGGAGACGAGAGGGCCCCTCCCAGTCTGATCCTTTCTACATGCCCGGAGATCACTCCCACAGCGCGCTGCCCCGAGATTACTGCAGTGGAGACGAGAGGACCCCTCGCAGTCTGATCCTTGCTGCATGCCCGGAGATCACTCCCACAGCGCGCTGCCCTGAGATTACTGCCGTGGAGACGAGAGGGTCCTTCCCAGTCTGATCCTTGCTGCATGCCCGGAGATCACTCCCACAGCGCGCTGCCCCGGGATTACTGCAGTGGAGACGAGAGGGCCCCTCCCAGTCTGATCCTTGCTGCATGCCCGGAGATCACTCCCACAGGGCGCTGCCCCGAGATTTCTGCAGTGGAGACGGTAGGGCCCCTCCCAATCTGATCCTTGCTGCATGCCCGGAGATCACTCCCACAGCGCGCTGCCCCGAGATTACTGCAGTGGAGCCGAGAGGGCCCCTCCCAGTCTGATCCTTGCTGCATGACCGGAGATCACTCCCACAGCGCGCTGCCCCGAGATTACTGCAGTGGAGACGAGAGGGCCCCTCCCAGTCTGATCCTTGCTGCATGACCGCAGATCACTCCCACAGCGCGCTGCCCCGAGATTACTGCAGTGGAGACGAGAGGGCCCCTCCCAGTCTGATCCTTGCTGCATGCCCGGAGTTCACTCCCACAGCGCGCTGCCCCGAGATTACTGCAGTGGAGACGAGAGGGCCCCTCCCAGTCTGATCCTTGCTGCATGCCCGGAGATCACTCCCACAGCGCGCTGCCCCGAGATTACTGCAGTGGAGACGAGAGGGCCCCTCCCAGTCTGATCCTTGCTGCATTCCCGGAGATCAGTCCCACAGCGCGATGCCCCGAGATTACTGCAGTGGAGACGAGAGGGCCCCTCCCAGTCTGATCCTTGCTGCATTCCCGGAGATCACTCCCACAGCGCGCTGCCCCGAGATTACTGCCGTGGAGACGAGAGGGCCCCTCCCAGTCTGATCCTTTCTACATGCCCGGAGATCACTCCCACAGCGCGCTGCCCCGAGATTACTGCAGTGGAGACGAGAGGACCCCTCGCAGTCTGATCCTTGCTGCATGCCCGGAGATCACTCCCACAGCGCGCTGCCCTGAGATTACTGCCGTGGAGACGAGAGGGTCCTTCCCAGTCTGATCCTTGCTGCATGCCCGGAGATCACTCCCACAGCGCGCTGCCCCGGGATTACTGCAGTGGAGACGAGAGGGCCCCTCCCAGTCTGATCCTTGCTGCATGCCCGGAGATCACTCCCACAGCGCGCTGCCCCGAGATTACTGCAGTGGAGACGAGAGGGCCCCTCCCAGTCTGATCCTTGCTGCATGCCCGGTTATCACTCCCACAGCGCGCTGCCCCGAGATTACTGCAGTGGAGATGGTAGGGCCCCTCCCAATCTGATCCTTGCTGCATGCCCGGAGATCACTCCCACAGCGCGCTGCCCCGAGATTACTGCAGTGGAGACGAGAGGGCCCCTCCCAGTCTGATCCTTGCTGCATTCCCGGAGATCAGTCCCACAGCGCGATGCCCCGAGATTACTGCAGTGGAGACGAGACGGTCACTCACCTCTTTGCGGACTGTGGGCTGGCGAAGATCTGTGGAGAAAGATGCAAGGGCCTGTGCCACAGCAGCTGCGTGACAGAAGGCTCACTGATCCTCGGGCTGTTCCCAGGATGCACAGGAAAACGGACAGCGAGTGCTGCTGGAAGATCATCAACTCTGGGAAAGACGCCCGAAACTTGTTGGTCTGCCATCACATCGAGATGTCCGGAGAGCATGAGGAAAGCTGGGAACCCCTGTCATACCGGAATACTGCCGACTGGCACACTCTGGGCTGCAGGGACACCATTGAAATTACAGGGTTCCTCTACTACTGAGGGAGGGGCCGGGTTGGCTGAGGAAGCCTCTCAATTATTGTCGTAGTGAAACACCACAGGGGCGAACAGCCCTATCGGTTTTAACGAATGTAAAAGATACCTCATAGACAACGAATCTAAATTCATTGGGTAAAGGCGCTGCACGGTGTATCATAGTCAATATTTTATAGTGAATGAAGTTTATTTTGATAAAAATAGCAACTTTTGGGCTCTGTCCAGACTGATGGAACCGGGTTTTCCATTGGAGCCGGGACGGTCTTGGGTTACGTTTCTTCACGAAGGGCTGTTGAAATCAGGACTTCACCGAAAATAATAATATTTTCCACCCTGTGACGTAGGATGCCCAGTCCTGTGCTTTTTCCTGCAGCCACGGGTCGGTCATCATCACTGCATCTACCTCCTCACAGCACAAAATCCTCTCCACACACCCAGCTTCATGGCATGAACTCATTTAATAGTGACTACAAATCCTTACTTAACTACCGTTTTACGAACCAGCCAGTCTCTCTTTAGACCTCCATAAAAAGGAAAACGAGCTGCTGGAGGAACTCAGCGAATCAGGTAGCATCTGCGGAGGAAAATGGAGAATCGACATTTCAGAATGAGACAGTCCAGATGAAGTCTGCAGTCTCTTGTGCCTCTCTTTTCAAAACTTGTCCCTTTCAGTCCGGCCTCAGACTCTTCTCTCCGGTTTCATTTCTGTTCTGCTTCTTCTTTAGCCCATCACGCCTACTGGGATACAGGCCGTCAACAGCAGCTCTCCGAGGGTTGATCGGCCCTGTGGTCTCTGTTTTCCCCACCCGACTTCAATCGCTTTCCAGGGGAAGGTCCTTCCGACCGCAGGGATAAGGCCTTTGGAGATTCAGTTGACGTTTCTGTTGCACTGCGTTTTCACGGGATGGGGTTGTTAACCTCATGCCCGAGCCTCCTCCTTTTGCAGCCGGGCTTGGGCAGTCCATGGCCGAGTTTTCATTTCTGCTCCGACCTGCTTAATCTATTTCTGATCCCTCCCTGAAATAGTTAGCACAATTCCTTCGCACAGACAGCAACATAATTTCAGTGGCCAGAATTTCCACTGAACACATCCAGCAAAACCATGTTCACTCCCAGAGACTGCAGCGCGCGTGTTGGACAACCGCGGTACTGCAGGGGATCAGCAGCTCCCGGAAAGTGAAAGCATTCTGAATCAGGAAGTGCCGGGAGTTAACATGGCTTCGAAAAGAAAGGCCGAGAGTTGGATCGAGGAAGTAATTTGTCCCATCTGCCTGGATTTCTTCACCGATCCGGTGTCACTGGCGTGTGGACACAACTTCTGTCGCTCTTGTATCACACGGTATTGGGAAAGGGAGCAGAGAAACTCCTGCCCGGAATGTAGAGAGGTGTTTGCTGACCGCACCCTCAGGGTGAATCGGGCCTTAGCAAATCTGGCTGAAAAAGCTCGGAATCTAAACCTGAATCGGGAAGGGAAGGAAAGTAAACGTCACTGCGAGGAACATGAGGAAGAACTGAAGCTGTTTTGTGAAACGGACAAGACACTGATCTGTGTGATCTGTGCAGTGGCGGAGGAACACAGAGAGCACCGCTTCAAGCCGATTAAAGAAGCTGTTAAAATCTACAAGGTAAAACTAACTTTAATTTGATACTCAATAGACAATAGGCAATAGACAATACTGCCTTCTGGGGCAGAGCATTCCACATATCCACCACTCTCTGTGTGAAAAAGTTTTTCCGCATCTCTGTTCTAAATGGCCTACTCCTTATTCTTAAACTGTGGCCTCTAGTTCTGGACTCACCCATCAGCGGGAACATGCTTCCTGCCTCCAGCGTGGCCAATCCCTTAATAATCTTATATGTTTCAATCAGATCCCCTCTCATTCTCCTTAATTCCAGCGTATACAAGCCCAGTCGCCCCAATCTTTCAACATGACAGTCCCGCCCTTCCGGGAATTAACCTTGTGAACCTACGCTGCATTCCCTCAATAGCAAGAATGTCCTTCCTCAAATTTGGAGACCAAAACTGCACACAATACTCCAGTTGGGGTCTCACCAGGGTCCTGTACAGCTGCAGAAAGACTTCTTTACTCCTATTCTCAATACCTCTTGTTTTAAAGGCCAGCATGCCATTAGCTTTCTTCACTGCCTGCTGTACCTGCATGCTTGCTTTCATTGACTGATGTACAAGAACACCTAGATCTCGTTGTACTTCCACTTTTCCTAAATTGACTCCATTTAGATAGTAATCTGCCTTCCTGTTCTTGCCACCAAAGTGGATAACTACATATTTATCCACATTAAACTGCATCTGCCATACATTCGCCCACTCACCTTGCCTGTCCAAGTCACCCTGCATTCTCATAACATCCTCCTGACATTTCACACTGCCATCCAGCTTTGTGTCATCAGCATATTTGCTAATTTTACTTTTAATCCCTTCATCTAAATCATTAACGTATATTGCAAACAGCTGTGGTCCCAGCACTGAACCTTGCGGTACCCCACTGGTCACAGCCTGCCATTCCGAAAGGGACCCGTTAATCGCTACTCTTTGTTTCCTGTCAACCCATTTTCTCTTGTCCTTTTTACCATCATGTGAACCTCAAAAACGAACACACCATTCTCTGCAACTTCTGCCATCTCCAACAGGATTCCACCATCTATCCGTCCCACATTCCATCCCACACCCCACAACTCTCCGCTCTCTGTAGGAATCGCTCCCCGGACTGTATCGCCCTTATCCACTCGCTCCTCCCCACTGATCTTCCTCCTGGCACCGACACCTGAAAATGGGACAAGTGCCTCGTCTGATTCCTACACCTCTTCCCTCGTCACCATTCAGGGCTCCAAACAGCCCCAAATCCCTCCCCCCACCCCCCCGTTACCCCCACGGTCGATTGTCCTCTCGCCTTAGATTCCTTCTTCTCCAGCCCTTTACCTCTTCCACCTGTCCACTCCCAGCTTCTCACTTCATCACCCTCCCCCACGTTCCCCCTCACATTGTCTCACCCGTCACCTGTCAGCTGGTTCTCATCCCCAAACTTTTTATTCTGGCTTCTGTCCCATTCCTTCCCAGGCCCAATGTAGGGTCTCATCCCAAAACTCCGACTGTTTATTTCCCCTGAATAGATGCTGCCTGACTCACTGAGTTCCTCCGGCATTTTGTGTGATAATCGGGTTTGATCACCTGTTTCTTTTGATGCATCTTTGTTTCTATTTCCTTCGCTCTCTGACTTCCAGGATCAGCTAAAATCTTCCTTAGACTCTCTCACAAAAAAGAAAACAGACTTCCAGGAAAAGGAGCAACAACAGAAAGAGAAGATTTCAGGAGTTCGGGTGAGGCTTCCTGAGTGGAATTTCTGATATTACTGTCGAGTTTTGCTTCATTTAATGCAGAATAGCCGAGTATCGCAGCTCCAGTGACCTGGGTTCGATCCTGACCTCTGCTGCCATCTGTGTGGAGTTTGCATGCTCTCCCTGTGGCCATGAGAGATTCTGACACATTCCAAGGACATGCTGGATGAATGGTTAACTACAATTAACCTTGTGAAGGTGGTGGAGGGTGTATGTGACTCAGGTAGGAGTTAATGGGTCAATGAGGGAGAATAGGTTTCAGGAAAATGTGAGGGGAAGGGGTTGACGGGAATGTCTCAGAAGTAGTATGGACCCCAATGGACCGAATGGTCACTTTTATGTCATAAGGAAATACAACACAGCAATGCAGTAAACTAATCTTCACCTTTCCTTCGACAGAAACAGTCACACAGCCTTCAGTCCCACATCACATCCCAGTTTGCTGAACTGCGCCAGATTATCACTGAGAAAGAGCAGAGCTTACTCAGGGATCTCAGGGAAGAAGAGAAGAGGATTCTCGACACAATGGAGAAAAATCTTCTAGCTTTTCAAGAGAATATAAGGATTATTCAGGAGGAAATCACTAAGTTAAAGGAACAGATGGATCAAAAAGACAGTGTGATATTTCTTAAGGTGAGGGATTCTATTTCAATTTGTTTCTGTCAAAGGGCACTAAATGAACAGTGGTATATTTGAAATAAACACAGCACAGTGGCCC
Source organism: Hemitrygon akajei (assembly GCF_048418815.1). Classification (NCBI taxonomy): domain Eukaryota; kingdom Metazoa; phylum Chordata; class Chondrichthyes; order Myliobatiformes; family Dasyatidae; genus Hemitrygon; species Hemitrygon akajei. The sequence continues at coordinate 329,011 of NW_027332038.1, forward strand.
ATTCTACCAAATCAATTGCCGCTGCTGGTGACCTCACACAGAGTGTTCTCCTTGCATGACGAACCTCCAATCACTCCGCTAATGACATTCTAAATATCGGAGATAGATATTTGATCCTTTATCAGCAACATACAATATTTAAGCGATGAAATTTCAGCATAATTAATAATAAATTATTCTGCAATGTATCGGTCAACAAATGATATGGCACTTGCCAGTCCCAGGCTCAAGACAGCCCAGAGCAAAGTACGAATACGTAACTTATTCCCTTCACCTTTACCACATACCCACTCACGTTGCTGGTTTTCGTAATAAACACGTAACACAGAATACAATGCTGACAGAAAACAGACGTGTTGCTCCTACACACAGCATTTACAAATGACAGTAAACTGTTTCTCAACAGACAATTGATGCATCTATTCAGAGTTGATGTTGTCCTAAAACTGGACTTCCACAACTTCTGTACATCCCAGGACAGAATGCAATCTTTTCTGAAATGATTTACTCTGATTATAACACAGAGCTGCTGATTGTGTCCTTAATTACCACATTAATTATCCTCTAAAACTCCCATTAACACCCAGTTCCAGTCACAGGCTGTGAGTGTGTCTGGTGCGGTGGGTGTGAGGGTCTCTCTGTCAATCAGTGAGAACAAAGAATGTGACCCACACATCAGACATAACCTCCATAACTGGTTTCCGTCAGATTACGGAAAATTTCACTGTCTCTACTTTTTCGGATAAGTTTTACATGGGATTGTGTCCCATTCTCCATCATGAGCAGGCCATTCAGTCCATCTTCTCCTACCAATTACCCTCGGCACAATCCTCCGGCCACTTACTCACCAAACCCAGCAACAGTGCCCCGAACTCCCTGGTCCCTCACGTGTTTATCCAGCCTCCCCATTACATTCAATCTCTGCTGATCCACTTCAACCACTCCTGTGGCACTGAGTTCCACATCCTCTTCACTAAATTTCTTGTGGGATTTATTAAAAACCTCCTGGCATTTTATCTTTGACTGAAGGTCTCCCCATAAATAGAAACACAGAAACAAAGAAAACCTACAGCACAATACATTCTCTTTGGCCCACAATGCTGTGCCAAACATCTACTCACTTTAGAAATTACCTCGAGTTACCCACAGCTCTCTATTTTTCTAAGCTCCATGTATTATTTAGGAGTCCCTTGAAAGACCCTATCGCATCCGCCTCCACCATCATTGCTGGCAGCTCATTCCACCCATTCCAAAACACTTACCCCCTGACATCTCCTCTATACTACTTCCAAGCACCTTAAAACTGTGTTCTTGCCTGTTAGCCATAAATGAAGTACTTTCTCCACCTGCACAAGATCAAATCCATCGCTAATCTTAAATTTTTGCGTTTGATCATTCTGATGTCTTATCCAGATGAAAATGCACAGCCTGTCCTGTCTTTCCTGTAAGTTTCATCCTCTCAGTAATGGTCTAACTTTCAGAAACATTCCCTGTAATTTTCCCCATGGTTCTGATTGTTCGTGTGAGTGAGTGACTGCGGGAGTGGGGATTTTCAACTCCTTGTCATGATTTGGATGAAATTCAGGATGTCGACAGTAAGTCAATGTTTAATCAGATTTGTGTTTTATTTATTTCAGGACGAAGCTTGTCGGAACAGAAGGTAGGACATGCTCTTTACTAAAACTCTGAATGGATTTGTAAAATAGTTCAGAATAGCAATTTATAACCAGCAGTTTAATATTTACAGGATTAATGACAATGTCCAGGAATTGTCAGTGACAGATGAGGCCCTACCGGTTGAAAAATTCGATCACCCCTATTTGTTGAAAACAGTGCTGAGAGAAACGCTTGATACTATTAATCAAGGTAAAACTTACAAAGATCATTTCTGCTTGTTTATGAAGCTCAATTGTAATAATTTGAAGCAAGGATTGGCTCTGATAATGGACTGAAGGGGAACTGAAGTTTATTCCACATCAACCCCACCGACTGGGAGGCATCACTGTCCACGGTCAGCTGGAGATGTCAGACCCCTGAACACACCAGCACAGGGTCACAATACAACCAATACACGGGACTGGCAGATGAACCACTGTGTCCCGATCCCAGGCACACTGAACTAACACATCAAGACATGAATTTGAATCCTACCACAGGAGCTGGGAGTTTAATACTGACTTGATGATATCGTAGGGAATAAAAGTGGGTATCAGTGTGGTGACCGGGATTGTCAGAAAAATACACAAGTCCTTAGTGAGCTGTGAGTCTGACATTGTAGTATTTCAGAGGAGGAAAAAAAAATTACAGTGGTCTGGAGAGGAGTTGGCCAATGCAAATTGGAAGGAGATGCTGGCAGGGATGAGAGCAGAGCAGAAATGGTGTCAGTTTCTGGGAAAATGAGGAAGGTGAAGGATACATGTATTCCAAAAATAAATAAATACTCAAATGGCCAAATAGTAAAACCGTGGCTGACAAGGGAAGACAAGTTAATGTAAAGGCAAAAGAGAGAGCAGAGAACAAAGCAAAAAACAGTAGGAAGACAGAGGATTGGGAAGCATTTAAACCTACAGAGAGGAAATAAAAGAAAAATTAAATGTGAATTGATTTGACTTTGTTACGTACATCCTTCATCTACATGAGGAGTAAAGATCTTTATGTTACATCTCCGTCTAAATGCACAATGTGAAACTTATAGTAATTTATGATGAATAATATGTTCAACATGATAGTCAGGATTACACAGAAATACAGTTGTGTCAGCATGATTTATGCATTCTGATGGGACTGGTGGAAGAAACTGTCCCGGAACTTGTTGGTCCTGGTTTTTATGCTGCGAAACCGTTTCCCGGATGGTAGCAACTAGCACAGTTTTTAGTTGGCGTGACTCGAGTCTCCAATGATCCTTCAGGCCCTTTTTACACACCTGTCTTTGCAAAACGAGCTAGCAGACAATATCAATTTGTTTTTCAAGTATTGTAAAAAAAAATGAAATCGAGATGACAGTGAATATAGGCCCGCTAGAAAATGAGGCTGGATATATAATAACAGGGGATAAAGAGATGGCAAATAAACTAAATGAGTATATTGCATCAGCCCTCAATGTGGAAGACACTAGCACTGTGTCCGGTGTTGAAGAGTGCGAGGGAAGAGAAGTGAGTGCAGTTACTGTTACAAAGGAGAAGGTGGAGGACACTCGCACTGTGCCCGGTGTTGAAGGGTGCGAGGGAAGAGAAGTGAGTGCAGTTACTGTTACAAGGAAGAAGGTACTGAAAAAGCTGAAAGACCGATACTTACACATCACCCGGATGAGATGGTTTAGTAAGGAAGAAGGCAGCAGAAAGGAAATTATAGACCAGCGAGCCTCACCTCAGTGGTTGGGAAGAAATTGGGGTCCATTGTTAATTATGAGGTTATGGAATACTTGGTGACACTGGCCAAGGTAGGACAACTCAGCATGGCTTCATTAAGGGAATATCTTGCCTAACCAACC